>NW_009260492.1:214963-239624 GCF_000687185.1 Egretta garzetta
CTCCCTAACCAGTCCCACGTCCAGATTTCCCCCTTCATCTACCTAACAGTTTGAGTTACCAAGCTGAACAACACAAGAGTTATGGCTACCACAAAGCAAGCACTGTACAAACTTCTTGGCCAGCAAGATCCAGATGCGGTGACAAGCGCACATACAGGTGCACAGACCGTTTAAGGGACACAGCTGAGGCCAGAGCCAACTGTCACCTCAGCATTTTCCCCCATCATTCTTCTCTGTTACAGAGGAGCTATAGCAGCCGGATGATTTTTCATTTGTTAAGATACCTTGAAGTCAAGGGCAGCCCTCAGCTCATGACCTGTTCTCCTTACATAAATGGGAGCATCACCCTGCTACTCAGACACAAGCATTGTACACACCAGCTGTAAGCTCTGGTTCCTGAGTTCGCTGTTATCCTTCTCCAGCTGTTTCGTCTGTTCTTTCAGTTGCTGATTGTGAGCAGAGATTTCCTTCTGAGCCTGAATCAGGTCATTGTATGTCAGAGCTTTAACTCCCAACTACAAGATGAAGGGTGAGAAGGAAAGAGGTCATTCAATAAGGTCTTGACACCCTAATTCCAGATGACTGTCACATTCAAAAGTGACATCGAGGAGATCCACAGAACTTATGCAGCTCACAGGAAGTCCCCCAGCATTCTCCAGGGCACTTTGTCATCACTAGGGGATAATGAGGAAGGACAAAAGTACCTCACTTGGAGCTGCTGTTCCAGCAATTTAACTTTAAAATGGGCATTTAGTTTCTTGGCAGCCAGAAGAACACTATTTTGGCAGAGAGCTACCACATTTCCTTCTGTGCTTCTGAACTTGCATTGGCAACACAGAGTTTGTTCAACCAGCAGGGGATGGCACCCTTTGCTAAAATACCACAGTGTCTGTGGTCTGTCACTCCCTTCCCTTGGATGCAGAGTGGCACGCAACAATTTCAACAATGAAGATAAAACATAACCAAAGAGTGATACAGATTCCACATCATTTAGCGTGATCTGCTGCAAAATGGGGGCTGAAGACCTGAGACTGCTCTGGTCTTACTTATTTCTATCAAAACTGTTGGCATGCATGTACTTCCACCAGATCAGGGCTACCTCATCAAGTTTCTGCTGAAAAAGACGTTTGATTTCCTCTTTCTGTGCCTGGCAGTGGGTGAATAACTGCTGTGCTGTCCCCAGTAGCTGAGCGTTCTTTTCCTGGAAAAGGGAAGAGTGAGAAAATACGCTTTTAGCACCAACTGCAGCACGGTCCATCTTAGTAAGATGTTTACACCTAGTTTGTATAGCAAGTTGGGAAGGAATCTGAGCTCAGAGGGGAGATGTATGAACTATTCCAGCTCTCAGACTTCTGTGAGCATGTATTTGTCAGTGTTCAACACTTGGTGAAGTTTAAGTAAGCTGAAAAGAGCTTTTAAGTAGTTGTTTCTGCTATATGGTAAAACATAATCAGGACAGTCTTAAAAATTCATTTTTATCCTCCCAGAGCATTGTAAAGAAATAGTATAATCACATCCTACAGAGCCAAAATGGAACTGGAAAAGATTATCTGTATGAAATCTGTTACTAAACTGGGAACAGAATCTAAACCTCCAGAGTCCCAATTCAGAGTTTTCCTACACAATACTCATGGAAGATACACAGTAAATGAAAATACACTGTGGGGGGAGGTAGGAGGAAAGTCATAAATAAGCCAAATCACTTGTACTTCTAATGCCAAAATTGCTTCAGCGGGCCACCCAACCCTTCCACTCACAGAACATTCCTGCCCATAACATTCCTTAACTAGATACTTGCTCACTCATTTCATGGCCACGCACTACATGAGCAAAGGGCAAGGACAGGACTGGCTAAAGAGTCTCATTCAGTTCCCAATTGAAAGACAAGTGCAGCAAGAAGAGCAGGCTCTGCAGACTTTTCTCCAACTTTTGCTGCCGAGGCCAAATAGGAATTGTGCAGAAACTGAGCCATCGCTCCAGTCAAAGTGGAGGCCAAGGGCAAAAAGCACCTTGATCTCCCAAGCAATCCACGTGTGATGCAAAGCAGCAGTGCTGGCAAGTTCCACATGTGTGAGAAAACACAGGACCTGGCATACAGCTCTTGTTGCCTCTCACGCCAACGACTTGGGAAAACAGCTGAGTCACTGCCATGCTAAACGGGCTGCCATCGGTGATGCTGAAAAAATCATTTACGCTTTCAACATCAGTCATTTCATTCAGCCTTTACAAGCAGTGGAGGAGCTGACAGCTCCATCTAAGGGTAATCTGGTGAACCAGCAGCTCACAGCATCTTGTTTGTTTTAAAATCGTATTACAGAAATGTTTTTCTTGTGCTTGAAAAACCTTCATGGAAGAAGGAGTTATTAAATAGAATACACAACAGCACCTCATCCAGCAAAGTTCTGCTTCTGCTTTTGTGAAGCATGCCATGCTCTCAGTGTAACACTCCATTAAAAAAAATATTTTCATACTGAATTCCTCATTTTAATGTCTTGAAGTATAAAACAGCTGTCAGACACCAACACGAAGTGATTGCTTTTCCATGCTCTCAATTTATACTTTCAGTGTACAGCACAATAACTGTACAGTATCATTTCTCATGCCATTTGCTGTGCAAGGAGACAAATTAACTTTATGCTGACTTTCCTGACAAGTACAGAACAAGCAGAAAAATGCTGCTGCTTAAGGAAAAAGTTGAAAATCCAAAGTGCTGTTTGACTGTGAAAACAAATGGAAGCAACCATAGAAAAAAGGTTTACACGAACACCAAATCAGCATCAGCCAGTTCTCAGTAACGAATGGGGTGGCACAAGTTAACCTCTCTCATCTGGAAAAAGAGTTCCCATTGTGGAAAACCTCATGAAACAATGCTACAGCTTTAGGCTGACACTTTCACAAAGGCCACAGAGCAAAGGAAGGCTTCCAACGGGGGCTACCAAAAGCTAGAATTAGCCAGAAGTTAAAGATTACTGTTGAGCTCTAGGAGGAAAGCTTCCTCCATAAAAGTAACAAGCACAGTCTCTCTCATCAGCACTAATTTATAAAGCCATTAAATTATTCATTAATTGAAGTAAAGCAATACAAGAAGAAAAGGTGTTTAGCCAGTAAATCTCCCTCTGCTGGGGAGAAGGTTCCATAGCAGAGAAAAATGCCACACTTCACAGCTGCAGGGTTTTCTTTGCCTTTCCACGTATTTCAACCCACAACTTGGTAAGTTTACACTTTGCCCGCCAGTGTCATCTTAACACATTAAAATTATCAATACTAAGGATGCTTCATTAAGTCTCTTAAGTCAGTGATGACAGTTTGGGTTTTTTAATCCCACACTTCAATTTGTTACAAGTTTAATGAGGCATCCTGATGCTAGAGCACTCAATTCATTTAGGCTTTCCTACAGTGGGAAAAGAATAGGATGTCAAAACGCAGAAAATTCAGCTCTGAGGAATTAGTATCCATGCGTTTTTCAAGACAGTCCTCATTCCAAGTGGCTACAATCTTTCGCTAGATTAAGCACAATTTAATTATCTAAGAGCACTTTGACCAGCAGCTCGCAGGATGCATCCATGCAGGGAGGCCCCTCTAAGTGGAGGGCAGGGATGTACGCAGGCAGCGCGGGCTGCTGGGGAGGCTGACCACCACCTCTTGCTCCTGTGAGCCATGAGACATTTAGAGCAGAAAAGCAGCTGCCAATCCCAAATGGGAGAAAAGGATGGGGTTCAAGACACCACCTTCCTGCGTAGGTACATAAAGCTTCATGTCAAAATAGAGGAAAAAAACCAGAATTACTGAAGTAAGTCTTTTAGGTAGAGGGGCACCAGAGGGAAGAGGGGCGGTGCATCTCTCCCAGTTTGCAGATGGGAAATTTAAGCACACAAAGACTGATCGAGTTAGCAATAAAATCCCCAGGTACAGTCATTCAGCCTAAGAATTAGTCTGGTAGAGTCTTTAGAATTGGTCTGGTGCAGCATCAATGCTAAGTGGACACAATTCTGATCTCCACCATTTCCCCCCCACACACACATCTAAGGCATCTGGTAGTCTGGCATTTTTGTTTAGAAATGTTAAAAATGAGACCTACCTTTTCCTGCTCCAGTAACTGTTGCAGACTTGCTTTATACTGAGGAGTTTTCATGTATGCCATGAACTGCATGTACTGGATCTTAAAAGAGTCTGCAAAATAAATAAGGAGATGATACATTTCAAGCGAGAGAAAGTGCAATGCTCCTATTTACCCCAATTTTCTCCCTTGACACCTCTTCCCCCTTTGCTCTCTCTTGCTTTTTATTTGGATTGTAAGTCAGCCCAAGCCATTAAAGATCAATTTAGAACATGCTGAAAATCCATCTTCTGATGCAAGCTGAACTCTTGGATCCATTAGCTACTGATAATAAGTACCCCAGTGGAAGTCATGACAACGCATTCAAAAATGCAGAGGAAGATGATGGTTGCTAATGGTGTGTTTGCATGATGGAAGGGGAGTTGAACAGCTTTTAATGCACTGTAAGTAGAAGTAATAAAAGAGATTAGCTGTAAATGCCAAACCCAGCCCTGAGCTCAGAGCGCTCATTCTCCCAGCGTCACAAGCCGGGGCTTGCTGCACTCCTCCAGACAGACAGATGACAAGCTCTACACCCACATTTACTCTACCCTTCAAGGAGCACTTGCTTCTCATTGTCCTATCTCCAGTCTCCGATTATGCAATGAACCTTCCTTCTCCCCAGCCCTCACCACTGGGGCCCTTTCATCATAAAGCCAACCACATGATTAAGTCCAGTCTGCTGCAATCACAGGCAGCCAAAACACGTAATAGATGGTATACAGGCTTCTGCGGCAACGTTTAATCCAGACAAGTGTCACTCTTCCCACTCCCCCTGCAGAACCAACATGAAATGTCCCTCTTTTTTCTTTCTCTACAGTAAGAAATCAGTCAGACACCACAGCAAGAGAGTAGGAGTGAAGGACATCACAGATGCCCTTGGTCTCTACATAGGCAGGAACATTGCATCAGATTCCCAGATGATCCTAGACTGGCTCATGGCCAATGCCAAAGGCCAGAAACAGTTGCTTGGAAGGAGCCAGAAGATCCAAAAAACCACGCTCTGAGATTTTCCTTAAATCACCTCGTGCCTGTGGAGCGTATTTTCCAACCACACCACCTTTTGACCTCAAAAACTCAGACAGCATCTCATTTACTTTGCTCTAAGTTTTGCAAAGAAAATGGAGTCGTGTTCTCCAAGACTGTATCACTTAAGAATAAGAGAATGGTTTCATTTAAAATGAAGTTATTTCGGACTAGCCATTTCCATTTAAAGTTATTTTGGATTCCTGCTAAACCCAAGCTTATGTCCTTTTGTGCCAAATGAGAACTGAAACAATGTCAAAAAACAAATGCAGACCAAGACATCAACTCCAGCAGCAAGCAAGAGAAGAGACCTCGTAGTGATGCCAATAGAAGTGGGGCAAGCAGGGGAAGATGGAGGAGAAGCTATCCCCTCTCCTGTTCAATGTACAGCTTTCCAGAGTGGCCCTATGGCTTACCATACATTCAGAAACCTCACAGTAGAGGTTCCCGTGACACACACAGCAACAACATTACAGTCTTACCTAGCAGCTTCTGTAGTGCAGGTGGGGTAGGTGTCACCAGTAGCTGGTTAGATGAATGCCGTTGCACTTTAGGAGGTAGTTGGTAATATGGACTATGAGGTGACTTGTATGCATCTGAAGAGAGAAACAAAGACAACCTTTCAGATTTTGAAAGTCAGTGTTTCTGGCAAGTACTTTACATGTCATTTACAATGCCAGATCCAGAAACTCAGCTAGATCACCGTGCTGCAACAAATTGTTTGGAAGGACATCCACAATCTACCCTTAGAACAGCAGCAGCAGAGACAAGCTATCAGCCACAGCCCAGCTCCAGCTTCTGGCCAAGTACCTACAGACAGATTTGACCACCACCTTCTCAGAGAGGCATACTCCCATCTCAAGGGGAGCTTTGCTTCGGTGGCAAGGCAGAAGTTATGACACAAAACCAAACTAAGCCTAGAAATAAAGGAAGAATGACCTCCAAGCATGCGTTCAGAGCCTCAGACACTTAACTACACTCATGGGGTAGGGGGAGGCTTCTTCCACTGCCAGCCTTGAACTCACCCTGAGGAGAGGATGAAGATGTCTGTGAAACAGTTTGAGCATGCAGAAGTTCTAGTGCAGTTTGATTCTTCTTGGTCTTGCGTTCTGTATTTGCAGTGTTCATTTTCTTGGGACGTCCTCGTTTCCTGCCTGCCATTTTCCTTCCTTTTTTACTTAGTTTTTTCTTCCGTGCTTTGGAGGGAGATGGCTTTTTAACAGAATTTGCCCCAGCCTTTTCTTCTTCAGCACCAGAATCCTAAGAGATTTTTAAAAGCCAAAAGCTCTTTAGTCATTTCTACCTACATATGCAGCCTTCCTTTTAAGCAAGCATTAATAACTTTGTTATTGATTTAATAACATTAATATTCATTAATGTTAATTATTTAATAATTTTGTGAAAGGAAACTGATGCATGGTAGTTAAACAACCTGCCAGTGAAACAGACCTGCTTGGTATAAGAGCTGTCCCCAGACCCAAGAAGTTGTGCTCATTCTCTTCTGGACTTACACATTACAGAAAAGGAACTCTGTAACTGCTGTCTAAGAAAAGCTGATTATTCACCCTGTATTGATTATATTCTTCAACTGAATTTCATTAAAAAGGTAAAGTACATTCAATACTTCATATTTTTGTGCATGAACAGTCACACTGCATTTCTAACAGTATTATGCAATGGGATGAGAAAGGAAATGAATCTTTGCAAAAGAGACCCAGCACACTTTGAACTCCATTCAATGGGTTACAGAATCACAGAATCATTTGGGTTGGCAAAGCCCTTTAAGCTCACCAAGCCCAACCATTCCCCCTAACCCTGCCATCCCACCCCCAAACCCTGGCCCTCAGCACCGCCTCTGCCCAGCTGTTAAATCCCCCCAGGGCTGGGGACTCGACCCCTTCCCTGGGCAGCCCCTTCCCGTGCCTGACAGCCCCAAGGGGAAGGAATTGTTCCCCATGGCCAACCTCACCCTGCCCTGGCACAACTTGAGGCCGTTTCCCCTCGCCCCATCACCAGCTCTGCAAGCTGGTGCTGAAGGTAAGCAAGGGTGGACAACCAACTATTCTATTCATCTGGCAATACCTTCTTTCCAGAATGAGTAATGCAATTCCCAAGTGCAGCTTTTATCAAGTCACTCCATCATATTTTTATCCACAGCAACAGCTATACCAATTTACATGTTCAGAACAAGCACAGTCAGCCTTCCCACAGAATCAGGCTTTTCCTGAGGCAGAGCATGAGTTCACGCACAGCTAAAGAGAAAACACGTTTACTCTAAAAAAATGCAGGATGTTCACCTTGTTTTCTTGAACCTTCGTTGGAGTAGTTGTGTTGCTCTTATTTTCTCTTTGTTGACGACGTCTAGCTGCCTCTTGTTCCTCCTGGATAAACATTTTAAAAGACTTAATAATTTGCTCATATATTTATCACTTTTTAATACAGACCACTGTGTTTCCCAGCTGAGTCTTCCACAAGAGCTAGGTGTAAGTGCTCTTATTAAAGCCCAGTTAAAAAAACCAAACTTTTGTTACCAGCAAGGGAAAAAAAACCAAAACCAACTTACCCTGCCTCAAGCAATGTTCAGGGGGAAAAGGAAGAGAAGTGCAAATCACCCTTTTCCACTGCATTACCTGCTATAACGGGTTTCAAACATGCTGCTACAGGGCAAAGGAGATGAAGCCCCAACCTCTTCCTTTATTCAGCCCCTGGCAATCCCACCCCCTAGATCACACACCGGTGTTACAGGTTTTGGGGGGAGTGTATGGGGGGTTTAAAAAATTATTAAATATTTCAATAGCTGTACCTAGATCCCCAACATTTCACATGTTGCTATATCACCTTAAAAATCTTACATGACTTGAAACGGCAAAGCCATTAATCATCATCTAATTGAACTTTAGCCAAGTCTGTAGAGGAGACTTAACAACAACAAAAAAAAAAAGCATCAACTTTTAAGCTTGGTTTGCTACTAGGCAGTAAGGACAGGAAATTTCAGAGAGCTCACTCAAAGCCTTTCTTGTACCTTCCAGGTGAGGTTTAATTTGCACAAGAATTCTGGCAATTCCAACACCTCTTCAATTTAAGCAAGTTATCAGCTAGACCTTATAAATGACAGATTTAAATAGCCTCACCATTAAAAGCATGGGTGTTCAAAAGTACATGGATGCCACTCTGCACTTTTTCTTCTGACTCTGAGAAGTCTTTTTTTTCGCCCAAGTTTGAATTCAGCAGTCTGAAATAACTCAGTCTCAAAGCTACCATTAGTCTTGTGTCAACACTTACTAAACAAGTCACTCTGAAGACTCAATGTTCACCTGAAGTTTTAAATTAAGTGGCCTCACTTAATTCTCTTACTGGGAATACCAGCCTCATCAGTTGTTTCAGATTAATACAGCCCAGCACAGCCTCAAAAATCCTCTGGCATTTTAATTCCACATGCGATAGCACAGGCTGCAGCAACTGACAACACATTTCATGTCTCAAATAGCACATCCCAAAAGTGACATCTCAGAGTGCTCTTCATTTTCATGCAGCTGAACACTGGGACAGATTCAAATGATCATTTCCTCCTTTAACTTCAGCTCTTTAATGAACAAATAGTTTGTTATAGACCTCCAATGCAAGGGAAAAAACACCTTGTGGCTGCCCCATTAATTGTCTATTAGAAAGCTCTTGAACATGGTTGTATTAGTGCTTGATGGCATCTGATGCTTCACTTCAATTAGCTCCACACCCACGATCCTTGCTTATCAAGAAAATTTGATTTTCTATCAATTCTGTACATCTTAACGAGTGACTAAATCCCTCATAGTGGCTGCTCCATTATTTTAAGTTTTCTAGAGAAAATGACTGAAACTTACCCTGAGTTTTGGATTTTTGAGACTAGAAAAATAGTTTTCAAGCTGAAAATAGAAAGATGAGATAGTCATTTTCAAAGGCACGACAGATGAATACGTAAGAACAAAATATCAGCTTAAGACAAATGCAGAACTGCAGAAATTCTGACTGGTTTTCTTCTGATAAGCTACATCAAGGAGCCATTTACATTCATTCTTTTTTAGTGACACAGACACGTTGTGTAGCAGGACATAATCCAAGCCTCAACAAGGTTTTATCATCTTCACCACTGCCTATCCTTGGTTTAAAGCTTTGTGTCATATATCTCCACTCAGCAGAAGGTTACTTTCAATGAAGCTACTTCATTCTTGTACTCCATTACAGTATTTATCTGCACTCTAGCATATTCTTTAACAAAAACATTATTAGACTACAGCAGACTTAGGAAAAAAAAAAAAAAGGAGTCTTATTATCACATTGCAAAAATCTCAGTGCGGGAATAAACTATCCGCAAAAGTTTACGTTTCTACAGGGTTGTTTCTCTTTTCTTTAACTGGAAAAAAAAAAAACCAACCCAGTGAATGCATCAGCTTTGTTGTGGAGCTTTGGCTGGTTCTACAGCAACTGAAAGTTCAACTAAAACTGAGATTTACTGCTTGAATATGATAGAATTAATGGTCTGTACAGCACAAAGCAAACTGAAGAATTAAAGACCCACAGATTCTTTACTCAGTGTGGAAGCTATAGCACAAGACCACCATTCTGCATAGTTGCCTATTCTGGAGCATGAGAAGGAATTACACTTGTAAATTCTAATTCCTTAGAATTCTAAAATTCCTAAATTTAAATCTATGAACCTTTAACGAATTAACAGTACTGTCCACAGTCACCCTGTTTGTGTAACATGCTGCACTGAGGCTAAGCCACGCAGCAGGGTCTGTGCATGCAGCTAGACTGAGCAGGTAACTGGGGAAGTGCACCCATTCCAATCAGGTGTGCTACAGGTCTGTAAATACGCAAACAAACACAAAAACATCAACTTCAGATCCTTGTTCTTGGGAGTTATATTGATTCCAGAGCAAGTAAAGCAGCCAGAGGTTTCCTGGCCTGTATTTATACTCACTATGGTTCGGTCAATAGTATGCAGGTAGTAAGAAACTGGTTTCCCGGTCCATGACACCGACCCTTTCAGTGGTGATAGCTCCACAACTCTCATTATAGTGCCAATATCTAAAGGAAGAAAGTCAAGTTAGAGAACCAGAGCTTGCTCAGTTTGCCGCTCAGTTTTACTCAGCTGAAACTAGCCATGCAACAGTAAAGGCACATTCAAAACAAAAAGATAAGTTTTGTATTCAAGTAGCAATGTCCTAGAGTTTAAAAAGCAATTTCTTGTTCTTATTCTTCTGCTAAGTCCACCTAACAGAAAACTTGAGAGATTTGGAAGATCTACCTTTCATTTCTTCAGAGACAGTCAGCCACTCTAGAGTAAAATTATGTGCTAGTGCAAGCTTTTAGCAAACGGAACCTTCCTGTGCCTCAGAGGCAGCTTTCACAAGGAACCCAGCGACAACACATCTGTAGTAACAGGCAGGATTTAATTAGATTGAACCAGCACCAGAACATCATTAGATCCAGCCCATGTAAACTGTAACTGCACTATATTTGGACTGGGGACAAACATGTTTTATATTTCCTTTCTTGCCTATATTTGTTTTGTTCCCTAGAATTAATAGGTATGGGATGTGTCGAAGCATTTCCATAACCACTGAACACTGAGTGGCATGACTGCAGAAGAAATTACGGCACACTTCTAATTAAATAGAAAATTACCCAGAAGAGTCAAAAAGCAAAGTTTAGGATTCAGCAACTTCAACCGCTATTTTAACCACATTTTAATACTTGTTTTGGTTTGGCCCAACTCTTTCCACATTTCCATTTCTTTTTCCAGATGGAACTACTAAGGACAAAAATGGTATGGAGAAGAAAAGGTTGCCTGCTTCTTCAAGCTTTATCTTTTCCACTACATTTTTTTTTTAATTATTTAACTGTTCATACTTTAGATTGAAACATTAGAGAGACAGGCAAGCCACGTGACTCAAATCATACTCAGGCACAAAAAAACCCCGCTGAATAAAAGTATTACGGAAAACCTTGTAGGGCAGCAGCATAAAGCTAGCAGAGCAGAGTGAAATCACCTCCTCTGCATGTGAAGGATATTGGCCACATTTGATGCCAGGAGCTCTAAATGGATGACATTTTCCTGGAAGCATCACTTAGAACAGGCCATTAAGACTGGAACAAGCCCCAGGCCTAGCACATCCCATGCACGTTCATTTGATACTGGTATTTCCCAAATACAGTACGGTTACAGAATGGGATTAAGACCTAGAATTTATCCCCAGAACTTTCCCTCACTGTTTGTAGCATACAAATGTAATTTCTTTTCAGGACCTCTTATCTGAACCCCTGGAACAGCTTCCTATTAGTGGAAGCTATTGCCTATTCTTACGCTAAGCAATCTTGTTCACCCAAATCTTAATTAGCTATCTCTATATAATTTTAACATCAACATTCACATTGAGCATTAAATAGCAATTGATATATAAAACTTTGCCATTCTAGAAAACATTCCCAATGGATCCACACTGAGAACTGGCTCAACTGACAGTCATAATCAGGGCTTTTAATAGGGAAAAAAGTAACACACATTGGCCCCTTTGCCTCCCCAACACGTTTTTAATAACTGCAGTCTCCCAAACCTAGTGAAGGGAGAGATAACAAAATGGTCAGAAGCCAGGGAAGAAAAGGCTTGAGAGGCAAAAAAAAAAAAAAAAAGAATGTATTTACATAGGCAGGTCTCCCAACTGAAACCTCAGAAGTGCCTTCTTGCATTTCATCTGGTTCTAGTGTGCTGTAAAAGAGGCAGTAGGCTTTACTTAGGGGCTCTTCGTCTTACGAGCAAACTGACAGACCGATCTCAGCTCTCTGGAGGTTTGAGGATTTCCAGGAGTACCCTCCTGCCTTTCTTCCCTTGTATTTTCAAGTACACGTCTACAAAGGATTGGTAAGCCCTGAGCCAGTGATCAATAAGGTTCCAAACAATCAGATGCCACAGCAAAAGAGTTTCAAATGGGAAGGAAAAGGGCAGGTGTGGGTGCCCGATGCACAGGACGTTCACAATAATTCAAGCTTAGTAAAAATAACCCACAATGGCACTATTTCAGTGAAATGTCTTAATGACAGTCTTCAAGCTACTATTCTTGAAAAGCAGTTTACCATGAGTGTCAGGCCAGAAACAGAAAACACAGCTTGAGATTTGTAGCTTGAGATTTGTAGCTTGAGATTTGTAGCTCAGTACATTACTTGCCATGTTTGCACAGGGAGGGGAATAAGGCATTTTTTAAGCTTAGGGAATGCTTTGCACTGGACACAGTAACTATGTGTAAAAACCCAGCCTGGATCATTCTTTTGCTTGAAAAATTTCAACGATAAAAATTGAAAAATGGTCAGAAGCAAAAGCAACAGCACAGGGCATTAGTAATCTCAGAACTTCATTAAACTGTAGTTCACACACTCGCAAAGGACAACAGTGGCAAATATCAAGCCTGCTATGTTCAGAAAAGAAGAAAAACACAAAACTTTGTCAGCACTAAACCAGACACAGCAACCAGGCGTTTATGGGATGGGTCTGTTTGATCAATTTACAGTACAGAAGACGAACATTTCCGCTTCTAAGCCTTACAAATCATGACTGGGGAGATTTACCTGCCAAATTTAGACAGTCATGGTGTAAGGAGCTTGCTTGCAAGTTAGCCATTGCAGCTCTTTGTAGTTAAAGAAATGAATCACGCCCTTGAAACACCTTAGTTCTCTTCAACTATTAAAAGATGCCCAGCCAGGGGAACACTGACATTCTAGACATCTAAACACAGCAGGATGAACCCCATAAAAAGTGTGTCTGTTCCGGAATCCCAGAATCCCAGGATGGCAGGGGTTGGCAGGGCCCTCCAGAGATCCCCCATCTCACCCCCCCTGCTCAAGCAGGCTCACCCAGAGCAGGGGGCACAGGACAGCGTCCAGGCGGGGGTTGAATATCTCAGGAGAAGGAGACTCCACAGCCTGTTCCAGGGCTCTGTTTCAGTGCTGGGTGGGATTTTTTTTTTGTTTGTTTGACTTTAAATACAGGTCACTTTGGCATACATGCTATCATAATACAGTAGCATTTTTCTACTTACTTGAACAACTCTTTAAAGAGCAACAAAACCCCACTACAGACAAGTTCAGATAACAAATACGCCATAATTGTAACAAACAATAAAAAGGGCAATCATACCACTCAAGTTTCGACTGTTAATTCTAAAATTTAGAGGTGCAAAAGGTTTTGAGGACACAATTCTCCCACCTGGAAAAAGGAAAAAAAAAAAGCAAAGTCAGCTACCACTGTTTCTTCTATAAATGACTACTTCTTAAATAGAACCCAGTACAGAGCCCTAAAGAGCAGCCCTAATAAAACTACCACTTGTGTATCATCAAAAAAACAACCCCACAACCCAAAAAAACCTTAAAGCTCCTTCTGACAGCATCTAAGAAAGTCAATGTATTAGCCCTGCTGGGTAGCTATGAGGTGACACCTCAAGGATCACTTTAAAATGACAGATCTTACAACACTTCAAAGAAAGAAGGCATTCTCAGTGGCAATCTATAGACAGTTCAATCAGGAACACCACTATCTCACTCCTAGTTAGTGTCTGTTATACACAAGCCCCCAAAGCCCTTTTATTTAAAAGAACACCAATCTTCATTTCACAGCTATTTGCGGACACTCAGCCCGAGGCACAGGGCCTCAGCACCTTCTGGGAAGGGAAGGAAGGTTTCTTCATTTTGTAAAGAGCACTTGAACCTTCCCCACCTTGCTACTTTTCTCAAGCCACCACTAAAAAGCTTAAAAAAAACCAAAATCAACCACTAAAATTAAAGACAAGCTTGAGTTTGGGGGTTTTACGGTTTGCAACAGAGCCCAAGAGTCACATTATTGACTTCAGCACAAAGCTGTACTATGGGAAGCCACAATTTCTTTGTTCATGCCACACATTTTTCTTTTCAGAAATACTTATTTTTGCAATTTCTGCCATAACCAAATAAAATTGGTACTTATCCAAGCGGTTAAGAGGAAAGAAAAAAGACACCTTGGGTAACATAGGGGTCACAGTGGGGTTACTGGGCATGCCCGGTGACTAGTGTTGGCAATGAGGCTTCTCAAGAAGCACACAAGACGGTGTCCCCATTTTAATACTTATTAGTTAATAGCAAGTACTAAGTGTGACAACTTTAAATAGGAGAACTCAGTAACTGAATTCAGTATGCAGTTACAGAAACTGGACGTCTAAAGCCATGCCTGTGCAGTCAGGAAGCTGTGCCCTCCTGGCTGTTGCATGTTTTGTCAGCTCCCATAACAGGTAAGGAAGGACCAGCAGCTCCTCCCACCCCAACAGAGCTCTGCAGAGAGACTTCACATGCAGAGCAACTTCCAAGTAATCAGATAGGTCAAAGTAGATATCAAGTTGGGAAGTAAAAAGCCCAAGAAATAACCATTGCGGTGCAGACGCTTGCCTGCAAGGCACAGAATGAAACCCACCAACCCGGCTTCTGATGGCTGTAACTAAGCCCTTACCACCACCAGCTCCCACAGTAAGCAGGAAACCAATGGAAAAAGGTTGTAAGTTCGATTTGTTACCTTCCTTCATGTTCGCAAATCGCTCCTTCAGTTGGTGATCCACCTCAGGACCAAAGGCAAAATTATTCACAAAAATAACACTGCAAGATAATGGTCTCGTTAATGAAGAAGGACGGGCAAATGGCACCCAAGTATACACACACAACTGCCCGCACAACCACAAGTCACGGTCACTTAGAGCCTTCACAGCCTGTCCCTGACTACCCAGCTACTTTCTTCTAACAAGATGCTTTCTTCTTGCATACAGACACAAAACTATACCTTACCTTTAGCATTCACAGACACTGCTCGCATACCTTTAGAATTTTTTAAATGTAGTTGTCTTGCTCTGACAGCTCCTCTCAGCGTACAGCTGAGTTTTGCACCATAAGTTTCAACATAAAAACAATGTGCAAAATGTTTTCACCCCTCTGCCATGGTGAGATCAAACACCAACACAGCAACCGCCAACACACTTACAGTAGTTAATCCGCACATGAAAAGCAATCCCCCAACACAACAGACACACATTTCATCCCATTACTTCTTCACGTCCATTTAAAAGATTACAGCAAAGTATCAAAATATATTTTCTCTTCTAGCTCTAAATTCCCCCGTAATGCAAAAAGACAGTTGACATCTCTCAGCATGTTTTCCCCGTCCTAAACCCAACGCTTCACCCTAACCCACAACAGAGGATTTGCATCTTTCTTTCTGGGTTAGGAAATCCAGCGAGGGGCTTTTGTTCCTGAAAATTAAAACCCAGTCATATGGAAACAAAGAAACCTATCACACAAATGATAAAAATGTTTGGGAAAGCAACAGAACATGTCACAGATTAAGAAATACCCGTTTATTTTTAGGAGCCTGGGCCTGGTCTAATTGTCCCTGGTGCCCATTCCCTACCAGCTTGCAAGAAGAGTCCTCAGCATCTCTTGGGAACTGATGAGCACCCTGCACGCATAAACTGCGAAAGCCATTCTGGCATATTGTTTCAACATGAAGAACTGATTTCTTTGCAAGAGGTCCGTTTGAAAACTCCCCTCCTAGTGCCTCCACACATGAAACATGTTCAACAAGGACACTGAGTTTAAGAGCAGCAGCCAAATCTATTAAAAACCACGGATGAAAAAAAAAAATGTTTATACACTAAGAAAAAAAAAAAAAGTTATTCTTGCTACGCCTTGCTCTTGGAAATTTGGGAAACCCTGCCTGGCAAGTAAGGCTAGAGAAGGGGTTTCTTCCGCCTCCTTCCCACCATGTGCCAAAAAAGAGGCCTTGCAAAAGAGCCAAGCGTATTAATGGGACTAGAGAACATCCAGGAAAGGAAGGGAAAAAGGCATAGCTTGCCAGATACATATTTTTTTTTAGTGTTCATTCTGGCACGATATTTTGTATGCGCATGGCAGAAGCAGAGCAGCCCCCAGTCCACCTTGACTTCAGCACTCTTTTCGGCACGTACCGCTAAGCCACAAGCACGGTTATGAACAGGAACACTGCGTGCCGCACAGCTTGCTTCCATGTCAGCACTCAACCCCGCAGGACCGTGTTTTGGTACAAACGCATCCTCCCCTTCGGAGCCTGGCCAGAGGTCCACGCTCACGGGAAGGGTGACACTTCAACTTGCTAAGGTTGGGTGGCTCCAATGGGAATTCATCAGACAATCTGCAGTCTCATTAGGTAGAGCAGACGCTGAACAGTTGGCACACTCGGAACAAACACCTAACAGTTGTTCGCAAAAAAACTACTTCTTTTTGAATTTCTGTATCAGAGGGCAAGGTGGCGGTGGATCAGTAGGCAGTTAGCTGCATACCATACAAAATCTAGCAGCATTTCTGCATGCAGTTAGATGTACTCCAGCCAAAAATAAAAATAAAATTGTTTTAAGGGAAGTTGCACAGACAGCAGAGTGTGCATTCGGAATAGCAAGCAATAAAGCAAAACCCCACTATGCTGCAAGGCTGGGACAAAGACTATCCACAAATTAAAAGGCACCTCCAGAAATTTAACTGAGGTATATAATAATGCAAAAGTCAACAGCCTGGCAGATGCCTTCCTGATGGAGTGCTCTTAAAGCAGTGTCTTGGAAGCAATCCAAAAATTGCCAGAATGCTGAAGACTTTCAGAGAGCCCTCTTTGACAACTCTCTTCCATTCCCCCACATAACAGGGTGGCCCTGAAGGTCATATAAAAATAAAGACCTTTTTTTTTTTTTTCTGTCCATAAGGCTGAAAGAATGCAAAACCTTTAAAAATACGGACTATTTTCTTGCTTTTAAGAAATTTACTCCCTTTTTGCTACCATCAAAAAGGAGTCTAATCCTCTGTACAGATCTTCACCGAAATAATCTTCAAGACAATCAGCTTAAATGAATTCCCAATTTAAGTTGGAACAGACTCACTTGGGTCCTTTGCTTTTTTTGAAATGGAAAGTGAGCCTAGCTGTATGCACTAATAGCCAAGATAACTAGTGTTTTGCCAGAATCACTGACACAAACTACAAGGATATGCAAAACAAACAGAGGTTTATACTTTTCTATATAACCAGAATTTATCTTGGATACACCCTTGCATGTAATATCATGGGACATGCATTTAAACCCATTCTTCTAGTCAGAAAACAGGATCTAAAGAGGCCAGTATAAAAGTTGGCAGATAGACTTTTGGTATTTGCTATGGAAATTCTATATAAAAAGCTGGCCAGCATCCCAGTTTCCATTATACAAACTCCCAAATATTCAGTTCATAAAGCAGCATTCAATTGCTGTACTGTACCTTGTGTTAGCAATTCTCTCTCTCCATTCTTCTGAGAGGAAGTCACCTCTTTCCAGCTTAAAAAAAAAGACAAAGAACACAAAAAAACACACACACACACGAGTTAACATTGTTCCTTTCCACTCCATATCCCTTTTCCTTTGAAGAAGGCCAAACATGCTGTACCAACTCAGTGATACCACTACAAATAAGGTCAAATGAAGTCTTTAAGTAATACTGAGGAGATGAAGCACCCAAAGCTCAGGAGCTGGCTCTGCCATTTCCTCGGGTCCTGGAGGTGCCTCCCTCTCTGCTCCCACCCTCAGCCACGGGATGAACGGGGAAGGGTCTCCAGGCATCACCAATGCCCTATGAAGACTGTGCTCCATGGTGAAGCAGCAATGCTGTACAGAACCTGTACTAGAAATGATCAGCAAAGGCCTCCTCAAGTCCCTGCTGACCCCCGTGGTTTGGTCAGCCCCTCTTAGGGGAGGGGGAACCAGAGCAAAGAGATTTGGCACAGCGCTTGCTGGAAACACTGGCTTTTATTTCAGGCTTTTGTTGCAACGGACAGACAAGCATCTGATTTTTCCGTGGTACTAAATATAAGTCTTGAATGCTTCTAACACTTTCAAGTTGGAAATCAAGTAACATAAAGGGTTTATTTGAAAACAATTATAGTTATGACTTCGGTGACTTATATAGTACCTTTCTGATGAAACCACATCAAGTCCCAGGTTAATACCCACAATTACGTAGCTTTTCCACAGATTAATGTTTTCTCAGTTGTGCTTTTGAAATGAGAGGAATCTATGGGCCAGGCTGTTTTGCTGTGCCACAAGTAAGGCAGAAGGAGGGTTGGGGGAGGAAGATAAGAGGAAGAGAGAAAAAAATAATATGCAACTATATAACTAATGACGATGACGCACTTTGAAGGGGCAAGATGATGGCTTATATCAGAACCTCAGGAACATCAAAGCAAAGACGCAGTGACTGCTTTAGCATCCTTTTTCTGCACATATTCCTTTGTATAGAAAGAAGCGAGCATTTCACATGCCAGCATTTAGTGACAACTCAAACAGAAGCATCTGCGCTGCAACACAGACGCACTCAAGCTACTTCCAAACCTCGCTAGCTAAGCCAGGATACCTGTCTCAGTGAAGCACCAGAGCCTGGTGTCTTCCACCGTAGCTTTCTCTTCCCAGCTGAGCAGCCTGATGCCACTCAGAGTCACAAAAGGGATGACAAACGGAGGTAAACCTGCCTGAGCCATGGTGAAGGACAAAGCCACAGTTCCAACAGGAGCCAGTCTGCTTCTTGGGAGGAAAGGGGGGGGGGGGGGGAAAAAAAAAAAAAAAAAAAAAAAAAAAAAAAAAAAAAAAAAAAAAAAAAAAAAAAAAAAAAAAAAAAAAAAAAGTCCAAATGCCCTGCTGCTACAGACTGTGCAAGAGGGCTGAGAAAAGTGAACATCAAGTGTTCTCAGGCAAGAGATCAAGAACTTTGCGAAGAGCCTTAAGTGTTAGACACTAAACATGTTGAAAACAGCAGGTTAGAATAACTAAAGTTAGTCAGAATTATCTGTTCCACCAAATAGCTAGGCTAAAATAAGATTTTAAGACAGAATTACTACCTGTACTCTTCACACCTGCTGGAAAGGGATGCACGTTTTGATAGTCCCGCTATAGGAAAACCAAAGCGTATGTTGGAGATCTAACTCAGAGAGATCCAACCCATCAACATACTACCAGGTATTTTCAAAATCTAAAGCAGAAACTCAACGCAACATCAGAACAGTGCTAAAGAGTACTGAGTTCTTCCCCACCTCACATACAGAAACATTTTTTCTGGAGCTCTATATGCTGTATTTGCGAATGGAGACCATCTTTAGATTATTTTTAAGAGACATTTTTGTCTCAAAGTCTTATCTGTTCTTATAGTAATGAGTTTTATGGTTGAGTAACCAACACACAGTAGAAGAAAACCCACATGCAAGGCAACTATATTTAATTTACATTTTTTGCAAGCCAGCTTCTATATTGCAGTCCTCCACATCACAGTTTCTAATGTCTACATGAGGTTTTCATACACTAACAGGAGAAAGAAAAACATCTGAAAAATAAGGAAGCATGATTCTAAACCAATAGCCTAGCAAAAGAACAAAGAACCAGCGTAACATGAAACTATTTTGAAATACTAAGCTTCATATAAAGGTCCTGAAATCTAACCTAAGTGGCTGTTACCCTTTATTTGGATCCAATTACACTATGTTTGTCCTGCCTATGTGGTTAGGAAGAGCGCAGCTATAACCGAAATCTCCATGCTTTAACCTGGTATAACACATGGAGGCTGAACACTTTTCCCCCCACCACCCCCGTCTACTTTTGCAAGATACAGCCACGTTACAATTCAAATGAACCACAGCCCTGTTTAAACCCGTCTATTTTTGTATTGTAATGCTACCCTAGCTCATAGCTAGCCAATAGTTGAGGGGAAAATCTCACCAGGAAAAATACTGGAGTACAGAAATAACCAGATGGTCAACTGTGGTTGGGAGAAAATTGGTTATTTTTTCCCCTCTGGAAGCAAGACAGTGATTCCTGGATCGGTGGTCTGCTACATTCAAAACGGAGTCCAAGAGCTATCCGACTGACTATTCCTAACAACCAGTTTCTTCTCCTACCATACTTGGGGAGCAGTGATCAATAAATGATGGCCTCAAAGGAGGAAAGTAGGGCCTTCCCCATCAACTGACATGGGGAATCCAACAAAATCCCCCCAAAATCCCAGTCAACTCTGTGGTTTCCAATAGTTCTGAGAGTGAAACAAGAACTTTTATGGAAATTCCAGCTAACTAACTCCTGGCCAAGGGCTGCGGTAGCTAAACCAGAAGAACATGGTCCATTATGGTTCTGTAGGGAGAAGGTGGCACGCCCATGCAAAGCAGTGGTGACAGCTACGGGGATGCACTCAATCTCTTCCCACCAGTGTCCCTACCCCCATCCTGTTCCTCCTCTCTCTGCGAAACTTAATCTCCTTAGTGAATAATGAATGGAAGGGACCATCTGTAATGCAGATATTTTCATCTGATTAGACAATGCAGGAGACGTGCTTTATCTAAAAGGATAATTAGCTCAGTGAAATCCGCTTCAGAGAGCTGCCAGCCTGCATTGTTTCTAAATTTAGAAGCCAAAACAGGTTTTTATTCAGGTTTTTCAAACAGATAAATTTGCTCTACGGAGACTGCATAAATACGCTCGACGGCATCTGATTCCTGTAACTCGAAGAAAAACGGCAGGTCACCGCCTGGGGGAAGCAACAAGAGGTACACTCCAGCGGCTGTGCATTCATCACGTAGCAGAGCAACAGTTTATGAAGGTCAAGCCCCTCCGCCGCGGAGGAGGGCTCCATTCTCGCCCCAGCACTGGGCTGGGAGTCTCTCTGGTAACGCTCTGTTTGACTGGCTACACAAAGCCATAAATTCACACGCAGAACGCCTCATTCCAGCAGCCTCCATGCAAACACTTGGCTCACAAAAACCAGTCATTTCTGCCTGGAAAAGTACACATGGTTATTTTTAGGTTCCTGTTCTTTTCAAAAATAACTGGAGGCATGAATCCAAACCTCCAAAATGTGGCATCATTTCAAAGCCACAGGGGACGTTTGGAGGGCTTTTCAAATACCAAAACATCAAGTTTCCCGCTGAAATAGGGCATTCAAAAATATCTGGGACTAACAGATATCTTGCCCTTTCCCCAGCCGCGCTGTACGGTTAAGCAGTGGAAGTTTTTAAGCACAGGTGATGTCGGTTACCCCCACAAACCAGCAGCTGGTATCAGGCAACAAGAGACAAGGAAACTCCTACACAAATCACTCTGCTTTTGCTCAGAACAGAGATTTCCAGGAAAACAAGCCAGACAGGGCACCCCAAACTCAATCAGAGACGAGCCTGCAAGCTAACAGATGCCAGGCTTCCACTGATTTATGCACAACAAAAATCACCTCTAATCCACAGGGCTGAACCACAGAGCATCTTCAGCAATTAGAAGCTACTGGGGTTTCCTCTCAGCAGGCAGCGCGTGGCAGAGACATCCATCCAGCCAAAATCCCAGCCTTTAGCAACGCTGACCTGTGTTTTCCTGCTCTTCTTTTGAAGACTTGTAGATTGATTTCCACCTACTGCTAAAAGCAGCTTTTATGGATCAGGGGAAGGTATTCTGTTATAACAACCCTGAGTAAACAAAACCAAAATAAACCCTTGTCTTCAGCACACAGCCAATGTGCAACTGCAGCTACTGCCGACTTTGCTTGCAGAGACCTACTCCAACCTATGGCTGGAAGAGTGCCTTCCCCAGCAGGGGAGTACAGCAGGTAGCAGGCACTGAGGACACACCGAAAACTTTCTGAAGAACACTTAAGCACTTTCTGCTAGACGGCAATCTCGGCATTGTGCCCTAGATACCTGGAGACGGCTCTCATTTTGAGGCCACATGAGGATATTTACAGTTAGAAACCATGAAAACCCATCTGCCTCTTAATTGCAATACCGCTTTTTAATTTGATGACTGCACATGTGCAGAAATTCCCCAAGAAAGACTCTCTAATTATCTAGGCCTAATGACCTTAGAAAAGGCTCCCTTTTCCTTCAGAAGACAGTTTTCTTGAAAAGAATGGGATAAGGCTAATCTTGGAAACTTCTCAGTTCCATGGGAAGAGAAATGAGAAGATAAAAGGAGCTGAAACAAAGTGAGACGTATTGGAAGTGGGACACTCCAGTCCAAGAAGCTGAAGCAGCTGCTGATGATGAAAAAGCCCTAGATAATGCATTCCCTCTGAACGCAAGAGAAGACTAGCAAAGAATATGATTATCCCTAACCGATCAGGAATTAGACATCAACAGCCATACAACCATAGCACAGGGATGTGAATATTTATAGCAAGTTGAAAGATATCAGTTGAATATAAAAACTAAGAAAGATTCTTATCAGAAAGTGTTACTCTCATTTTGGTTTGGTTTTTTTTTCCCCAATTAGAATCATGAGATTGAACAGCTTGTCATTTAAAATGAAACTCAGTTCATTTAACAGGATTATGAGATACGATTACTTACAATAGCTGGAGATCAGGAGACTTAGAAGCCAACGTATGATGAGCAACCTTTCTCCCACTCCTTTCACGCCCCAGATGACTCTTCCCTCACTAAAGCTGCAGCAATGACCCATTACCAGCAGCTGCAGCTCTGCAGAAGCCTTAGGCATCCAAAACACCTCAGGACCCTTTGCCACTAGCTGCTGGAGAAGTTTAATGAGCAATTATCATCCAAAAGTGACTACGCAATGATGTTTTGTTTTACTGAAGAGACCTGCATATACGTGACTGCGTATTTTGTATAGAGCCACTTCTCAAAAGAGACTTTTTCTATGATTGTGGACAAAATAGAATGGAAATACACCTGGACAATCCAGGGTTTATTTCAAAAGTTGTCACTGGACCTTGCTCATCAGAATTCATGTGTCCAAGCTCAGAACTTCCAGCAGTAACAAGAATATTCCAGCGAGAAAGGCAAGTAAGTGAATTTGATGACTGCAGAGCTGGTGAGGGCCATCAATTGTGGCCTTGCCAAAACAGTGTTAGCTAAAAGACAAGA
This sequence comes from Egretta garzetta, assembly GCF_000687185.1. NCBI lineage: Eukaryota > Metazoa > Chordata > Aves > Pelecaniformes > Ardeidae > Egretta > Egretta garzetta. Next base: position 238,033 of record NW_009260492.1, read on the forward strand.
CTTAAGACCAGCAGCCAATCACTTTAAAGTGAGCAATCAAAAATCCATTTGTATTGGAACCCTGTAATTGTACTAGGCTCTTGGCTGTTAAAAAAAAAAAAAAACCTAAAAAAAAAAACAAAACCACAACCCTACAGGCCCAACTCCAGGATTTATTGCTGCCTTATGTACCACAATTTTTACTTTTACAGCAAGGCAGCTGTTACGTGCATGAAGTCAAAACCACAGTCCACATTATGCAGACAAAGCTGCAGGTGGGATCTGAGACTTCTTCCCACTGAACTTCTGCCAAGCTTTCCTCCTCCAACACTTTATTCTTCTCAAAATATTTATTTTTCATATGACTGCCTAAAACATTAGAGTGGAATTGACAAGTTAAGCTCTGCTGATGACAGACTATTTCAATTTGTGCTTATTTTGTCTCCAACATTTGGAATTTTGGGACCCCACTAAGCATTTTGCAGGGACAAAGTTGTTTTCCAGAAAGATAAACATACCAGGCTTTTAATTCCATGCCTTCCAGCATCTTCTAGCTGCATTCTAAGACAAGTTTGCTCTCTGTTCAACAACAGTCGCCTATAGAAGATGCTGCCTTAGGAGTTACTAAAGCAAATATAGTTTGGCAAAAATATGCAAACGTAAGCCTAGGATGTTTGATGAAGCAATAAAAACTAAATAAAATCTGCCCTGTGTGTCTACATGTAAAAGACCAAAATCGACCTTCAAGCATCACTTCCTATCACAAGGTGATAGGAAACCAGCTTTCCTTAAGACAAGAAGTGCTGCAAGTGTTCAAATCTTCCCAGAAAAGCAGACTGCATACTCGAGAGAAATTTTATTCTAAACACTTTTCAGAAAACAAAGTTATAAAAGCCAAAGAACCTAGCAAAAAAAAATAAGTAGCTTTGTTTCAATATAGTACCAGACTCTGTCACTTGGAATGCACAATATGGAAATGCTCGCTGCCTACGGCAATCAATATGCTTTCAATATTTTAGTCCAAGTTCCTATCCTATTCTTTAAATTACACAGCTCATAAGCAGAGTATCTTCAGCAACAATTCCTTTCATGCAATGCCAGCTGGGTGACACAATGGAAAAATGCCATATGGCCACTTCATGAAAAGTAAAGCATTCACAGTGTTTCCACAGCAGGAAAGAGTTAGCAGCCTGATATCAATCCTGCTACAAACTAGTCCCACAGCAGGCCCAGCATCCCTCTGCAGAAAATCACGCTCTACAATAAAGGCATTTCAGGGAGAAAGTGCGCAGAGGCAGGTGGCACTATCACCTTCTCCAGGCTGCTTCCCGAAGGGAGAGCTGTAGCATCCTTCGTCACAAGATAAGCCCTCTAAAAACCACCAGGGCTCCCCAGCAGACACAGAAAATTGGGAAATGAGGCTGGCCATCTACAACCTGCCATTTGATCCCACACTGCTGGAACACTGAAAGCCACGTGGTTCAAACCATTCCAGTAACAGAGCAATCATGGCTCTGTACAAAAGGAAAATGAAGAAGTCGTTCCCCAAACGTCTGCTCACACTTCAAACTGCAGGACACGTTGCTAGCTGCAACTTCTTTGCAGGAAAGAGT
>NW_009260492.1:239654-241677 GCF_000687185.1 Egretta garzetta
ATCCATCCAGCCTCTTCCTCAACCATAGGAAAGTGGCAGGAGAAGCATAAATCCATGTATTTTCAAAACTCCCAGTGGGTTGCTGTTGTACTATGATTACCTACATTTCCTCACTGGAAAGCGATTAACTAGGGAGCAGATCTTCTTAATGACATTTAAGAAGGGGGAGAAAAGGAAAAGGGGAAGGAATGACACAAGGCAGTGTATGAATGTGCATGCTTCACACGATCATTATAGAGTGGAAAACACATCCACAATGATTAAGAAATATTCGGAGGAAAGGGAAAGCTATTTCAACATGTGGCCCTAGCCCTGAGTAGAGAGATCCCCCGCGACAACCCATTTACTCCTCCCGCTCTAGCTCCACCCTCAGAGTATCTAATTCCAACCCTTTCCACATGAGAACTAAGCTCCCACCATCCTTCCCAAGCCCACAGCCCACCCCTTACCTCCAACTACAAGCCACCTATCCTGGAGTTTTCTGCTCTAATCTGACAGTGCTGGCATTCATCCAGAACTTCAACCCCATGTTCCCCAGTGTTGAAACCCCTGCCATCCCATCCCCTCCTCCACTGTCCCAGGTGACCACACCTTCACCTGTCTGCAAAGCCAAAGCTTCAGTTTTTTTTTTTTTTTTTTTTTTTTTTATTTAATTTCTATCAGGAGATTTCAGAAACCCAAGGAGAAGCTGTCATTTTCAACAGTCTACCCAGCAGAACCCCCACACCATGGCGAGGGGAAAAAAAAAAAAAAAAAAAAAAAAAAAAAAAAGATTTAATACAAACAGAAGACACATGGCAGCCCCAGTTGAAATGACAGTGTTTTAGAAGAATAAATCCTCCAAGAGCTTCTGAAAAGACCTGGAAGTGCTCCCAATAACACCATACCACATGTCAAGCAAGACAAAGAGAGGAGCCTGGGAGGATGTCTTGGAGAACATTATCCTAGGGACCAAGATAAAAGCCAGGAAGCAGATATGGCTCATATGGCTGTTTGGCTGGTGAAAGGCTGAAGAGGACTTTGCAAATTCTGTACATCAGCATGGATCACAAAGTTTTTCAGCTGAATTTCACTCACTGTGTATTCTGCATGTTTTTTCCCATACCATTTCATCCACTTTCTGAACTCTCTGTCCATCGTCTAGAAGAGGAAGGAAAAACAAAACCACCCATTAGGACATCTCGTGTTACCAGTTACATCGCAGTGAAAGGAGGTGCAGCTCTGACAGCGTTCATTGCCCCCCAAGACTTTTTGGTTGGTTGGTTTGGGTTTTTTGCCATTAACACTCAAAGGACAGGCAGACAGACAACTTGTGTAGTTCAGTTTCCTTAGAAAAACCTTTGCTTCATCAGGGTCAAGTCAAAGCTGGCATCTTCTTCTCTCCTCCTTTTTCACCAAAGTTACATGTTATAAGCAAGTCAATTTGAGTTGACACTGCTCAGCACTAAAAATGGCGAAACCTGAAGTAGCTACTGTGGTGTGGGACGTAAGAACGTAATCCCACAGCGAGTAGGAGGCACTGACTGCAGCCCAGTCTAAGCCCAGATAGCAAAGGAACAGACAGGATAAAGACAGGTCTGCTAGGGTGAATGAGAACGCAGAAAGCGGCATGCAAAGCATTGCGACAGCAAACGGAAGGAGCATCGCGCTTACTGGAGCAACCAGGAAGAATGCTTCAAACTACACCTAAACAGACGAGGGCCACAGAGGATGGAAGGCTGCTACTCCCCAACCAGGTAGCTGGCACCGGTTTCCCATTGCTCAAACATAGCAGAAAAGAACCAAAAACCCCCTACATCAAGACAGCTTGCATCTCCACAGCTACAAAATCTGGTCCCCATCTATATAAATTGACAATATGCAGGGCAGGTCATTACTTTAGAGTGGCAGTGAGGGTCCAGCTACACATATACAACATATTTGCAAATGAAACTCGAGTATCTTGGAAGACGGAAAAAAAACCCCTCCTGATCTTCAGGATTTGACTCCACACATGGGAGGGCCCAAATCTGGAGGTAGTGGG
>NW_009260492.1:241704-243450 GCF_000687185.1 Egretta garzetta
CAGGAATTCTGGCTTCAATGACAACTTGGAGATGGTGGAGACCTCCATCAGCAGATCAATAAAATAGTGAGTGTTGATAAACATGTTTTAAAATTCTATGTGTTTCAAAAGCACTCCAAAGCTTAGCAGGAGAACTCACAAAAATCTTCAGTGTTTTCATATGCTGTGTGAACTTCCATTTTCTTTTTTTTTTTTTTTAAGACAACTTCACTAAAACAAATCCATAACATTCTTCCTCTGTAGCTGAAGCTTTACAAAGTCATCTGCATTAATTATCATAGTAACCAGAGATGTGTTGCCACAGCCAATCTTAACTAGAAATTTAATCCAATCCCTTCCACAAACGTTTGTCAGAGATGGGGAGGAAAACTGGTCCATTACACACAGCACAAGGCAGAGGAGCTGAACGCAGGCAGCTTCACACATTCTGACACTGCAGCAGCTGTTTAGTTGTTAAATCTGACAGGACATCGTCTGTAACCAGAGGAGTAATGCAGACTATTTTGTTCATCCAGTAATCTTATGAAATACTGGTGTACTTCTGAAATTGAAGGTACCCCACGAGTTAATATTCCTAATATTCAAGTTGGGGGTATTTTTTTTGTTTGCTAACCATTTTCATTAAAGCCTTGGGTTTGCGCAATGACATGAGGGGGTATTAGTAAAAGTGAGAATTTAACTTTCCCTTATAACACTGAGCTTTAAGTTTACTATAAACACAGACAGGAGTCCAGGCCTTGCAAGTAACTCCCTAATGAAACCAGAACGCTCACGCAGAGGGACTGCAAAGAGAGCTCCAGTTGGAAATTTCCACTGGGTTATGGCAGTGGAAACTAAATGGATTTTTAGATCCTTGTCTGCTCCTCTTCACCACTGTGTTTATGCATTTGCCCACACCACTGAAAAGGAGGAGGATCAAGGATTTTTTTTTTCCCCCCTCCCTTCATAAGGTATAATTTTCTAGCCTATACAGGCTGAGTCAGCGTGTTTTAACAATACGGAGGGATAAGTTTCTGTTCAGTCTACTGAAGAAAGTGAACTTATGGTAAAGCATGACTAACCTTTATTGTTGCTTGTAGCTCATTTGCCTGCCAGGTTTGCCTTGGAACTGATTATCTTTGTGTGTCCCCATTGGCACAGAATTAGAAGAAGCGTAAAGAAAATTGCCAGCCTGACTAAACATTATGGTTTTCTTATAAGAAGATGACTTCATTTAGGTGCCTACTAAGCAGTTATTAACAAGATACCCAACACTGATTAGCCTACAACAGCTTAATAACTAAGCTGAACTTCAGCTTTAGGACACCAAAAAGGTGCATCACTACTGTAAGCAGAAATGTAGCCTTTAAAACTTTTAAGAATTATTTGTTTGATGAATTCATTCCTAGATTGGCTTAATGCTGTGGTCTCTGGAAGCCCTGTGTTAGAACTATTTCATCACAGAACAATTGCAGGTGTTTAGGTGAAGCTTACACCGCACTTCCTTTTGAATAGGTCCTACACCATTACTGTTAAAACAGCTTTATGTCTCCTGGTCCTGAAATCCCTTCAGAAACATGCTAATGCTCCTTCTGTGCACTCCACAAGCAGTGCTAGCAAATTATTAGATAGACAGTTCTTTCCCCAAGCAGTGCTAGCAAATTATTAGATAGACAGTTCTTTCCCCAAGCATGCCGTGCTCCAGGTCTTACTGACCCAAGAATCAAAAGCTACTAGGGCTGAAACTCTGCTTTTCTTCCTGCACAG
>NW_009260492.1:243520-243842 GCF_000687185.1 Egretta garzetta
AAAAAAACAAAACCTCACCTCAGCATATTTGGCTGGAATATCAGCTTTCTCCACACCATAGTGATGTTTGCAGTTTGTGGCTGCAGCCACTTGAAGCACCACCTGACCCACACCTGCAGGAAAGAAAAAACAAACCTGAGAACAAGTTTCAGTAGAAAACCACTGCAAGGGGAGATAAGAGCTGTTAGAGCAAAGGCCAACAGGAACAATGCAGGTAACCTGCGGGACTAGGCTTTGGGGTACAACTTCAACTGCCAGTTGTGTCTGACAGTTCCCGTACGACCTCTGCCTATCTCTCAACTGAAAAGCAGATTCAAGGCAA
>NW_009260492.1:243863-254040 GCF_000687185.1 Egretta garzetta
ACAAGATGTGAAATACGAAGAAGCTGGTTTTCAGTAAAAAGGGTTTACATCCTAACTCGAAAGTAAGCAGTGCAATTTCACTTCTCTTACAGAAAAGAACTTCTAGCGTTGTAGTTCTGAGGCTTACATGTTTCAATATATTGAGCACTTTTTATGATAATAGCAGAAGACTACATTTACAGCAATGTTTGTATAGATAATTATTAATGGCTACTTTTATTAAATCTTGCAGGCTCATTTTTACAGATTCACACAGGTATCAGAATAGTTGCATTTTCATTTTTTTGTCCACAAATTTTATACGCATTCCATCAAATCTACAGGTTTTACGTTGTAATTCACTATTTAATTAAGTAATTGAACAAACAGTTAGACAAACCCTACCACATCCCAAAACAAATACTTGTTGGTCACATACCTACACCATTAATTTAAATGGCTAAAATGTTTGTCATAGCCCAGCAATATTTGTACTGGTTTTCACCATGAAATGCAGCATGAAGTCTGAGAACATGTAACACTTATTTATATACGAGCTACTGGAGAATACTACTTTAGAAAATATGACAGGGTTCAACACTCAAAATTTCAGAAGCAACCACTACGCTGGCAAGAGTATTACTTAAAAATGCATGAATTTCCCATCACTCCAAATTCTACTCGCATCAGATGCTACCAGGAGTAGTTTGCTGCCATTTCTGCACCTTGCCTGAACACATTCCCTCTCTCCCACCCCAGCTTCTGTTAAAAAGAAAAAAAAGAAAAAATACTCATTAGATTTCTCTCTGTATGAGTGACCGACATTTTGCACACGCTAGAGCAATGTCATTCCACGTCTGTTAAAGCAGTCACTCAAGATTTTCTTAAAAGATCCAATATTCATCAATAGCACATTGAGGCATCACTTTTTGGCTATGACTAACACAAAACACGTCCTTGCCTCACCAGTGCACTCAATCATCCTGCAGATGACCACATGGGAAACAAGATTGAATCTAAGAGGATAGCCCATTTGCACAGAAAACATATTGCTGTTTTCCATTTCATTGGCTGCCGGCAGGAAGCGGCCCTGGTAATTGAAGGGGTGGAACTCCTGCATTTAAACCATTACCTCTGTAATGTTGTCTGGCACAATGAGAACTGTAGTGCTGACAGGGGGGTTTGTTGGGGTTTTTTTGGTTGGTTTTTGGGGGGTTTTGCCAATTCCCATTTTGCATACACATGCATATTTTATACACATGCAAATATGGATGTACAAATTTCTGCAGGGGGAGAACATGGATGTGTTTGGCTGTTTCTTATTTACAAAGAGCCAGGAGGATAAAGACTAAAGAGATGATCAAGAGCACACTGCACTGCCAGATATCACACAGTACGGCATGAGAAGTTATTAATCTTGTCTTTCTCTGGCTTTTCTTTTTGCAAGAACTTAATTGTATTGTAATTTCAGTTTGCCTAATAACGATGCATACCTCCATAAATCCCTCCTGCCATGAGCCACATATTCCTGGCATCACACACAAACCTAACAAGAACAGCCACAGCACCCTGGTGGGGTTTTGCCCCGCTGTTCAGCCACTGCTGTATGCATGTGCTACTGGAACGGCATTAAATTTACTGATAGAAATAATATGCAATGACAGTGCTTTCATTTACGCTGCGCTCAATACTGCCTTGATTGCTATTTACAACAAGTTCACTCCTTCAGTACAAACTCAATAACTACGTTCCGGTTTTAATTGTCTCAGTGCTCCAAACATTAGAAGTCAAAGGCTTCTGAATTTAGACCATTCCTTTCATACAGGCTTTTTATACTGTTGGTCTGTCTCTAAGATTAAAGTGGGGAGGTTAGCAATAAATACCTGATTTTATTTCTGATGATAGCAGGTAAAAGTACCTAACATTTGAGCTTACTACAGGACCCCAGATATGATCTTCTTTAACCTTCCTGAACAAACAATTGCGAGCATTTATGGCAATTTTTTTCTTCCAGATGGAAAATAGTTTGTCAGATCTGATGCCTTTCTGAATGTCTCATCTGAACATAAGTCATTGAAACAGGAAATTTCAGACATAAGTCCCACTGAGGCAGGAAGCAGGGGGTTAAAGAAAACAAACAAAATAAAACCAACACCACACATCACTGAGGATCCCTGACTGTAGATGTATTATGTTGAGGGGGGGAATGGCAGTCCTGCTGTATTTAAATTTAAAATATATTTGGGTTTTAACAACTGAATGTATTTTAAAATGTTTCTCTCCAGAAGTCCTGTATCATACCAGCAACAAAACCAAAACCTGCTTCGTTTAAAACTTTACAACCCATCCAGTAAAAGGGGAAATTCTTATTACTCCTTTCCTGCTCTGAAGCAGATTTTAGCAACAAAAAGAAGAACATCTTCTTACTCAGTATATCTCTTCCACATGTGTTTAAGTCATATCTGGTTCCTTTACCAACTAGGAACATCTATTTCTTTTTAAAACTCTAACCTGTTCACAGGATGTAGTTGTAGGTTGTAAGCTAGATTTCGTGGGGTCTCACAAGGCAGATGTTAAAGCGAACCGTTAAGTCTTTTTTGATGCACTGAAAAGTTTGTCAGAGGAAAACAACTGCTTAACTTTCAGATTCCCCCCCCAAGTGTTTCCCACTGGCATGGGAAAGGTCAAGAAATCACATTTTCAGATATGAAGGGCATAAACTGAATCCACTGAGAACAGATGAAACCTTACAAATGGAACTGCTACTGTTATCTCTCGAGCATCATTTTTAATGTTTTTTCTTCTTTCTAAGTGTATCCACCAATAGGAACAGAAGCCAAGAGTTTTCTGTTACAAGGGTTTATTGCATTTGTGGGCCGACATTTCACCACCACAGGGAAGGATGTCTGGGGTGTCTGTCTGGTCTATTTACTCTTGTCATAAAAAGCAAGAGCACTATTGGGGATTATCTAGAAAAGGTACTTATCCTGTAACACAGGACTTAGTCCTGGTTTACTTTCCAAATATGAATTTCACTTTTTTTTTTTCCAAAGAAAGGAAAAAACAGCAAGCAAAAAGAGAAAAAGAAAACCCACTTAAATTATTGGTCACTCACCACTGCCCAAGTCAACAAATAAATCATCCTCTGTCATTTTAATTTCATCTATCATTTGGGCCACTAAGTCAAAGGAAGTTTCTCCGTAAACCTCTGGGGAAAAGGGCTCATAGTTGTTCAGTTTCTCTGGATCAGTCACCGAGTGGTTATACACTTGCTGCAGGATGTGCCGGAGGAGCCCGTTGGAGGGACGAGTGTTCAGTTTCATCGGTTGGGTGGTTCCCTTCCACTAAAAGTAGAGAGCAGGAAGAAGATATGAACCCAACGTGAGGACAAGTAAACGTCACCAAAACAAGGCTGCATTGGCATAACAGAAGTGAGAGAAATTCCCTCCCACCCCCTCCCTCACAGGCTGGCCTGCATGTGCTCTGTAAAGATAAAAAACAGTGAACGATACTAAAGAAATTACACAACACCTATGCTTTGTCTCACCTCAACTAATAGGCAAGTTCAAATACGCCTGCTGGAAATAGGTGGTAAAGGGGAAATGAAAGAGATGTAAAAATCAATAGGTAATGTAGAGCTTAATACTGAATATGGCTGGAGCAGATGTAAAAGTTTATTCGCTCATTTTTTATTTACTGATCACCACGGAACTGATGTTGACTGTAGTGTCAACGTAAGAGCAGTTTGATTTTCTTTCAGGAACTGTAGGATGGGAGGGATCATATGTACTCAAACAGGGAGTGGCAGGAAAGAGATGGAAATCAAACTTCCTTTCTTCTTCAGAAAAAACCCTGTCCTAAACATAAAAGTTGTTAAGCTTTAAAAAATGTTTACTTCTCCCTCTGATAAGAAACAAAAAAAGGACGACTCCAGGATCCCTCCTAAACATCCTTCTGTTTGACATTCAGATGGCAAGAAAATGAAACTAATCCGGTTTGCCATTTCAGACGACAGCAATTGCAAACACTGAATAGCTTCACATTTTTAGCTATTAACCAACATACACATGAAGACACCCAAATCCAAACACACACAAGTTTTAGGGAGTTGTAGGCACACAAAGTGAAGGAAAGCCTGGCAAAAATGTCTTGTTGCCATAATGCTGCGTGCTTGAAATAATTCCCACAAGCACAGCAGAGAAAAAAATCCACCTATGCTTTCAAAATTAAACAGAATAGTCACACTAAGTCATTGTTCATGCTTTGCTTCCTCCAATTCAACTTTATAAGGGTAAGAAAACCAAAAAGCTTGTTAAATTGGTCTGAGAAGAGATTACATTCTAGCTTTGCCAGAATGATCCCACAGAACAGAGCGGCTGAACTGAGTGGCAAGCAAGGAAATTCCTAAGCCATGGATCACTTCCACAATACACAGGAGAGTTCATATGGATTATTTAAGTACCCATAAGCCGCAGATTTCCCCATGCAAAAGTAAATCAATATGATATATCCCTGTGAAACATCTACATGCTAAGGGCAGAGAAACTTTTTCTTCCCCCTAAAGGTAACTCAGCTATTTCAAAGTGCCAGAAACATGGTGCCAGAAGTGCACACTGAAGGGTAATAGCTTACAAATCTGCAGTTCGGGGGGGAAAAAAACCTCTTTTTTTTTTTTTTTTTATTTTCTTCCTATAAGAATGCCCCTCCAATACCAACTCCTTGACTGCCCAGGTGTGATCAAGAAAAAAGGTTTAATATCAGACTTATTAACTCCCCAAAAGAATGGAGGTGCCGAATACTGACTGGACTAACTAGACTAACACATACAATCCTAACACAAAACTAGACTAACACATATAATCCAGCACTAAATCAGTCACTGCTTTCTGGACATTATTCACTATATGTGAATTCAAACCAGCTAGATAAACATCGTGGTGCATAACAAAGGTAAATACGTACCAACTGATGGATGCTATCAATGGCTCGGTTGTACTTGTCACAAAGCCTCTGCATGCTTTCAAAGCTACGTGGGGAGAAAGAATGCAGGGTCAGTTAAAATCAGAGAGCTCTAAAAGGCAGATCTGAAGGTACAACCTTGTGCTTTTTCACCACCTACCTACAGCATGTACAATGACTATTTAGGGTTTGTTTCTTGCAGAACATGTAATAACACACACAGCTTTAGGACTTGGTATACAGTTTCCTTTAAAAAAAATCCCCAGTAGACCAGGAATACATGGCAAATAATATTAGTTTCTTAAATTAATGGAAAAAGGACTGAACTCAAAGTATGACTTCTTAGAAAGTTTAGTATTCTCATAGTCCGTTGCTTCTTTTCCATATTCTCAGCTGCACAGAAATTTAAGACATCTGTAAATCTTTCTCCTTTGTTTCATCATCTCTCCATGATAATCAGCCCTGAGACAAGTAGATAGTCTAGAAATTCACTCTGGGACTGAAAATGCAGACAGACCCATGACACAATCTAAAATTTCACCCATCAGAAAAGCATACTGATTGCTTCACGGGTCGGTTGGGATTACAGTCAAGTCAGGCAGATGCCTTAATGACAGAAGCTGAGAGGATTAAATAAATTCATCTCAGGCCAGGGAAGAAAAGATATTACTAGGTACATCATCTGCTACGTAATCGGACCCACAAAGCAGCAGCAAAGAAAAACAATCCAGGGAGTTACAGGAGTAAATAATTAAATCATGGCCATCCCCAAATCAGGAAGGGGGCGGGGGGGGGCAGGGGACATCAGAAGGAAGCAGCTCTTCGGTCTCTTGTGATCCTCATCACCACTACCCCAGCTAGAACACTTCTCCGAGGAGCACTGCTGATTTCCAGTTCAAGCTTTCAACATGTTTATTTCCACATTAAGACAAAGCAAGAGGCTGAAATGGGGTTTTGTCTGCACAGCACGTGCATTTCTATAATCCGCTGCTTTTCATTCACATCCATGTGTCAATCTATCTGCTACAAGTAATTTTTCTGACGAATTTTTTCAAAGGAACTTAAAAGACTTAAAACCATTACCAAAATTACAGGTTTATGAATTCCTTGAAAAGCTGCAGAAAGATAAGTGGGGTGTGACTTTTAGGAACAGATGGGTTTCTCTTTCATTCGGTATCGCTGCCGACCACACTGACGCTAGCCAGCTAAATGTGCCCAGTGAGGATGCCAGAACCACAAAAGTTACAGCATTGCCGTCACTGTGAGTATTCTGCAAATCCAAATTAATGGATTTGATGACAAGGGATGCTCGACCCTGATTCCACTTTTTGAATTTTCCAGGAGGAAGAGAGGGATTAACAAGTCTTGCAATGAAACAAAACAAAATTAAAAGAGGAGAAAACAATACCTTAAGCAGACCCTGATACAAGTATCTGGCGCTCAGGACAATAGCTAGTGATTAATTAGAACGATGCCATTTCATCTGTAAACCTCATTCTAAAAGTTTACTCATACTGCGGACTTCAACAAATTTAGTCTTTGCCATGAAAGCAGCCAAGGAGGTTTTTGTAAACAGCAGCTTGAGGGTCATCTCTTTTTCCAGTTTCAGTACAGCTGAGTCAATACACCGAGCCTCAGACTTCTCCACAGATACACCGCAGGTCAGAATCCACCTCTCCCAGCCTCAAGGTGAATACCACATACTATAGAGTCATTTTAAGCTGTTTGTGGAAGAGGTATTCACATGTAACTACAAGCATCTTAAAATTACTTCTAGCTGCCCAGAAGAGTGGTATGAACAGTGTGCCTTTTAATTTAGCCCCCCACCCAAGCAGCATCGCGCTTGGACTGAATCCTACCCAGAGAAGGGATGGGGAAGGTTAACCTCCCACAGCCATGGCAGGCAGAGGACACGGTGCTGACAGGCAGCTCTGGCATGCCACTTTCTAAACAGGAATTCTTAGTTACTACAGAAGTAGAAACCTCAGTGCCATTCAGATTCCTAACGCTGGACGCAGTCCAACAGCGCAGATACCGATCATTGTTTCGGAGTGAGTAATTCCAACGTACACCAGAGCTCAACTTTCTGCTGTGTGGAGTTTCCAATTATGTCCTTAATCCAACAGCCTTTGCCAATATTTCTGTTACACATTTCCTACCAAAATAACTCTGCAGAGTCTGAAGCCAGTTCTAAAAGAAAACTTCAGTTCATAGTGTCTAAGAATAACCAGTTACAAACTGATTCACTATAAACCATGCTGGCCTGTCCTCCTGATGGAGAAAAAAAAAAATATTCCTCTCACCTTTTTGTATCATAGTCAATTAAAACATAGTTTTCCATAGCAAGCTTGAGATCTGGGATTTCTTCGCAGACCCACCTGGAACAAGAGAAGAAATAACAAATAAAAACATCTCCAATTAAGTATAACAAGGCAGTCTGTCTCAACTCTAGATTGGCATTGCTATGTGTTAAGACAGAATACTGCAGCAGACCTGAAAGACCACAATGTCGTTAGGAGGAAGGCAGACATCATCAAACACTAATTGGAAAGCCACAATAGTTCGCATTTGTATGGAATAAACAGTAAGGTGCCCGTAGACATTGGCAGCAGTATAAAGCTCTTGAAATGGCACAACTTCAAAATGAGGCGATAAACGTATTCGATGCGTCTAAAAATACTCAAAGCCATGGCTGATGCTAATCTAACGTAAAATGTAATGCAGAAGTGCAATATTCCGAAAGAATGCTGATACCGCTTTGCCAAAGCTGAATGTGGGGAAGACATTGTCTACAGCACCCCAAAACAATGCCACCACCCATTCACTGCAAGGATACTCCCCTCTGTGTAGTGCTCTAAACTGCTCTTACACCTTAAATGACCCAACCCAGAACAGATTTTTAAAAGCTGTTTTGATAAAAAAATCCCTTTTACATGCCGAGTTAAAGCCCCGTATGTTGTTGCCTTAGAAATGGAAAGTGCGCACCCACTTGCAGCGCATCTGACAATGGCATCTCACAGAAGAGAAGATCTTCACTCTTGGCATGTAGGAAGATTAATTCCTTCCAAAGGCAACTCAAACGCCACATAAGTTTTGCACACACTTTCCTCCAAAAGCATCAAAATGGGAAAGCATTGTCATCATTGGAAAAGTTCAGAGTACATCATAGGATGAATTCCGATAGGAACGGCAGAGTTTCTTCTTCATGCACCTTGATGCATGCTTCACTATTAAAATGGTGGGAAAAAAACCACTAGAGCTCCAACAGTTCTGGTTCTTTCCGGCTGATTGACCCTTATCAAATAAATACACAGGCAAGTAAAAAACAGAACTTAATATCTGCGGTGACTCTTCTGACTAGTATCTCCCATCTCCCTAAAAATGCTAGGACTCTGATCTCTGCGATTTTTTTTTTTTCTCTCAGATCAGGGAAGTGGGCAGTTCTTTACCACCAACCTGAAGAGATAAATACTTCTTTTCATTCTTTTACCCACCACTTTCATAACCACATTGCAGTTACCTTGCACAAGGCAGGCAAAGGCAGCATGAAAGCCTTCTAACACACTGTATTCACTGCAATCGTGCTTAAAACACAGTTGTGAAACATTACTTTGGCCCAACTGTTTCCTAACACTGTTTTCCCCTTGCCTGCAAGCTAGCGTAGCACAGAAAGCACGAGCACCGATGACTCCAGCGATCACTTTCAGCACTGTGTCTGTTTAAGTCCCTTCAGAAAGGGTCTTCTCAATAATTCTACTGACAAATGATGCCACAAGTTCCCAAGGCACAGAATCTTAGCAACATCGGTTCAAGTGAACTGGAAGTAGCAGTGGCAGCGCATCTTGTGTCAAGGCTTTGTAGTTAGAAATTCCTTTAGAAGAAAAATTCTCAGCTCTAGCCCCTAGCCCCGTTACGCATTCCCTCCCACCACAGACCATGGGAAAATGCTATGATTTCATGTATATAAGCAATATTATTCAACACTGCCATGCAAGCAGTTCACACTCACGCTCAGGCTAGGAGCAACCAAGGCTCACTACCTTTTCCTAGGCCATATGGGACCAAACGTCAAGCTCAGGTGGCTATGCAGGTAAAACACTCATCTTTGTACCTCACCTGTATCTGCGCCATCCAACCATTAAAACCTGCTGCAGATACAGCCCTCAGACAAGGGAAGCCTGCATGGTAAGGATCTAAAACAGTTAACAGGAACAGCTTTTAAACAGTCTAATGTGGATAACACATCAACATCCCTCAGGTGTTTGGGGAATTTCTGTGAGCATTTAATAAAAGTTGTTCTACAGCAAAAGCCCCCTAATCCTGCTAAAATAACAGCAAACCATGTCATAACCACCGCCGGTGTTGGGAAATGCTCAGACTTCCTACTCTTTGTATTTGTCTTTCACCTTCACCCTCCATTTTTCCCACATTGGTCCAACTCTATCAGCAGAATTAAGAAGAATGCTAACAGGGACATCATTCCCAAATAACGCAAATGCTAACAATGCTGCAGTGTCACAGCAGCAAGGGGAAAGGGTGAGGCTGGGGAAGAGGATATGCAAGGCCAGAACGTAACACATGCCAGTGATGTTTTCTTAACCTTGCTTTTCTAAAGATGGAATACAGACTGCCACAAGCACCAAAGTTGAGTATCACTACTCATTTTTAATTCTGTTCAAAAGAGAATAGAATATGGCAAGTTAAAGCAAAGTCTGTTTGACAGGGAGATTTATATTGCAACACTATCAGTTCAGCTTAGAAAATAATTTAGAGCTGCTAAATTATGATTATAACTGCTGCCCTCCTATATATCTTCTCTTAAGACATCCACTTGCTGAGAGGCAGTAAGACACAGGAAAGGGTTCTAGCCACATCTGCATTGGATACTTACCGAATTGTCTCAATAATTTCGTGAGCAGCATCATGGTGTTTGTCCTAAAATAAAAAGAAAAGAGATGTTTTCAAAAAGACATCAGGTATGCTGTTTGTCTGAATATGACAGGAATCACAATCTTTTAAAAAATACAGGTGGCAAGCACACTAGGAAAGGAGTCTTTGATTGCCACCCAGGCCGTTAAACCCATCAAAATCACAGAATCACAGAATCGTTTGGGTTGGAAAAGCCCTTTAAGCTCACCAAGCCCAACCATTCCCCCTAACCCTGCCATCCCACCCCCAAACCCCGGCCCTCAGCACCGCCTCTGCCCGGCTGTTAAATCCCCCCCGGGCTGGGGACTCG
>NW_009260492.1:254306-269090 GCF_000687185.1 Egretta garzetta
TACAAGCCAGGATGCCGCTGGCCCTCTTGGCCACCTGGGCACCCTGCTGCCTCCTATCCAGCCCCCTCTCGACCAACCCCCCCAGGGCCTTTTCCGCCGGGCAGCTTTCCAGCCCCTCTGCCCCACGCCTGGAGCGCTGCCTGGGGTTGTGGTGACCCCAGGGCAGGACCCGGCCCTTGGCCTTGTTGCCCCTCACCCCATTGGGCTGGGCCCATGGCTCCAGCCTGGCCAGGTCCCTCTGCAGAGCCCTCCTTCCCTCTAGCAGATCAAGACTCCCACCCAACTTGGCGTAGTCTGCAAACTTTCTGACGTGCACTCAATCCCCTCATCCAGATCATTGATAAAGACATTAAAAAGAACTGGCCCCAAAACTGAGCCCTGGGGAACACCACTTGTGACCAGATGCCAACTGGATTTAACTCCATTCACCACAACTCTTTGGGCCCGGCCATCCATCCAGTTTTTTTTACCCAGTGAAGAGTACAGCCATCCAAGCCATGAGCAGCCAGTTTCTCCAAGAGAATGCTGTGCGAAATTATGTCAAAGGCTTTACTAAAGTCCATGTAGACAACATCCACAGCCTTTACCTCATCCACTAGGCAGGTCACCTGGTCAGAGAAGGAGATCAGGTTGGTCAAGCAGGACCTGCCTTCCATAAACCCATGCTGACTGGGCCTGATCGCCTGGTTGTCCTGTATGTGCCACGTGATGGCACTCAAGATGATCTGCTCCATAACCTTCCCCAGTACTGCGGTCAGGCTGACAGGCCTGTAGTTCCCCGGATCCTCCTTCCAGCCCTTCTTGTAGATGGGCATCTCATTTGTACCTCAGCTGGGACCTCCCCAGCGAGCCAGAACTGCTGGTAAAGATTGAAAGTGGCTTGGTGAGCATTTCTGCCAGCTCCCTCAGTACCCTTGGGTGGATTCCATCCAGCCCCATAGACTTGTGAGAGTCTAAGTGGTGTAGCAGATCTCTATGAGCCCTCTAAGAAAAAATAAGGCTTAAGGAAATACATTTTTTCAAGTTTACAGACTAGCAGAAGATTTACGTGAAGGAACTGTCATTCTACCTATTTCTTTGTCATTTCGTGAAATCAGGAATTGTGTAGCTGAAACCGGTGAGGATTATTGGTATGCAGTAGGTACTTGACTGCAAGTTCCACAATGAACAGCTGATTTCATCGACCTAGCATCTGGTACATGCTCACGTCTCCATATGGGAATTAAGATTCTAGCACAGTGAATGGTTTTCTAAAATAAAGCATCAAATAAACAGTAGGAGTGGATATCAGTGTAGGAAAAAACCTCACAGTACACACAAAAGAAAAAAGGAGGCCTGAGTACACAGACCTTTTCATGAACTGAAAAACAAAACACACACGCACAAAACACTTTATAACTTGTGCACTGCGAGTATACACTAGACTGTGAGCCATGGATGCTTGTTGACTTTAATTTGGGAGTTTACTCAGGAGCAGCAGAAGCACAAGTGAGTTTAGCAAGCCATTCCAAATTCATGCTAAAAAAGCCCTTGGAGCTGTATGTACACACACCATGCTACAAAAAAAAAAAAAAAAAAAAATCTATTTTAGGGAAGTTACAGGAGTTCCTGTACATGTTGTTGTATCCATCTTGTGAAGCCTTAGTTACCAGAGCCCATCTGCACAGACTTGAGGTAATACTTAAGACATTTATTTCTTGAAGTGGCTTTGACCTTTTAATTACCAGTCCAGTATCTGAGGACCTTCCAGAGTTAGAAGTGTAAAGGCTCACTCACTCTCAAATAATTTCCCTTGTCTTCTGCTGCAGAAATGTCAGTTCTAGAGAGTTACCAGCGGAAAATTCTATAGCAAAGGGTAGGGACAGGCAACAGAAAGCATAGGATTGGGGGCAGGGGAAGGAAGGGAAACACTAACGGACAGATGACAGAAAACAGCTGGGATTATTTCTATTTCTTCAAGGCGTGGAAGGACATGATATAAGTAAAATAGAAACTTTTTCCATCAGTATCACAGCTTACATATCTGCATGAGGAAACAGATTTCCCCTTCTATAACCAATTTATATACTTAGGATCAGCCAGCCTTGTAGAAGTTCTCATTCCAAGAAACTTGTACAAAGCCCTTTAGATACCTGGATAAAAATCTCATGACTGAGAGGGAAAGGCAGACAAACATTTCTGAAGTCTGTTATATTAAAGGTATGAAGGAATGTTTCCTATTTTGCCAGGAAAAGCTTTTGTTTTAAGAATGCAAAAAGTAAACCCCATATCTAGGAGTCACACGGGAGACTAAGCAAAGAAAACCAAAACATTCCTGTTATAATATCAAAAAGGAGAAACAGCTAACATAACAGTAGTCGGGACATTTGGGATCAAACACTCGGTGGCTTAGAAGCTGAGCGTTACCTTGGTCGCTTTTCACAACAGCATGCCGATGCTACGCAAACACCCTGAACATCGCAAGCCATGCAGAACAGATCTGGGGTTCTGCCTCCTCCAGTCTATGGCGTTCGCTCAGGACCTGGAGTGGGACTGCCCAAACCCAACAGAAACCCACAGCAGCAATGGTCACCCCGTTTAAGTTCAGAAATGCCAGGTAACTCATTCCATTGATAAATCTTGGCCTAGAAAACAGGGAAGCGACTGAACTAAAATCTGCTCCTGACTCTCAATGCACATATAAAAGAAAAAAAAAAAAAGCATACAGGAGGACTTTTTCTTATCTGCAAAGCATAAAAATAACCCAAGACAGTCAGCTCATCCATAAACATCCCCTCTAAATTTTCACCTTTCGCTACACGCAGAATTATCACAGTAGAAACCCCTTGGGCTGATCTAGCTCTTCCAGTAAACTGTGTTCCTGTATAGTAAGAATATGCTTTATCAACATAAGCACATTATACCAGAAAAGTGAATTCACGCTTATTCTGGCATAACCGTTTTCTCTGAAGAAGCTCTATTCTTCATTGATGGTTTTGGACAGTTTCAGCGCTAGCAGAACACACGGAGAAACCCCTTGTCCTATAGGGCTTCATGAAAATACCCCTATAAATGACCAAAATTGCTTAATTAACAGATTCCTTTGTCTTGGGTTAAAATGAGAAAAATACATTTTTTTTTTTTAAAAAAAAAAAAAGAAGAGAAAAGAAAAAGAAAAATCACAATGCACATCTACAACTACGGATCATTCAATTTAAGCAAGTGGTTTTATTAACACAACCTCAAGTGGAAACGCCAGCCAGAAGGGGCCTTTTGGAGCTTAGTTTGTGTCATGATCTAGGAATAATGAAGTTGAAAACGATTCCAACATTTACTGCTGCTAAACTTCTCACACTGAATCACCAGGTTTACTATACTCTATAACGAACATACTTTGTCCAAGTAGACAAGCTCCTGAGATCTCATGTGAGTCTCGCAAACAAAATCAGAGATGATTTCCTAACATTCAGAGCAGAGGCAGCCATGGAAAATGGGGGAAGGAAGTGGGGGAAACACATCTAAAGGAAATACAGAGCAGTTTCCCTTTCTTCAGAGAAACTTTTAGTCCCATTTCAACACTATGGTTGTAAGATTTAATAAGAATAGACATTAAACAGCACCAGTCATCACATCAGTATTCGTGCAATTGTTTATGACACTGATAGAGAGTCCTCAGCAACTCAAAAGGCAAGTTGAATAGAAACCTCACCAAAACCACAAATTTCACTCCAACCAGCATCAGCCTCTGCCCATCATCCCTTCAAGCAGATGCACTGGTTTTGGCCAGACACGCAGCTGAGCTCGGTGCAGCAGCTTTAACCCGGATCCTTGTACAGAGGCAGCGGCTGAACACTGAAACCAGCAGGTTGGGAGGGACTGACGGCAATTCCCAATGGCTCTGCTGCGATCACAGAGGTCTGACAAACCTTACACCTGGCTTGGCCAACAGTCAACCCCGCACAAAGATGGCCTGAAGCTTCTCGAATTCGGACACCTACTTTTTTTTTTTAAAAAAAAATCTTTTTCCAGGCTGCAGTGATCCATGACCAACACCAGCACGCCAGCTACATCTCTAGTACAGGCACGTTATACAAGCACGTCGTGTTATACTTTGGCAACAGTCATCTGTGAGAGCACAGCTTTATGCTGCATCTGCATCCGTACTCACAGTGCTTTGTCAGTAAAATATCCTGGTAAAGAGCCTCCTACAAACAGACTGGCTATCAATCATGAAAAACACTGTGCAGAAGCCTTCTGGATGAGTCTCAAGAAGCGTATCTGTTCTGTTCGCAGTCACGAGATGATGCCACGGTACTCTCTGTCACGAAGAGTTCCATTCATCCTCCAACTCCGCTCCAAGCTGTTCTCCCTCCCTCCTCCCCTACACACTGATGTGAAGCATACTACGTGCTGCGCGTTGGCCTGGCTGTACTTCTGCAATGATCTTATATTTATGTAGTTCGAGAGGCCCTTGGAATCTTCTGAGCCACATAAATGGAAGCTATTTCATGAGACAAGACCTTATCTCTTTAATGTGGTCTACACACTAAGTATTTGCAGTAAAAAGTTGCAGTCTATAGTAATTATTGAGAATGCCCAAAGCTATTCATGACAAGTTCATAAAAAAAAAAAATCTAAACACACATTAAAAGTTAGTTATTGCAGTCAATTCTCTCCAGCTGAACTTTATTATAAAGGGTTCTTATTTTCAACCTAAACGTTCAATTTCAAATTGAAACGTGAGCTCCCAGAGAAAATTCAATAGATTTTGCCAAGACATTTCGTTGGGAAAATAATGGAAAGCAAGCAGACACTTTTTCAAAAGTTACTTATAAGAGAATCCAATTTTCTATGGAAAAGAGAGGAGAACGGTTTCAGCCAGCACAAATGAAGGGCTTCGCAGTTCCCATTCTTGCAGCAGATTTCTCCAACCACATGTTACTACAACTCCAATCACAGGAGTTGAGGAGTCTGAAGCCAGGAGGGCACCCAGTGTTATTACTTTTAGTATGCTAGTGCCCAGAAGCCCTACCAGCATGCACGACTCCTGCTCACACACCATGCCAAGCCGACAGAGTCCTCCTACACAAATCAACAAGCTGTGTTAGCAGTTTTGTCTGTTAGGACATGGAGATCAGGCCACAGAGCGATTTTTAAGAGTTTGATCTTTCCCTTCACCTCTTCTCCAAAAGCTTCCCATCCTGATTGTTCTCAGGACCTTTTCCTGCAGTGTGGGCTCAGCTCTCTGATCACTGGGGGGGGGAAGGGGAAGGAAAAAAAAAAAAAAAAAAAGAGGGGAAAAAAAAAAAAAGGATAATGAATGTTTCTGTGTGTTTCAATGCTCGAGTCAGCCAGACCTCTTTGTACAAAAGACATTTTGTATCTTACAAATATGAGAAGCCCTATAGGTGGTTTTAAAGGCCAAATAAGGCAGTGCCCAAAAGCTCTTTCCAAACACGTATTTTTGTGCAATCATTATCGTGCTCTATAATCACATACTCTTTGTTTGTTAACCCAAATTTAAAAAAGAAAAATCATCAGAATGACCAGAACTTACAAGTTCTCAGTAGTAATCACAGCTATTACTCTAACACCAAGTCGCACTGTGCATCACATGAACAGTACCAGACATGTTTCAGTCATCTACGCGTGACTTTGTTCTACGAAGCACTGAATTTCTAACAGAAACAGCAGAATCGGAAGGGTTTGCAGAACACTCTGCAAGAGCAAGGTAAAGTGAAAATTGCAATTTGTTACATTTTTGCCACAAGCTAGCTGTTATGAAGCCTTGTAATTCACACCGAATATAAAGCACTAGTCGGTCTTCCACTTGTGTGGCCGTTTTGGTTACATTTCCTCAAGTTATAATCCCTTTAGGATATCTTAATGGCATTATTTTGATATAATTCTGTATTTCAGTACTGCATCCTGGACTCTCGGGCGTACTTGTACAGGACTACTTATCTCAGAGTGCAACAATTCATACACTAAAGTGAATCTCTAACCTAAAGCAACAGATTTAAACATTGTACGCTTCTTCCTCAAACACAAAGAACATGTTCAATTAAATTGGGCAGCCGTCATTGCCCGAAACACGAAACAACACCCTAGTGCTCTTCCAAAGTCACATCTTTTTACATTTAGGTCCTTCTTAGGAAAAATGTGTATCCTCAGGGATAAGGGTAAATTGGGGCGTGGGAGCGAGCACTGTATTTTCCTAAACTTCATTTCCCCACATGCAAAGTGGGATCCTTGTGAGATCTGATCAGTCTACACAGCGCTACGTGGTGAAGGTAGCAAAAAGCAAAAATGGTTGGAAAATCCGGATGAGGTCTTGAAAAAAAGAAATACATTCATGTGCCTTCATCCAGTAGCTCTCAAAGCACCGTACAAAGAACTTTAAGACCCCTTATCTACTCTTCATAGACAGGAACATTTTTGTGCCCAGCTTTGACTGCCCAAGACTAAACTGTTCTACATTAAAAGCCATTCTTACCTTTGCAGAGCCAGTTTAGTGTTTGGCTCACTAGACCACACTTCCTCCCCCAAAAACAGGCTAGGTGACCAACGCAGCTCTTCAGAAGCGTGACAGACAAGCTGTGGTCAGGCATTTGCAAAGCCAGAGGAAGACATCTACAGGCTTCTCACTGTCCACCAGATGACTCCAAACAATTCAGAGAAAACAAAACCTGAAACAAGCTAGTCACAAGTAAATCAATGGCAACACTCGTGTACCTTTTAATGATTGTCTTTAGATACCATTCTGCTTCCAACATTTCAACCATCCTACACTGGCTCCCAAGTACTAAACAGCGACTCCACTCATATATTAACAGAAGTCATTTTGATTTGCCAAGTTCTGACCTGCATATGATCTCTTTAACTCGCAAAACAAAAGAGGTCAGTCTCACTAGCCCCTGGTTTTAAACAACAGCTTGGTTGCCTGTAGTGGCAGCTCTCTCCCCAGGCAGTGGTCCATAAATCCAAAGGAGAGGATGTTACAGCTGGAGACAAGATGGTTAGCAGAGATCAAAAAGATGGATTAGGAAGAGACAATCAATCTTGCAGAAGGCTAGTGGGACAAGTGCCTCTTTAATGTCCCCTAGGTTTCCTCCATCTGTGGAGGATGATAAGCATTTCTCTAGACACCAAGAAAGGCAACGTGAGCTGCTGCAGCTGCAGCTTCCCCACAGGAACCAGGAAAGCATCCAGCACTCTGCGTGGCACACGGATGCCCTCTCAAAAGCACTGCCTTCAGCCTGTCAGGAGTTTGCATTCCTCCTCTCCCAGGCTTTAACTTCATTTACACCCCGTCTAGAAAGATTCACCAGTACAGCTTCTATGTCCAGAGCACTCAATACACCTGCAAACAGTGGTTGATAAGGGTCTATGAAAAGCCGAAACCAAAGTACTTCCAGCTGCTACAGCGGCAAAGAGCTGCCTGCGGGCCAGCTGAACAAAAGGAAAGATCTCAAGCTCCACAGTCCTGCCAGCTAGTGCCTTCAGTCGCATCGCATTTTAAGGTCTTTGCCTCATGCTCAATTGCTAGCTACACTTTGAGAAAGGAAGAGGGAAAGTCTTCCCCTTGCAATATTTCATATTGTATAGCTAGACTTTGTTTGATATTACCAGATTTTATCCCAAATCAAGACTGCATCATTTAGCTTCCATGGCAACAACCAAAGCACAAGTTTTCTTACAAGTGAGACGAGGACCAAAAGTCTTCTTTGAAGCATCCAATTACTGTTGTTCCCTTAATCAAGAAAGTATAAGGACATTCAAAAGTATACATATATATTAGTATGTATAAAAAGAGATGTCCTGCAGAGAACAGCTTGTGTTCGTTCTTTTCCTCCCAGCTACAGAGAAGCAGAGAGGGAAGCAAGAGCTACCAAGACTGCATTTTGAAAGCCGTCTCCCACACAGCAAGACAGCAGACAAGCTTGAGGTAGTTTCAGTAGTTGGTAAGCTTACAGCCACACAAAACTAAATGGAAAACATGGAGGGCATTATGGCCTCCCTAATGGCTACTTAAGGACTTTTAAAGAAAAAATAGAGTTTGGTCCAATATCCAGAACATATCAAAAGTACAGACTTAACAAAAGAAATGGGCATTAGAAAAGAAGATCCAAAGTGCTCCGGGTAATCCTCATACAGCATGAGTACAGGTAATCCAGAATTTGTAGACAAGACAGTTGTGGATCTCGTAGCAACAGACCCGCACTTTTAGCTACCCAAACCACAATAAAACCGTTTTGCCTTTCCACCCAGCAATTCCAACTGTTGCTACGGACACTGCACAAATGCAAGAGGGAATGGTTCCCGTGATAGTGTGTAGGAGGGGCTGTATAAACATATTAACAGGCAATCACTCCACAAGAGTGTCTAAGGCAACATCCACATGGGACAGTTACAGAAGGATGACCTACTGGCTTTGGTCTGCATAAGTAAGAAGTAGTTCTATTATGCAAAAAGACAGACTAGTTAAAAAAAAATCCAAAATGTTGGAATATACACAGGAATGCAACTATTTTGGTAAAACAGTACCTTGCACTGGTATATCCTACTGCCCTTGCAGTTGAGTTTTAGGTAATTATAAACTGTTCCCACAATACGACAGCTGGAGGGAGCACGTGGATGCTGTAGCTATTTCAGCAGCTGAAGCACCATTTGATCGCTTATTCTGGGACAGAGCAGACTGCGGGGCTTTCACTTGAGTCAACAAGAAAGGTGGCCCTACCATCATTTCACAAACAGGTTAAACCAACGCAGCCACCGGCCTTGCCACTGCTTCCCCAAAAGCCACCTCTTGCTTTGGGCCAGCAGTGCCTGTGCACACACACAGCAAAGTCAGGAAGGCCTCAGCTAAAACTAAACCTTTTTGGTGTTTTGGCTTAGTTACCTTTCAACCAGACCAGTTCACCACACCAGTGTACAAACACACGGTTATAAGGGTGAGGGCAGCTTAGACACAACTGCAAGTGGACAGAGCCGTGGCAAGACTTGTTTCTACTTGCAGACGTACCAGTTTCAAGCTTTCACATAACCATGAACCATGTGTTAATAAAGAAATAACCCCCCCATGCAGCAGTAACTGGAGAGGTGCGGGTAGCAGAAAACAGCCATATACATCCACGCTACCAGAAACTTAAACCTTTATGTGAAACCTAAGCACAGGATTACTGCTGGTAAAATGAATACCCAGTCCCAAAACTGCTGTCGGCAAGAGTGGCTACCATCTCTTTCTCAGGCCCACAATCCTCCCACACCCTTGGTGGGTGCTGGGAGAAAGCTTGTGGCATAGCCGAGCTCTTCAGTCAGCATTTGCTGTCGGAACGGCTGATCCCCACCTCCTGCGAGGAAAACTGGCAGGCCAAAGGGAAGCATCCTGCTGGCCCCTGGTAGGACAACATCATAAACAACCGCTTCACCTTCCGTAAAGATACTCAATCTGGGACAGCTCCGAAATTCTGCTCCCGCTTAACGTGCATAAATATTCTGCTACAACAGAAGTCAGCAATAAAACCTTGCATTCTTTCTGAAGCCCGCTGAGCTCCTAAAGAAAGATGGTT
The DNA here is from genome assembly GCF_000687185.1 of Egretta garzetta. Taxonomy (NCBI): domain Eukaryota; kingdom Metazoa; phylum Chordata; class Aves; order Pelecaniformes; family Ardeidae; genus Egretta; species Egretta garzetta. The sequence continues at coordinate 263,858 of NW_009260492.1, forward strand.
TGTGAGGTACAGAAGAAAAATGTGAATGGTTATGGTTTTCCCTCCGTAAGCTTCAACTTGTGCTGCAGAGCAGTGATACAAGCTACACCCAGTGCAGATTTTGAACCATGCAGAAGAACTTCCAAGTGCCGACCATTTTTAAAAGCTTCCATTTTAAAGACTTGTAAATGACCCTACAATATTACAACCTACTCTTCATACGTTGCAAATCGCTGTTTCTTCTAAAAAGCAGGGACGAAGCCAAAGCGAGATCAGTGCAGGCTCCAACCCCCGGCTTCAGAGGGTCAGCGGCTGCCAGAATCTGATCTCTCCCCAAAGGGCTTTGCTACCAACAGATAGGCAGACAAGAGGGAACCACCTGCAACCCAACAGAAATCCAGCTGAGGGATGAGAAAGCAGTCCTAAAAACTCAAACTTCTTAGGATTTCAGAAGTATACACTGTCCAACGCCAATAATATTGCTGAGCTCTAAGAAGTAAATAACAAATTAACACCAAAACCTCAGGAAATTGCCCTTCACACAACACAGAAAAGATCTGAAGGTTTCTCAGTTGCAGAAGCAGTATTAAACCCCGTTCATTTCTACTAAGCAACTCATTCAGAACTTTCTGTAGCGCTCTGTTTTTTTTAAAGTTTCCAATGCTTCATTTAGCTGTCTTCGGTAGTTCCTTAGATTTTCCCCTCTAACACTAAAAAGTTCTTTCAGTGTAGATTTTTAGGAAACTCTCATTCACTCATTAAATGAAACAAAACGAAATACTCAAACAGGAACTCCTTCGTTATTCATAGATCTGTTCATATCTATGAAGCCATCATTTCCTGCTGCAAAATATACTCACCCTCTTCCTATGCTCTAAAAATACCTACTCAATTCGATATCTATAGCAGCATGTGGCAAATACCATCGTATATTCAGTTTTATTTCTTGTTCCTCTTCAGTGTTAGTTTTGTCTTATCTTTAATAATTACTACATATATAAGTAAATATATCACATTCACGATTCCTAATATGAACTTCTCTTCCTTCTGTGGATCTTTCTGTTAGGAAGGAGAAAATAAATTAATCAAAAATATTTTAAATATGTTGAGATACTTCATGGTTATCCATCTGTGATAAGCTTTAATCAGACAGTCAGAGGTTAACTCAGAGCAGGAAGAAAAAAAAGCAAGGCAGTATGAAAGGAGAAAAAGAAAGAAGGAAGAGTACAAAAGTAGACATATGGTTGTCTGGGGAGAAGGGTGATTAAATTTCCCATAAATCTTGCATACCAAGAGGTAAGATATTTTGCCTAAATTCCCAGGAGAAACACAATTCAGTCACATATCTGAGACTTGAAAGGATAATCATCCCCATATATATTAAGGCTGCCATGAAGGACAAGAGTTGGAGTTGCATGTGGTGGCATGGATTTCCCTTGGCACACTAAAAGCTTTCAATACTGTGTCCGACTGTAACTGATGGGTGACTTTTAGGTAGATAAATATGAATTGCCAGAGCTGAACTCTGGCCAGGACAGCCACATTAATCCTCACTCATCTGCTGATAGGGGGCAAAGAAAAGGCAATCTTGAACAGCTACTCTGTCTTTCAACAGTTACCTTTCAGATAATTCAGTTATATGGAAAATAAAGAGTACTGTGGTCTTAAGATGCAATACAAGAGCACAACTTTTACTTGTCATACAGAAATACTAGGGAAAAAAAGTGTATGTTAACTGAACTCATGATTTATCTCGTATCCAACGGGTCAGAGCTTTGAACAAAAGCCAGTCTGAAAACTGAACAAGCACCAATTGTCACTCATGGCAAGTTATACTTCAAAGGCTAAAGCCCAGAAGAAAACAGCTATTCTGTAATAACAACATGCTGCGCAATTAAATGCTGTACGGTTACGGTCTCTCTTGCCTTGTGAGGCCACCTCACCTCCCAACAGCACATTGCTGGGTTCCCTTTGGCATTTGTGAGAGCAGAAAAGAACAGAAAAGTGATGCAACGGTGCCAACTCTGTTATTTGCTTCTGTTTATTTGCTGGGCAGCAGAGAAACCGAAGTAGTTTTGAAACTACCGAATCAATTATTTCCCAGTTTTACATTATTCACTCTCCCCACTCCACATTTTTTTTTTTTTTTTAAGAATTGGGGAAAGCAGACGGGTGTTGAGAAATCGGAAGTCTACTGAAGTTTTCAAACCTTTTCTTCACTAGCGAAGTTTCTATAAGTAATTAGTCATCCCCACAAGCATTTCCCAACAAGCTGCATCAACAGCATCTATTAAGTCAGAGAAAATCCCCTAACCTCTGCCACCACCGCTGAATTTCTGGGCGATTACTCAGGGTGTGAGGAGGTTTTGCCTGGCAAAGCCAGCTCAACAGTTTCCTCCGCTTGCCACCCCCTCCTTTGTACCAGCACTGCTGCCCTGGGAAGGCAGCATGAGTCAGATTACAGATCAGGGCGGAGGGGGGGCCGGCTGTGAAAACACTGGAACATTTTTTTCCAGCCCAGATATTTTCAGCGATCCAGTTCACAGAGCCGCCCCACACGCAGCTTCACAGCAGCACAAGAGAGGGTTCACCACCACGCGTAGGAACGGCAGACAGCGGCTGAAGGGACACCGTGCCCCCCCAGCAGCCCACCTTCCCCCTCCAGCACAAACTGATCCAAAGGAAAAACCACACGCACGTGCAAAACGTGCAACTGTTTTCCAGCAGCTCATCCTGTCGGAGTGTAATGGAGCATGGGGTAAGGAAGGGCTGGATCTCTGTGGGAAAAAGAGCAAGAGGCTGGGGGGAGGCACAGGCCCACCCCTCAGCAGCGGCCCGCAGCTCCAGCAGGTTAAGGTGCAACATCAAAGGGGCCAATTTAGGTCCAATTTAGGACCTTCCTAAATTGATCTTACCATACTATGCTGTGGAACTCAGCTTCAGCAACTACTCCCACACCTACTCCCCTGTCTCAGAAGTCAAAGCTAGTCATCAGAAAAAACTATTTCCAGTAAAGCTGAGTGACACACACACACACAAAAAAAGCCCTAAATTCTTAAACAAGGTTTGTTATTCATCTCTACCGTTGATCTTTAATTTCAAAGGTGACACTCCCTGCTGGGCTGCGATTTTCATTATCACTGCCTGCCCTTGAGCTTTTCCAGCACAGCACATTCCTTCGGTCACAGAATGGTATCAGCTGTATCACTGGTGGAGAGAGGAGAGGAGAAAAAAAAAAAAAAAAAAAAAAAAAAAGAAAAAAAAAAAGAAAAAACCCACACCACACACACACTCTGCACCCTTCCACCTGTACAAAGTCCAGCATTATCAAGCTGGTATCCCATTACTCCTCGGCAGCGGACACACGTACACCTCGAACAGCTGCAGGGTGATGCTCTGACAACGCTCAATTAGTCAACGAGAATTTTTTGCCGTTACAGCTGAGTGGAAAGTCAGCAGCAAAGAGGAGGAACACAGGCAAATCAATGAATTATTCAAGCCAGACTTATCCTCACAGTTGCTAATTTGGAGGCTTAAGCTTCAGCAGCTCACGGCAGAGGTACCTCACCCCGGTAAGACGCGCACAACAGCACAGCCAGGACTGTCCCCTCCTGAGACAGAGTCAAGGGCCTGAGATTTCCAGGCTGGATGATGGGAACAAAATTGGTAAAAGATACCCAGAGCGTAACCCTACCGGGACCCACAGTGGCTTGCCCGTCAGCAGCCTGTGCTGCAGAGGTTCCCAGGCGCTATCACAGCACAACTGCCCACTCCTTACAAGTCAAACAGAGAGGGGAGGGAACACGGCACACAAAAACCTGACACACACGGAGGTTTTCAGTTATCTTGCGGGGGAATGCTATTCAGCAGGCGAACAACGGGAAGGCCTACCAGATGAAAAGAGCAAGGCAAGACAGGCAGATGTCTAACTCTGAAACTTGAAAGGACTTGCACACTATTTAACATGACAGGCAGCGAGTCATTTGCAGCCGTCCGGGTGAAGGACGCAGTGCCACGACAACATAAGCCACTCAAAGTCAACACCAGCCCTGTCCTCCTCTCATCACCTGGCTGTGCCTCGCCGTCCCTCCTTTGTCACCACTGGCACTTACTTTGATCACACTGCAAACCCATTCAGGGCAAGCCTAAAGGAGAGGAGAGAAATGAACCCACAGCGTCCTCTTACTGATGCACATGCTGCCAGGGAACAGGCTTTTCCACATTCACAAACTCAGGGTGCAGTTTAGCAAACATTGATTTTGGAGACAATAATCAGCTTCAGCAGCTCTGAAGCCTCCTGTTGCTCAGTTCTATAGGCAAGCAACCCCTCACTGGTGCCAGAGATGCATCAGCAGAACCATGCCAGACCAGACTGTGGAACCGATACAGATTTTTAAAAAAAAAAAAAAAAAGAAAACCGAAAAAAACAAAAAACCACCAAAACCAGAAACAAACCACCCCATGCACCTTTTTTTCCGCCATGCACAGTAGGCTGGGACTCCTAAAGCAGGAGCTGTTGTCAAGAGGCGTTCAAAGTACAACCTCAGACACCTCACAGATTCATGGTATGAAAAATGTCCATATTTAAACCCAATAAATATTCAAATTTAACTATAGCAAAAGTCAGAGACAAGAGAATGAACCAATTTAAGGGCAATCCTCTGGAATATACCTAAACATCCACAAGTGTTAGAACTACAAGGGGATGTCACCCCAGAAGGGGTGAATCCATCACTTAGATCCACCTTAGATTACTTAGATCCATCAGATCTAAGTAATAAGGACCAAGTCATGCATATCAGTTCTTGAAGTATGACTACAGATGCCATCCCCTATCAGCATTAGCCTATTTAAGACCACCTAGATCCATTAACTCTGCTCGCTCACCCATCCGAGCACCTAACGTACTTCCTTTATCCAGGCCTGTATCTCACCCAATACCAAAATTAAAATTTTTAACACAGTATCATTGGTGTCTGGCAACCTAACGCAAGCAAAAAACAGGGCAGGTACGTGGGAGTCAAGGAGTTAAACGGCATACAAAAGAATAAACTCACTTCGGCTCTGATTAAGCAGGGCAGGCATAAAAACAGAGGTCAACATCAGAAAATATTTTGTGAGTCATGAGGAGAGATTACTCACCATGCACTATTCAACTTACTCATCACAGTGTGCTACGGACAGAACTGCTCACCATGTATTCATTAGGAAACCGTGGCCTTTCCTTTGAGAAAAGCAGAAGGCGGGGGAAAGA
>NW_009260492.1:269326-271820 GCF_000687185.1 Egretta garzetta
AGAGTCATACTTTCAGTTTTGTATGTAAGCCAGTGGGAGGCTGTAACTGCAACACCAATGCTCTCTCCTCCCACGGCCCTAATTAGACTCGTAGGGAAATACATGTTTCACATCACCCTCCCAGGCTTTTTTAGCATCCCAACAAGCACCAGTTTGTCAGCTGAGCTATTATGCGGAGTCAGCAGTCTGAGGAGACCCCGCTTTTCCCATTACACACGAAATAAGCAGCAGTCCTACAATAAATAGACACGTTATTAATCCAGGCATCCATTAATATGAGAGATTAGACCCTTAGCCTTTTACGCAGCAATACCGACGCCGCTAATTTAAGATGTAGTAAGAGCATAAAAATAGCCAAGTTACTCAATGCAGGGTTACGTCACGCAGCGGTGCTCATCAAGCAGCAGGTCTACAATACCACTCAGCCTCTGATGTTGGGAAAGATGATTCCCTGCCATTCCTGGCGCTCTCACCAAAAATAATTAGCAAGGACTGTGAGCTTCCCCTCCCCTTTCTCTCCAGCTCTCTTTGGAAAATAGATCTCACGGCCTACAACAGGAAGCAGCAAGAATACTGCTAAATTAAACTATTTGAAGTGTTTTGTTTGGGGTTTTTTTTTTCCCCACCCCAGGTATCCCACCTTGCTTCCTAGGAACCAAGCAGCAGAAAGAGTGGTGAAACTAAGAAATGTTCTGCTTACGTCAAACAGAGCTGAGCTCTAAAACCACAACGGTACATATACCCCGCTGCCAACTCAAAGCCGAGCCAACGAGGGAAAGAAAGTCTACAGTTCAGCAGAGTACAATGTTAGCAGGCCAAACACTGCCATGTACAGAGAGGAGGATTTATTTCTAAAGCTCCAGAGTTCATCTGCCGCTGCAAAGGCCAGAGCTGCAAGTGGCGCGCGTGTGTGTATGCATGCGTGCCCACGCACGCTTCTGTAATATGCGGCGTGATCTGTTCACCAGAACTGCAGGACAGAATATCGACTGGCTCCAGACGAACCACCCGCTTCTGTACTACTGTGGAAAAAATTTGCAACGCAAAGAGGCCGGTTTAATGGCAGGATCTTTGGCTTTTGCGGTATTTCTTAACACACGCAGATAGCACATGTGGATAAGCTCCCCTGCCCGTTGCATTTGTGATTAACTGGAAAAGAAAATCTATGTACTCGGCCATCTTCAGAACCGGCTGCTCAAGTTTTCCAAAATTAACTAAATCCTTATTTCCCATTCTGCAAACAGCATTAAAATGCACATTTTAAGAGGAGGGTAGGAGGGGGAGGTTGGAGGTCGTGGGTTGGGTTTTTTTTAAGCCTATAGGAAGTTTTGTGAATATACATAAAACCATTCCTTCCTTCCAGATTAATCCCTAACCTGTGTAATCTTTAACCTGTCCTTCACGCAACCCGCTCGGAGACACAAGTTCGTATTTGGCGACGCGAAGAAAACCGAACTGGTCATCGTTATACTTTCAGTTTCTGTCAATTTAAGCAGAGCGCGCGCGCCCGGGAACACACACACACGAATGACAGAGCTGCCCGAACAGGAAAGGCTGCGTTAACCAGTGTGTGCTGGAAGCTCCAGCTCCGGGAGCAGCCGATGAAAACAGCACGCCAGCATCCATGGAGGATGTTTTGGAAACCACAGATACAGCACCAGCACCAAAAGGCAGGCAGCAGATAGGAATACACAGCCGTCTCCCCTGCCACGAGCGATGTACTTCTAATCATTCACACACAAGCGTGTTACGATTGCCAAGCGAGCAACGGTATCGGCAATATCAGCTGCCCCAGCCTGTGCGTCCCAGCACGTTCTCCCCGTGAAGCAGCACACGTACAAGAGCAAAGCCTGAAACGCAAGGAATAATCAACAGTACTCAGGCCAAGGGAAAAAAGATAGGGAGGGGGATTTTCCCCTCGACAAACTGCTCTCAAAGGTGCCACGAACAGGGGGAAAAATTGTTCGAGGATCGGTACAAACCCAACACACACACAGAGAAAATAAAACCCTCTCAAGCCTTTTCGCCTCTCACGAGCTTTTTGCTAACTCGAACATAGACATCGTTATCAAGGTCACACATCTCTCGCTCAGGGCTCAGGAGAGGCAGGGAAGAGTCAGGCAAGTTAGGGAAAAAACCCGCCGCTCGCGTAACTAAGCAGGGACAAGTGACATTTTATTTGAAAGCATGCGGATTACGGCTGCCATCAACTGACAAACCTGACTTGAATTCTGTTCAGACTAAATAAAAGAGAAGCTACAAGGGCACTCGTTGGAGGGAAACGTAAGCGAGAGCACAACCCCACCAGCACGTACCGAAGGCAAAGCCCTTCTCCCGTGCCCACAATTAGCGCTTCTCCTCTGATTCTCTCCACTCCTGCGACTGTTTTTTGGGGGGGGTCCCCCCCAAGCCATCGCTATTTCAGGCGGTATTTGTCAGCCAGAAAGCCCTCTCCGCCGGTTATTAACCAGACAGACGAGCCGAGCTCAGGAAA
>NW_009260492.1:273382-273757 GCF_000687185.1 Egretta garzetta
GGGGGACCCTGCGGGGCTGGCATGGAGCGCTGAGGGGTGTGGGTGGTTGGGCCCCCCCGTGGGACACTGCAGGGCTGGCATGGAGCGCTGAGGGGGCGTGGGGGGCTGGACCCCCCCGTGGGGAAGCCGAACATGTGCACGGTTCCCTAAAACAATGGAACGAGCCCCCGTGCCGCAGGGCTGCTGGTGCAAAGTCTGCGCGCAAGTGGCGGTGCGAGCTTTGCACAGCACCGCAAGGTCACGGTGCCAGGCGCGTGTGCTGCGTGCGGGTGACGTCACGGTGCCAGGCACGCGTGCGGGTGACGTCACAGTGCCAGGCGCGTGTGCTACGTGCGGGTGAGGTCACAGGGCCAGGCACGCGTGCGGGCGGCGTCA
>NW_009260492.1:275142-276448 GCF_000687185.1 Egretta garzetta
CCCGGTGCTAGGGCGGGTGCTCAGCACCCAGCTGGGGCTGTCCGACTGCTGGCGCTGGGCCAGAGGGAGCCGGGAAGTGTCCTGGGTGAGGGCTGACACCCCCCTGTCCCCCTGCGTCCCCCTGGCCCCTCTCCCCAGCTGAGTGACACCATCCTGCACCTCCGTAGTGCCCTGTGATGGCCGGGAGCTGAAGGACATCATTTTGCATCTGTATAGGTGCCCAGCGACGAGCAGGAGCGGAGCCATACCATTCTGTAGTCTATAGGTGCCCAGCTGCTGCTGGGAGCAGAGCGAAAATCAGGCCGGAGCTTCCCCCCTCGCAGCCTTTTGGGTGCTCATTTCCCTTAGTTGGGGACACGCGGGTCCCCTGGGATGCGGGGACATCTGGGTGCCCTGCAACCCTGCTCTGCCACCCTGCCCCAGGGCGCAGGCGCTGGCTCCCTCCTGCTGCTCGCAGAGCCCCAGCGCACTGTCCCCATGCACAGCGGGGACATGGCCCCCTGGCCCCGGCCACCCGTCCCCAGAGCACAGCCTGGGGGTGCGCAGGCCAGACCCCCCCCAGCCAGGGCTGGCTCCAGCTCCCAAAACCTCCATTTTATTCTCACCAGCCCAGTGGCCATCGCAAGACATCGCATGGCCCCGCTGCCCATGGTGCAAGAGGGGAGCTGGTACAGAGCACCCCAAAAAGGAGGGTCCCCGCCCCACCGGGGGAGCTGCCGTCACCGCATTGGGACAGCTTGAGCCGGTGTGGGCTCTCGGACGGGGTCCTTGCTCCGGCAAGGGGGTGTTTCCATCCGGGCGGTGTCGGTGCACCCGCAGCTCTCGCAGCTGAAGCACCTGCACCCTCAGGTCGGTTCGGAGCCCTGCAGCCGCTTGCTCCTCTGTCGCCCTCGAAAGCAGCCGGTTTCTTCCCAGCAGGTGATTTTTAAGTGGTTTTCAGTCCGTGGGACACCGGCACGTCACCAGGCTGCAGCGCCCAGTGCACCGGGGCTCTCCGGCCCCCAGCTCAGCAGAGCACCCAGTGCCACCCGCAGTACCCGCACCCCTGCCACCCACCTGCGCTCGCACCCCGCTGCCACAGAATCACAGAATCGCAAGGGTTGGAAGGGACCTCGGGAGATCATCTAGTCCAACCCCCCTGCTAGAGCAGGCTCTCCTAGAGCATGTTACACAGGACTTCATCCAGGCGGGCCTTGAATATCTCCAGAGAAGGAGACTCCACAACCTCCCTGGGCAGCCTGTTCCCGTGCTCTGTCACCCTTAGAGTAAAGAAGTTTTTCCTCATATTCAACTGAAACCTCTTATG
>NW_009260492.1:276721-277669 GCF_000687185.1 Egretta garzetta
GGCTCAGAAGGGCAGGGGAGGGGGGGTGGACAACCTCCCTCGCCCTGCTGGCCACACTCCTCTTAATACACCCCAGGATGTCACTGGCCTTCTTGGCAACCAGGGCACCCTGCTGGCTCATGGTCAGCTTGTCGTCTACGAGGACTCCCAGGTCCCTCTCAGCAGAGCTGCTTTCCAGCAGGTCACCCCCCAGCCTGGACTGGTGCATGGGGTTTGACCTCCCCGGGTGCAGCACCCAACACTTGCCCTTGTGAGGCCAGGGGACGGCCACGCCGTGCCGGGTGCTGGTTTCCATTTGAGGGCTGGAAGAGCAGCAGTGAGCCCGCGTCCGCCGGGGATGAGCATCCCTGCGGGGCAGGAGCATCCTGAGGAGGCGCCCACAGCCCGGTCGGGCATCGGCGAGCCCAGGCTCCGCGGCGCAGCCTGACCTGCAGCCGGGTGCAGCGGAGCCAGACGGCTCCTGGAAGGAAACCCAGCCTTTCCCCATGGCGCTGACGGTGGAAGCTGCACTGGGAGCTGCTGCCCTGCCGTGCAGGCGTGGGGCTGGTAACAACCCCACTTGGTTCCTCACTTTCTCAGCCAAAGGTAGTGTCGTGGTTTAACCCGGCTGGCAACTCAGCACCACGCAGCCGCTCGCTCACTCCCCCCTCCCTCAGTGGGATGGGGGAGAGAATCGGGAAGAAAATAAAAGGTTAGAGCCATGGACTGAGATAAAGACAGTTTAATAAGAGAAAATTATAATAATAGTAATAATGAGAATGGTAACAGAATGTACAGAATATACAAAATGAACAATGCACAACGCAATTGCTCACCACCCGCCGACCGATGCCCAGCCCGTCCCGAGCCGCGATCACTCCCCAAGCTGCGATCAGTCCCTGAACAGCAATCACTCTCCCCGCAACTGACTGACCGACTCACGCCCCCCGAGCATTTCATTGTTTGACA
>NW_009260492.1:277787-281812 GCF_000687185.1 Egretta garzetta
AAGTCCTTGAGTAGTCTGAGCACTGCTTGGCAACAACTAAAACCATCAGTGTGTTATCAACATTCTTCTGGTACTAAATCCAAACCACAGCACTATGCTAGCTATTAGGAAGAAAATTAACTCTACCCCAGCCGAAACCAGGACAGGTAGGTAAACGCGGCTCGTGGCAGGATGCTTTTACCATCTGTCTCTTCTGGCTGTTGTCCCCCAGCTTATTAATCTCATCTTCCTTTTATTGTGACGGAGAGGGTGTGGGTCAGCCACAAACGTGCTGGGGAGGTTGGGGGGACGCCTGCCACGGAGCTGGGCTTTGGCACCAGCCCTCAGTGCCCCTGCTTTGGTGTGATCAAATCTGCTCCCCTCCTGCATGGGCTGCGGCTCCGGGGCCGGGCAAGGCCACCCGCATTCGGCAGGCGTCTGCAAAGTCCTTCGGGGTCCTGCTCCCTCCACCTCGGCCACACACGGAGACGTCCAATATTTGGGCTGAAAACCAGCGTCACGGTTGGGGTCGCAGCCTGTGGCTGGCGTGCTCCTGCTCCATCGCCCTGGCAGCACGGCGTGGGAGGGCAGGGGGATGCGCCCATGCCTGAAACACGGCCCAGAGCTGCCGCGTGCCAGGGCGGGATATTTCCCGGCAACCTATTTTGTGCGTTATTTACCATTTGTATTTCTTGACAGGTCGCCGCCTTCAGCTGAGACCAGCAGCCGTTTGCTGGAGGCGGCCGCGCAGCCCTGTGGCGGAGGCCTCGGGCTGGGACGTGCCCCTGCTCCTGTCCCCAGGGCAGGTTGCTCCCTCATCCAGAAACGCCTCCGAGCCTGGGTCCAAACTCAGCCGTTCTCTTTGTATCCCTTTTTTCCCCCCTTAAATGTCCGTACGTGCAGAAAGCTACAGAACTAGGAATGCTTTTCTAAAGAAAACACTAAAATCATCAAGTCAGCAGTGCTTAAACTGCTCTGACTGCCTCTTAAATAATCAATTCATATTTAATTAGCTTACCACAAAAATTCCATTAAATTTAAATAAATAGACATGGCAGGAGTTCTCCGAGGCACAGCAGGCTCCGTTTAAAGAATTCTCTTTGAGTTCGTTAGGTTGGTCTTTAATCAGTTCGTCGTCGAAGTCCTTGTGTGGCCCAAGCAGGCTCCTGGGTGGCTAATAAAGAGTAATCGAAGCTACAAGGGTTTCCCGGACGGACGCAGCCCGTGCCCGGCCATCTGGCTGCCGTGCAGTGCTTCAGCGCCAGCGCTGATGTCTTCTGGCGGGTAGCAGCAAGATGGTCATTTCTGAAACGCCTCCTCCTAACCAGGAGATCCTTTTTTCACTGATTTCTCTTGAGTTTTCCATCCAGGGGCGAGGAGGGAAGCGGGCGAGGGCAGTGCCTTGTTTTCTGCCGGTTCAGTGAGCCGAACCGGCCGTCGAGAGATTGGAGAAGCCCCAGGGCTTGCCTGGGTGGTGGGAGCCGCTCTGCCCATTTTGGCGGCTCTGCAATTTTGCTTTTTGGGGTCGTCTTTGCCTGCTGGCCCCCGTGCTTGCCCGCAGCTCAGCTTTGTGCTGCAGCAGCACCCACCGGGTGCCGCCAGGGCTCCACGGGCCGATTTCAGGGGCAGCAGGCACCAACCTGCAGCGTTGCCTGCTCTGGACTCACAAGATCGGCTTCAAAACCAGCGGCTGTTGGATTTTGCTGGTGCGGAGATTTGTGGGGGGAGAGGTGTCCATCTCCTCCCTGGGTTTGCTGGCCCTGCCGCATCCCCCGCTGGCTGCAGCTCCCAGCTCCGTGCCGGCACATTTCAGAGCTGAATTCTTTTTACCACCACCAGGTTTGACTGAGGGCGGAACGGGGAAGCGCTGTGCAGCTCCCCGCACGTGGCCGCGGTTCTGGGGCGCTGGAGAAGGGAGGTTCCCCTGGCAGGCACCAGGTACAGCGTCGGGCTGGCACCCGGCCCTGCGGAGGCACACGGGCAGCCGGACCGCAGCCTCTCCCACCCCACCCCACATCCCACCTCCACTCCCACGCAGCAGCCGGGGACCCCCCGGGGGCCAGGCAGTGAGTGGAATGGGGGTCCCAGCTCCTGCAGGCATGGGGGGGACACAGGGAGGGCGTTAATGCACCAAGGACATCTTGCACAAGCGATGCTCCGAGCGCGCCCTGCACAAGCCCCATGCAAAGGCGCCTCCTGAGCTCATTCCCACGCCGGCGTTATTCCCCTCGGGGCTGCGGGATCGGCCCCCCCGCCACCGCACTCACGGGTGCATCCACCCTCGTGGCCGACGCGGCGCTGGCAGGGTGGGTGCTTGGCTGTGGGGTGGGGGCCAGGGTGGGCAGAGGGGCTTGAGGTGCACGTCGGCTCCTCCGGAAACTTGCCTTTTCGGCGATGTGTCATCTCGAGTATTGACCCAATTTAGTTGACAATAACAAGTTAGATCACAAGGCAGGTTAATGCAGGCAAGTCTGTTCCCATCAGATTAAATATTCCAAACGGAGCCCTGTGCATGTGCCCCGGTATCAGTGGGGTCTGTATCATGCTGGTGGTCTGTAGCCCCAGGGGTCGGGGCCAGCTCCCTGCTCTGCCACCAGCTCCACGCTTTGATGCCCCAGCCCTGCATCTGGGTGCCCACATCTTTCTGTTTATTTCTAATTCAGGCTCCCCCAGGATGGGGTTACTGGTGCCCTTCGTGGTACATGGTTTTTCCTTCTCTCCCCCAGAAGCCTGGAGCGCGGCCAAGCTCTGTTCACTGTTTCGTGGTAGGACCAATAAAACTCGGGCTCTGCAAATGGCTCCCATTGCACAGCTCGTTTCGCAGAGCAGTTAAGCTGTTTAACCCCAGCTGGAATTGCGCATCTCAGTCCCCCATTAGCCTTTCTACAGCCCCGTGAAATAAGGTAGGACGTTGACAACACGAACGCCAGCCCGGCTGGGCAGAGCTTCCCTTCCCTTCCTTGCAAAAATGGCCCACGTGAAATTTTCCAAGCCCCATTTTAATTTCCTGGGGTCAATCCTGCATCGCGCCGGGGAGTTCCCTTCCACATGATGGAGCAGCATCTGTCCTTTCCATCTGTCCCAGCAGCTCCCTGGGCCAAATCTCTCCAGGGATGCTCCGGCTGCAGTTGCCACAACAACAAAATGATGCAACAGTTCCCTTTCGGGATGCGTTAATGCTGGGGACCAGGGCAAACGAGAGGTGCCAGCAAAGGTCCGGGTGGGATAAAGCCCTTTTTGGTCATGAATGTCTCCAGTCTGGTTCTAGAAGCTGCTCTGTTTGTGTCCAGTTTGGGGGCTTTTCTCCCCACTGAGAGTTGACTGCCGCTGCTGGAGCTGCCCTTGCCCAGGGATGGGAGTGCTGTACGGAACCAGAGCCCCAAAGTCACTGGGGAACAAGACGGAAAAAGCTGGAGGGACCGTCAGCCTGCTGCCACACCAGGCACCGCCGGGTGCTGCAGCTGCCTCGGCACTTTTTGGCCATGGGGGGTGCTCGGGGGGTGCTCAGGATTCCACAGCTGGCCAGGGGGTCCCCCATCGGGAACCAGCACTGGGGCTGACAGGATGTGACCCCCTCCTAGCTCTCCCCCCCACCCAGCAAACGCTGGGTCCTGTGCATGCACCGTGGCATGGCTGAGCCCGTCCCCTCCCGCTGCCCTTCCCCGTCCACACGCACTGTGAGAGCGAACCCCACGTCCCAGCCATCCCCCCTGTCCCTGTCCCCTTGGGCTACAGCAACCCCACCACACTTTTCTCTTCCCATCGCCTTACAGCAGATCCGCACCCCCGGGATTAAGGGCTCTGCCCCGCAGCCCTGGGATCCCGCTCCTGCAGGAGATCACCGCCAGGCTGGGCTGGGCACTGGGAGGATGGGGAGGAGGAAACTTCCCTCACTCCCATCAAACTCCTCCGGGCTCTGTGCCTCCGCACTGGGCAGCCCAAAGGAAGGTGCTTCAGAACTGGAGCCGTGCCCTGGCTCCGTGCTCGCAGGCTGCCACCAGCCACGTGCCACCAGCCTGTGTGCCGGTGAGTCACCCTACGGCGGG
>NW_009260492.1:282111-283322 GCF_000687185.1 Egretta garzetta
GGGGACACGAGGCAAGGTGGGCTGGCCCCCCCCCCCCACGGGTGGGAGATTAACCCCATGGGCGAGCAGCGGCATGGCTGGGCATCCTAGAAAAGCCCAAACCTGGCTGGGCTGGAATTAAAACCCCAAAGGGGTTTCCCTCGCCGTGGAGGGCAACGTGCACGCACAAAAAGGTGGCTCTCACCTCCACCCTGAGCCCAGGACTCTCCAGCACATGTGGCCCCCAAAACCTGGGGACCAGACATCTCCCAGGTGTGTGCACGTGCTGTTCGTGCCCACTTGCTCGGTTGTTCCCAGAAAATCCAGCTCTGCCCAGGTGCTGGCACGGCCAAGGCTGAGCGGGCAATCACGGAGCTGGACTGGGGTTTGCTCAGGGGCTGCTGAGCTGCGGAACGCCCCGGCACAGCCTGGAGCCATCCGGCTCCCTCCCACCCTGCCCCGGGAGGTTTCTGTCAGAGCTCTGCTTTGCCAGGGAAAACCAACCCCAATTTCCTCCTTTTAGGTGCTGCTGGAGCTTGAACCGCCCAGCACCACGACCCTGGCGTTTGTCAGCAAACACCACACTGCTGGCGAGCTACGGGATCCATGCGGGGACGCTCTGCCCTGCCCCAGAACCTGGCACAGCCATGACCCCACATGGGGACAGTGAGACCCAGCCAGGTCCCATGGGAGATCCCCAAAGCTGCCTCCCACCTTGGTCGCCCTTTTTCACCCCCAGCCCTTGGGGCTTGCAAGCTCGGAGCTGGCTCAAGTAGCTGGGCAGCTTTTGTCCCCAATGTGCCTCTTGGCCAGGCCTGGCCACCCCTGCCCTCCCTGCCCACACCGCGAAGGCAGACAGGTCTGGGAGCACCCAGCACCGAGCTTGTGAATTGGCTGGATGGTCGCATCCAGAGGGTAGGGGTCAATGGCTCGATGTCCGGATGGAGACCAGTGACAAGTGATGTCCCTCAGGGGTTCGTACTGGGACCGGTGCTGTTTAATGTTTTCATCAATGACTTAGACAGAGTGCACCCTCAGCAAGTTTGCGGATGACCCCAAGCTGAGTGGTGCGGTTGACACACCAGAAGGACGGGATGTCATCCAGAGAGACCTGGACAGGCTGGAGAGGTGGGGGAATGGGAACTCATAAGGTTCAACAAGGCCAAGTGCAAGGTCCTGCCCCTGGGTCAGGGTAACCCCCGGTATCCATACAGGCTGGGGGGAGGAAAGGT
>NW_009260492.1:283889-284239 GCF_000687185.1 Egretta garzetta
CAGGCCAGGTTGGCCGGGGCTGTGAGCAACCTGATGTGGTTCAAGGTGTCCCTGCTCCTGCAGGGGGGTTGGGCTGGGTGACCTCTGGGGATCCCTTCCCACCCAAAACATTCTATCATTCTATGATTCTATGATTTCCGCAGGGTCCGTCGGGCTTTCCCCAGCCCCCAGCTTCCCGGGCTGGGCCCGCTCCAGCCTGGCATCGTTTGCAACCGATTTTACGCAAGGACTTAGACGTGCTATTACTGACCATGAGGCCACACTATTTAATACTCAGGCTCCATCCCCGCTCTGGGACGGCACTGTCCCTGCTGGGCCCATCTCTGCACCCCCATTTCAGAGGGGACAGG
>NW_009260492.1:284759-286864 GCF_000687185.1 Egretta garzetta
AGCGGGACCGCGGGCGGGGGCGGTGCCGAAGCAACGGGGACACCCCAAAACGGGCACCTGGGCATGGGCACCCGGGCACGGGCACCCCAAAAAGGGTACACCGGCATGGGCGCCACGGTATGGGCATCCCGGCAAGGGCACCCCAACACAGGGCACCCGGGCATGGGGCACCCCAGCATGGGCACCCCAAAATTGGCACCCCACCATCAGCACCCCAGCACAGGGCACCTTGACATGGGCACCCCAATATGGGCACCCTGACACAGGCATCCCGGCAAGGGCGCCCCAACAGAGGCACGCCAAGGCAGGGCACCCCACTATGGGCACCTGGGCATGGGGCACCCTGCCACTGGCACCCCAGCATGGGCACCCCACCACCAGCACCCCAGAACAGGGCACCTTGACACAAGAACCCCAATATGGGCACCCTGGCACGGGCATCCTGGCAAGGACACCCCACCACAGGCACCCTGGCATGGGGCACCTTGACACAAGCACCCTAATATGGGCACCCAGGCATGGGGCACCCCATCGTGGGCACCCCAAAAAGTCACTGCATCCCTGGCACCCCGGAACAGTGCACCTTGACATGGGCACCCCAATATAGGCACCCCAAAACAGGCATTCCACCACGGGCATGCTGTCACAGGCACTTCTGCATGGGCACTGCAACATGGGGCACCCGAAAACGGGCACCCCAGCCACTGATGCTCCGACCTGAGCAGCCCAGCATGGTCACCTGGGGACAGGGCACCCTGACACAGGCACCCCAAAAATGGTCACCCCAACATGGGCACCCCATCATGGGCATCCCATCAAGAACACCCCAATGTGAGGCACCCCAACATGGGATACCTCAGTATGAGTACCCCAGCATGGTCACCCTAACATGGGCACACCAGCACAGGCACCTCAACACGGGCACCCATCACCCCAACTCAGGCACCCACCACCCCTGCTTGTCTCTGGGCCAGCAGCGAGGTGCAGGGACATGACACGGGGCAGTGGCACCATGAGACCCAGCACCCAGCAGCACCCGCTGCGCTTGGGCTGCCACAGCCCCTTGCCTTGGCCGGGCATGGGGCAAACCCTGCCTGCATCTGCCCCCCGTTTGGGGACGGGATGGTGGAGGTTACGTGGCCCTGGGACTGGTGACACCAGGCCTGGCCAGTTCAGCGTCACGGTCCTGAGGTCACTCCCGCGCTGCAGCGGTTGCTGGAGCCCAGCCTGAGTCCGGCTTTTGTAGAAAATCCTATTTTTGCCCTTGGAGGTTGACTAGCACCGATTTCACGTTTCTTTCCCTCACATCAGCTTACACAAAATAGCGATTAACGTAATGCAAGTCAAACCTCGTTAAACCTCCCTGGGATGGTGTCTGGGCAGCGAAACCCATGGAGCGCTCCGAGTGCCGGGACAGGGGAGCCCCGCAAGACAGCGACCAAAGCAGCCTTTGGGGAAAAAGCAGGATCAGGCCCTGAACTGAGCAGCTCGGGTCCAGCTCCATCCAGGATGCGATGGCCAGGTTTGTGTTTTCCCACCAGCAAGAGACTGGGACTGGGTGGCCGATGACGAGAGCACTCCCGTGGCACAGCATCCCGTAGGGATGGTCGCTGCCAGCGGCAGGAGGAGATGCAGCTGCGAGCAGGGAAGTTCTCTCCCCGAGAAAGCCGCCTGCAAAATTACAACAGCAAAAACAGGAGGTGGCGTTATTTATTTAAAAAAAAAAATAAATTCGAGCTGCAAAAGAAGAGACAAGAAGCTGGGAATTGTAAGGGCTTCAGATATTACCTATGGCGATGATGAGGGTTAGACCCACGCTCTTAATTAAGGGCAATCGTAAGGAAATTTCAAACCTTCCAGGGTTTGGAGGAAGGGGAGTAAAAAAGTCATTACCGCCCCAAAATTTTAAGGCTGAACCAACTCAGGCCACCCCAAGGAGGAGAAATCCTTGGAAACTCAGTCTGGAGGGATCAAGTCCTGGGTCTGAATTCATCTGTTGGTGTCTTTCCCCGTGCGCCCGGTCCCTGGCGCCCCGCTCGCGGTGCTCTGCAGCGCGGGGTTCATTAGTGGTGGGGGGGGGGGGGGTCATTGCGGGGGTGCGTCTC
>NW_009260492.1:287072-288162 GCF_000687185.1 Egretta garzetta
TGGTGGGACGGTGTGATGGTGGGATATTGGGACGGTGGAATGGTGGGATGGTGGGACAGTGTGATGGTGGGATGGTGGGATGGTGTGACGATGGGACAGTGGGGCGGTGTGATGGTGGGACGGTGGGGCGGTGAGAAGGTGGGACGGTGGGATGTTGGGACAGTGGGACGGTGGGACGGTGTCATGGTGGGACGGTGGGATGGTGGGACAGTGATGGTGGGACGGTGGGATGGTGGGACAGTGACAGTGGGACGGTGGGACAGTGGGACGGTGGGATGATGTGACGGTGGGATGGTGTGACAGTGGGATGATGTGGCCGTGGGACGGTGTGTGGGCCTGGGCTCCAGCTGAACCACTGAAATGGTCTGAGCTAAAACCAGGGCTTTTCGCAAGGTTTTTGGTGGAGCGCCTTGGAGAGCGGCACCGGCACGCCAGCAGAGGTGGGGGGACGCCCGCAGGGGACGGTGGCAGCGCGGGTGGGCACAGCTGCCCCTTCTCAACCCACTGCCTCATCCGAGGTACCTGGACATTAGCCATACCCCGAGGGTTCCTACGGACGTAACTCTTGCCCTTTGACTCCTTCCCTTAAAAAGGGAAACCTTATGCGTAGGAGCTGATGTCCACAGCTATTTCTGAATAAAACAAACACAAACCCATGGGCTCCGTCCTTCTGCCAGGGTCCAACAAAAACAAGCTGTACGTCAGAATCTGAAGACAGAGAACAAAGGGGAAAAACACTGGAAGCAAACAGAAATCCTTTTCCTTCCCCCTGGCGCAAAGTGGCTTGAAAGCCCAAGCAGCTCTTGGTGAGGTCACGTCTCCCTTTCGCCCCCGAGCTCCTTTCCGTTTATTCCTCTCCTTTCCCAGATGCTGGAATCCTGCTGTGGAGATGAAGGTGGGGTGGGAAAGCAGCTCCTCTACATCTTTTCTCTCTCCTGTTCCACGGCACCACCCACCCGCAGTGGGACACGTCACCCCCCGGACAGAGAGCACGCAGGGATGGTGTGGGTGTTCTGGCTTGGATCAGGAGTGGTGTGGCCAGCAGGAGCAGGGCAGGGAGCGTGCCCCTGTGCTGGGCACTGGGGGGGCC
>NW_009260492.1:288275-288874 GCF_000687185.1 Egretta garzetta
AGCCCTCATCGCTCCCTACAACTGCCTGAGAGGAGGGGGGAGCCGGGGGGGTCGGGCTCTGCTCCCAGGGAAGGGGCGATGGGACGAGGGGCAGCGGCCTCAAGTTGTGCCAGGGCAGGGTGAGGTTGGGCATGGGGAACAATTCCTTCCCCTTGGGGCTGTCAGGGGCTGGAAGGGGCTGCCCCGGGAAGGGGTCGAGTCCCCAGCCCTGGGGGGATTGAACAGCCGGGCAGAGGCGGTGCTGAGGGCCAGGGTTTGGGGGTGGGATGGCAGGGGTAGGGGAAGGGTTGGGCTGGGGGAGCTGAAAGGGCTTTGCCAACCAAATGATTCTGTGGTTCTATGTTAAGCTCATGGGGAGAGGACAAGCTGCAGCCGTAGGAAAGCTGAACTGCTGTCTGCTCTGCGCCCGCACGTGGGATCCTACCCACGAGGCTCCGCACCCGTCACCATCACCCATCACCCATCACCCGTCACCAGGAGCAGCTCTCCCACGCTGTCACCTGGGGAAATGGGTGACTGTATTCATGAGGCTGCCTAAGTTTCCACGAGCGTTCGTGACTGTGAGCGGCCACGGAGGTTGGCGCTCCCTCCCCGGGCGG
>NW_009260492.1:289612-295921 GCF_000687185.1 Egretta garzetta
GTCAGCCGTTTCCCAGTCAGGTCCTGCCCCTCAGGGGGTCGGGAGGGTGGGAGCCTGCCCGCTCCCCGCAGGGGAGGCTGCGCCGGGCCCAGGGCAGCCGGGTGTCCTGGCCCCCTTGCAAAGGGGATGTTGCTCTGGGGAAAGTGGAAGCAGGAATCAAAAGGAGGAAGATGCTGCTGGGGTGTGGGCCAGCAGGGAAAGACTGGGAGAAGGAGAAAGCCTTAGGGGAGGACTGAGTTGAAAAGGAGGATAAGGGGGGGTCACGCTTGGTACTTGCTTTCCCCTTTAGTGCGTTACTGTGGCGTTGAGATCATAGAATCCTAGAATCACTTTGGTTGGAAAAGCCCTTTGAGATCATTGAGTCCAACCGTTCCCCTAACCCTGCCATCCCACCACTAAACCCTGTCCCTCAGCACCTCATCTCTCCTTTTAAATACCTCCAGGGCTGGGGACTCCACCACCTCCCTGGGCAGCCCATTCCAGAGCCTGACAGCCCTTTCGGTGAAGAAGTTTTTCCTAATGTCTAGGAGATCCCTGACACACACACATATATATTTAAAATAGAGAAATTCCTTCCTGTCGCCCTATGGTCAACTACTGTAGTCACCTAAATATTCTTCATCATGAAGCTGATATACAGGAAAGCTGTGTTCAGTCATAATTCAGCTTTCAAGTTATTCATGTTGTAAACCGCCTGACTGAAATGTATTTTCCTTGTTTCAAAGCTTTTGTAGGCAGAAAGCAATTGGATGTGCTGGCCTGTTATTCTCTTTTGTATTAGAGGCACGTGATCAGGAAATTAGTATAGGTGAAATAATTCGTCATCAAGAACATTGAGACTTTCCACGCTGAAGTGTCACATGTTAATTAGGAAGTAACGGATACAAAGGATATAATTTGTGTTCATCTTCAAGCAAGGAGTCATGGCCTTGGAAGCTTTCTTATGGTTGGTCTACTCTAACAGCTTTGCTGGGCTATCAGTGAGTTGCTGTGGAGTTAGTGACAGGCTAAAAATATTTGTAGACTACAATGTCTCTTCACATGAGTACATCCAAATGGTATCAGCTATGAAGAGTATCTGGAAAAGTTGTAAATATGTAACTGCATTAAATACTGAATTTGGAAAAAACTATGATCTTAATACTGATGCTGTTTGACTGAAACACAAAATACAACTTCCAAAACCACTTGACTGTTCAAATGGCTTTTAAGCCTGTAGCGCACAGGACAATGTGTTACTTGTTGGTGATGATACCTGGGAAGCTTATATTTTTGTTTTACTATATGTTAAATTTATGGGTATTGATTTGGGGACAGAGGAAGATAGTGCTACTGTGAAGTGCGCAGTGCCCTGTAAAAAGTGGGAAACTACACGGAGAACTGGAAGCAGCATGTTTCTGTGGACACTTGATGTGTTCTACTCAAAGCTGGGAAAGGTGAACAGTATTTCTCTGGAGCACCTCCCCATAGCATGCCTAGGCCCAGTTTGTGTGTTACGCTGGTTTTAGTAAATACGCTTTATTCTTTTGTGCATAGGACAGAAAACTCTCAAACCGCCGAGGATCCCCCCTGATGAAGGTCCAGGCTGGTCCAGGCCTTTGTGGCACCAGTCCCCTTTGAGGAGGGTTGAATGTGCTGTTTTCATTTCTCAAACAATTTTGTGACAAATAGCTCCTTTTCCAGGACTTCATAAAGAGCATGAGTGCTGTTACAGAGTCAGGATTAACAAGTTCCTGTGCATCATAAGCCATACCAAGTTTGTTCTTAGTCTGTGACAAGAAATAGTTAAAATGCATTGGCTTTGATCTCCTTTGGAGTTAGGAAAAAATACTCCTCAGACAATTTTGTCGGGGTCTGTATATTTGAAGGAAGTTGTCGTACAGGTACGTGCACTCTCTAGGAATCAGTGAGGTCAAAGCAAACGTGTTACCTCTTACTGTAAGCAAGAGGCTGAGCTCAGTTACAATAGTTGGGCTGTAATGGGGTAGTATTTTAAACGATGGTAGCTCTTCAGTGTGAAATACAAGTTGTGAGATTATTTCTAAGTAGGTAACTGTAGGGATAGTTCCTTTTTATATCCTCATGTGCTCAACAAAAATGAAACCCCCAAATTCAGGATGCGTTCAGCTGATCGGTAGACATTGCGCTGATGAAATGTGCGTCTTCTGTAGCATAGACTGGTTTTGGAATCCTTCAAAGATTTTGCTTAATTACATGGAGTGGCTGCAAACGGCACAGGACTGTTCTTTTTTCCTAGGTCAGGCAGCTGAAGAGTGCTGTAACCCTTCTGTTATTGAGATGCTGGGCGTTGATTCAGCGCTTCCCAGGCAATGGTCATGGATGTTTTCTAGTTTTCAGGTGATGTTACCAAATCAGAAGGAAGTAGCTGCAAAAATTCTTCCTCCTTTTCCCACAGTGCTTCCATTGTTCATTGTATCTACTAAGTGTTGCTCCAGTACTGGATGTCGTTGTTAAACCACCATTTGTGTGTCTCAAGATAAGTGTCTAAGCTTAAGACGCACGCTTTGTCCTGTTCAGAAGAGCAAATTTGTTTAAAATGGACAGCAGCGTGCTTAGGTGCCAAGGATATTAGCTGTTGATCTCAGCGCAACAAGAATTACTCTATGAACGAGATGTCTCTGGGCAGGAGGTACCGTGGTTGTTAAATAAAAATGACATGAAAAAGAATTGAAGGCATGATTATTGCTTTGGCTTCTGCTTTAGTTATGCTTTTTGCAGAAGGTTATTTTCTACTGTGTGTGTTGGTTCTCGTCTCTGGGAATTTAATCGTATGGGAATTCCGCCACCACTTTTTCCCCTCACCTTTCTGGGCAGTCTCTCCTGGTAGGTAGGATATAGTGAGATTTATTCCTTTTCAGTTCTTCCACAGGTACCGTCACAAGTGAGTGTATCTGGTATTTCACTGATGCATCGAGGATGTGTTTGTAGTGCAGGATGTGTTCTCACCTCGGTTCAGACATGGGTTTCTCAATATAGGTTTTCAACAGACCCACTGCATTCTTGCTCGATGGTTATGCGTTCATCCTGTATTGCTGGGACTCTTTAAGCAACAACCCCAAGGCTGCTTGTGAAGTAAATGGAGCGCCACGAGCTCTTTACCAATAAATTCCAAGTGTCCTCCTCAGCTCGCTGGAGGAACTGAGAGGGTACTGAAGGCTGCCTGGCACTTAAGCTCGCATCCTTGCTGCAGAGTGCTTAATTACCTGTCAGAGGCCATTTTCATTTTAGTTACTGGTCTGTAGCCAAAGCTGACCCATTTATTTTGAGTTTAAAACACTGAAACTGAAGTGATGGTAAGACCATGTAAGGATGAGTGGTAAGGGATAGGAGTTAGTTAACATGGTCACTTTTCTGGGCAGACATACTCTGTCTGTTTTCCAGTCTTCCAGGGAAAATTGGAGCTGTATCATCCTTCTGTGAAGTAAACACTAGTGTGGAAGGAATGAGGTAGCGTAACAAATTCAGGCCTTTTCCTCGTTCGACGTGCTGTGTTTACTTTCCAACAGCCCGTACAGATGCTTTAATTCCTGGGGTGTTTCCCAGTGCCAGTTCAAAGTTTGAGGAAAAGCCAAACCTGCAAGAAAGACTTGATCCTATTCCATTCTTCCCCGACCTTCACATCTGATATCTCATTCTTTCTCTTCATTTGGAAAATGAAATACGAGCCAGCTGATGAAAGCAGTGAGTCTTTCACCTGTTATTAGGTGGTTTAGTACCGTAAGGAGTAACTTCTCCCACTTAGTGCCTACTTTTTATGGATGTGCTATACATGGTCAAGAGGGGAATGGCTTGTGCGATAGGTTGTTAAAAGTGTAATGGATTTTTTTTCCAAGATATTCCAAACTGAGAAAGGATTTCTGTTGGAGCGGGTCCAGAGGAAGGCCACAAAAATGCTCCGAGGGCCGGAGCCCCTCTCCTATGAGGACAGGCTGAGGGAGTTGGGGGTGTTCAGCCTGGAGAAGAGGAGGCTGCAGGCAGAGCTGAGTGCGGCCGGTCAGGGCTTCAAGGGGGCCCAGAGGAAAGGGGGGGACAAGCTTTTTAGCATTCCAGGCCAGGTTGGAGGGGGCTGTGAGCAACCTGATGTGGTTCAAGGTGTCCCTGCTCCCTGCAGGGGGGGTTGGGCTGGGTGACCCCTAGGGGTCCCTTCCAACCCAAAACATTCCGTGATTCCGTGATTCTGTGTTCTCCTGAATGTGAAGTAAAGGCAGGGATAATCCTTTGGTGCTGTTTCGCTCTTGCACAGCGTTTTGTGTTTGCCGTTAAGGAGTTTGCTGTTCCCAACCAGGAAGCTACTGTCAGGTGCTATGGCGAGAGGTTCTTTTATAAAACTAAAATGATAAAGTAACAGAAAGAGAGCTGTTAGATGAGC
This sequence comes from Egretta garzetta, assembly GCF_000687185.1. Taxonomy (NCBI): domain Eukaryota; kingdom Metazoa; phylum Chordata; class Aves; order Pelecaniformes; family Ardeidae; genus Egretta; species Egretta garzetta. The sequence goes on from NW_009260492.1 coordinate 294,003, forward strand.
GGTGCTTTGTCCTGTTCAGACCATAGGCCTCTGTGCTTCAAGTGTCTTTGATTTACTGGAGGACACTTCAGGAGGGAGAAGGGGTTAAAAAAAAGTCCCACACAAAATGTCTGTGTGCTTCTCTCATAACTTGAGAAAATTGCCTCCCTCTTCTTTTCAGAGAATCTGCTGCTTGTGTGCCAGGACTAGCACTTCATGGCTTGGTAATTGATACTTTCAGGGAAAAGCATATTAAAAAAAAAAATCACATTTTCTTGTGCATAGTGTTCTGTGATAAGTATCTCAATGCTGGTTTGCGTTTAAGAAGTTGTTTTGTACAGAAGCAAGTTGGAGGAGCGAAAGGAGCAATCGGTGTTTCTGGTTGGAAAGAATAAAAATTAATTTCAGTTGATAATATAATGCTATCTAGAGGCATGTTGAGTGTCTGCGCTGTCAAATACGTATTTCAGTGCTCAGACAGACTGGGCTTACCAAACTGGCAGCGCGTTCTCATTTCCTAGTGACTGTTACCTAAGGACAGCGGACTTGTATTGTTAAAAACCCTTTTTCCCTAAATACAGGGCTGCTGCACTCAACTGCGCACTTCCATCTACTTCTCTGACACGTTTGCAGATGAAATGATGGCGTAAGGAGTTTTGAGGAATCTTTTAACATCACAAAAGTCTTTCGGGTGCAGCCTGTCATCAGCGAGGCTGAAGACCATCTAATGCTGTGGTCTTCTGACGGCTTGGCCTCTAGCCACTATTGCAGTGTTAGTACCTAATGGTAAGGGATATGGGGTGGAACGTAATTGGGGAATTTTGTAGAATGCTAAAAAGCTTGTTGGTGCCCAAGACTGCAAAAGCAGCCCAGCTGATAGGCAGCGTGCCGTTCATTGATGACAGCCAGCCCTTTCAGTCGCTGATGCTCGATCAGTTACTGCTTGTCATATGTGTGTTAATATCTTTGAAGGGACCTCATTATTCCACCCACTTTCAAGTGGATCCAGAGTTGCTATTGTTAATTCTTTGAGCGTGTGAATCACTGGAAAAGACAAAGCCGGAAATAGAAACAATACACAAAAGAGGGTTGGATAAGGACCTCGCACCAATTGGTAAAAAAGCAGACTAATAGTGGCCTCTGAGGTAGCAAGGCCGGGTGGAAAAGTGTCCCTGCCTTACCTGCTGTGTCACGGAAAATAAAGAGCCTGGAGCCGTGGAACAGGAGCCAAGATGTGGGCTTTTTCTTGTGTGATTACAAGCAAAGAGCAGCTGAGGCTTTGCCTTAGTGCTGCCTTTCATTAGCTTTTTGCTTTCTCCTGTGTTAAATATTACTTAATTGACTGTGGCATAAGTCGGGCTAATAGCTTTGTTCCCAGTCCAGATCCTTTCGTAGTTGTTTTTTTCTGAGGGTTTGAAACGCTCCGGATCGCTTTCTCCCATGTTGAAGTAAAAATTCTGCCTAGGCAGGTCCAGGGGAGAGGAAGGGAGCTTGCTGGTACCTCGTCCTAAGGCATGGCATGGCCCATACGCTGCACCTTCTGCGAGACCAGTGGAAGAATGGCCAGAAAAATAAAAGCAGAATAAAGATACTAACTACATTTCTCTCCTGTGGTCATCTTCAGAGTTGTTTGTATGATGCTTTTTGATGCAGCTCTCTCTGTCCCAGTGCTGGGTGCAGAAAATGGGGCCTTTTGTGATTTCCTCTGATGTCGTCAGTGTCCACAAAAGTGACTGAAAAAACCTCATCCTCTGCGATATGGGTCAGTGAATATATTTGGTGTACAAAGAGTACCTTTAGGTTTTTCACTTAGAAGTGTTCTTTGGTAGCGAGTCCCGTTTCTGGTGTGATGTGAAGAGCAGCGAGGGAAGCATTAAATGACATGCAGCAGAAAGACTGAGTCATGGGACCAGTTACAAAGAAGCGTTTGTGTTCCTTAG
>NW_009260492.1:295968-338063 GCF_000687185.1 Egretta garzetta
GTCTGCGTAAATCCAGGTGGCAGGAAGCATAAAGATATTTGAGGAAGGTGAAAGGTGCAGAAGATAACGTGGTCAGTGGTAGCCTTAGTAGCTCACGAAGGTGGTGGAGTGCTTTTCAAAATAAGCAGCGTACGTTCAAAATAACCGACAATACTTATGAGTCCTGTCGAATGCTGAAGTGTAACTGGGCGTGAAAAAAAACGTTTGGTTCATACTGGTGTACCTCCAGTCACTGGCCAGTAGGCTGATCAAACGGAGTTTGTAGACCACGTAGTTGAGTGCTGGTTTTTATATTAGCTGTTTCCTTTTTACTGTTGTTTATTTTATGACCCAGATGTTCAAACCTGTTAGCTTTTGCTGAGAGATTCATATGTTAAAAGGTGTATGAAGGGAAGTAGGCATCAATGTGGGTATGTTGAAACTTTCTTCTGGTGGGCTCAATCTTCATAGCAAATTCAGGCTGCAGTAAAATCTCTCACTTCTAGCTATCGCGCTGTGACTAAGTTCCAGCCTTCAGCATCGAAAGTTTGTTTAGAGCGAGCGATATGATTGTACAGCAGGGAGCAGGTGAGCAAATTTACTTTCATTACACAAATATTTGTACTGAATTTAAGAAGTCGGCGATGGCCAGGAACCATCTTCTTCTTCATTGTCCTTCTTACCCTTCCATAACTGAGAAGAACTCATAGCTTTGCATAAATCCGTGTTAAATCTTTGTAATATTTTCAGTGTTATGTGTTTATTAATACATCATTAAGCATCTTTTTTGGTGACGTTTCCCTCTGAACTAACTCCAGTCAGCTGAGTGTCAGAAACAAGCGCTACTTCAGTTCCTTGGGAGGAAGTGACTATTTCCTATATGTACAACAAAACGCGTCCTTGTAACGAAGCCTACCTTTATCAAATCCTGAAATTATGTACAGAAGTATATCTGGAACTAGCAAAATCTATTGTAAAAGTACTTGCACAGCTTTTTGCATAGGAATGTAAAAATAAAAGTTTGAGTACATCTTGTGTTTGCAGGGATAAGCACTTTTATCTGACGCATCTCTCTGGTCTTAAAAGTTGTCTGTTCAGGTATGATTTAGGCAGCGCAGGCCCCCGAGGATTGGTTAATTGCTGTGCAATTAAATTAACAAATACTGTGATCAGACTGGAGACATATTTATATTAAGGGCCTGATCAGACTGGAGATATATTAAGGGACATCTCCAGAGCCTTGCTGATGATACCTGCTTACTGATTTCTGTTGGGCTGTTTCAGGCTTTGCTAATACCCACGTAATTGTTGGCATCTCGGACTCCCCCGCCTGGGGAGGTGGCCCAGGGTGGCTTCGTAGCCGTGCTCCAGCTTCCTGCATAGGTGCTCTTTTGTGTAAAATACTGCAATTGTCTTGGGGTAAACCATCAAAAAGGTGCTCCCCGTGGGAGCGCCCCGGTGCTCGGGGAGATGCTGCTGGTGCCGCAGTGCTCGGCATGGCTGGGGCAGCGTCACCCGCCGGGTGCACGCGTTGGCCTGGGCCTCACTTGGAGTCACTTTGGACAAGCAGCTGCGACTCTACATCTGTTTCTTTGCTGAAATCCAGTTCTTCTGCCTGCTCGGAAGATCCTCTGTGTTTTTTCTACAGTGCCTTGTGGGGTGGTGGGGGTTTGAGGTTGTTTAGTGGCTGCACTGAACCTGGTGGGTGTACACTACTTGCTTAGCATCTCTGATTTTTTAAAATAAGGTTCAAAGGGTTTTATTCATTTATGAATCAATTTAGGATAAATGGAAGCTTCATGCCACATTTCAGTTGGTACGTATAATCTCAGTAAATGGTAAGAAAGGAAAAAGGTGTAAATTGACTTTTCGCATTTCTCCATCGGTGTTGTTTGGCCAAGGACTCTTGCTGCCTCGCTTTGGTTGTAACAGGCAAGGGGGTAACGGGTAACCCATCATGTTTCTAATAAATAATATAGAAGAATTCTGCAAATGAAATGGCAAAGGTTCACCTTCACGCCTCCAGTGCTCATCACTGAAGAGAACAGTACATTGGGCTAGGATCTTAAGGCCACCTACAAGGTGGATGAATAAATCCCTGGAAAGCTAGGCACCAAAGGCAAAGTTAAGACGTGTTAAAACACGTATAGCAGTACTGCTTATCAACGGCTGGGTGAAAGATAAGCTTGGCTTTTTTCAAAATGCCTTTCAAGTTATAACGTGTTTCCTGAGCACTTTACTGCATCTTGCTACCCTCTGCACCATTTTACTGGGGCTGCTGCAAACCTGCTTAAATGAATGCTGTGCAATTTCTTGGTTATTGCTTATATTCTGTTACATGCTTATCTAATTTGCTCAGTTTATGGTTTTAGTGAAGTTAGTTGTGAGATAGCATATGCCTTGGAATTCTCTTTCTATCCAGCCATGAAGTAGTCTTAATGGAGGATCCTGTTACTTATCTCAAATAGCTTTTCCTACAGTATTTAAATATAATACAATATTTTTAGTTATGTATGACAGAAGTTAACATCCAATACGCTTATCTCTAGCGCTGTGTCCAAGCACATTTTGCTTTTTTTATGCTCTTGTCTGTTCCTTCAGTTGATTTATTCCGTGCTGTCATGGTACGATGCTTGTGTTTCAGGTACCACAGTCAATTATAGGTATATAAATTCTGTTTGACTCGTTCAGTGGTGTTTGTTGATGTGAAGTACTGCTTTTGGGGGTTTTGATAGAAGCCCAGTAAGTAATGCATATTCCTTTCCAGCTTTCTTCTGAAGTTCGGAGGCAGCAGCTGATCTGCACTGTGCTTTTAACAGGATCTTCTGCTTGATGCACAAATTTAAAAGTTTCTTCGCCTCCGCAAGGTGTCTGTGGTGTAACTGCCTTTTGTGTTAAGCATCGTGGTCATGTCACGTGGCTTGCATCCCACAGGTAGCATTTCTAAATATTATCCCCCCCCTGAAAAAAAGAAAAGGCAGTTGTGCTGGTTTTCTGGAAGCTGGAGCAGTGGGCATCCTCCTCTCATGTGAGATCATCATGTGCTTGCGCTCAACGTGATTTCATGGAGTTAATGGCAAGCGTATGTCTCAGTGCTACAAGAAAAGATAAATCCTACAGTGTCTAGAACAAAAGAAACGTCATATTTTGTGCTTATTTCAGTTACTTATTTTTATGTCCTACTTATTCCAACCTTTATCTGTTTTAGAATGGTGTGGTTCTGCATTTATATCAGATCATAGCTTGCTCCTTGTGGCATTCACTGTTAATCACCCTTTCCTTAAAACCCTGTAGTTAACCCTGAAAGTGCAAGAGAAATAGGGACCGATGCTCACTGACATTTTGCTGTTTCATCTGCGTGGAAAGCACTTTGCTGTTGCAGTAAGTGACAGGTTTGAATCTCGAATCAGCTGCAGTAGATCCAGCGGATTGAGGCTGGATCCTGACAAGGACTTGGGAGGATTCTGCTGCCTTTGGTTTGCTGGACTGTGACCCAAAGTGGTAAGAGTACGAGTTTGCCATCGCTTGGTTTTGGACGATGGTGTATGGTTGCGGTAAGAGTACAGTTTCTTTAAGACTATTGGAAATAAATAGCTTTCATGATCAAATTTAATGTAAAGGTTCTGCAGTGATATCCATCCTAATCGTTAGTGTCTTCTCATCAGCTGACAAAAGTACAGCACAGAGTCAACGCTTCCTAGGAATGTGGTGGTTGTTCAGTTAGATCAGTGGGTTTTCAACTTTGTTCACATATTGCTTGGAAAAAAATCTTCGTCTTTTGCGAACCTCTCTGAAATTGTCAGCAAACCCCAAGTTCTGTCTTGGCCGGAGCTTGGAATAAAGTTTTAGTGTTTTTCAAAGTTAATTGAAAAAACATGGCTTGGGAAGTGAAAAATCCTATAAACTGACGTTTTGGCTTCTTACCATGACCCACTTTTCCCTTCTTCCCTCCCTCTGTTTCAAAGGGATTATGTCTTTGATTCTTGATACCTTCATTCTTATTTTAGCCACTGGCACTACTTTAAATGCACATATTTTCTGGGTGAGGTCTTGGAATTCTTGAGGAATTTGGGCTTATTTGAAAAATTAGCTTGTTTATTTTGTTAATGGATAGAACATGCTTACTGCATCTCTTTGGTGGACTATGGGAAGAAGCGGCAGCTACGACTTTGTGCTGTATTCACAGCTTTGAGTAATTACTGCTGACATCTGCATGCTCTACTTGGGTTTTAGCTGTGCCGCTCCGGGTGCGTTTCTGTAATTTTCTTCCTTCTGAGGAATATGCAGGAGAAAACAATCACCCAAGTGGTTGCCGTAGCGTTTCATTAAGGAGCTTTTTCCACTGAGTTGGGAAAGGATCTTTTCCCACTTGGCAGCCTGGCAGGAGCACAAGAGCTCCTCTCGGCTCTTTTCCCTGTGTTATCATGCACCCTTCAGGTTTTGACTCCCGACTTACAGCTTTGCCCGGGTTGCCATCATTCTGAGGGTGTTCTTTTGCTTAATGGCTCTGCTTGTTCTCCGCTACACCGGGAGTGAAAGGCTTCCTTATAATCACCTCGCTTGCTCTAAAGCAGTCTGGCTGGGAACATCCAAAAGTCTATAAATATTGTGGCACAGAAGTGCTCCTCAGCTGCCTGGCCAAAATATGTGAGCAATTGAGTAGCATCGCGGGAAGACTTCAAATAAGACTGTCACAGAATTAGTAAAGAATTAATAGTTAAGGAATATATTGATATTATAATCAATACTCTGAGCATCAATGAATTCTGGAAGCATTTTCCTTTTGCATTCCTTTCTTCATGGGATCTCAAAAGCGTTTTAGGAAGAACTGAGCCACTTACAACCTGGGAAGTATTTATTTTTCATTACCATGCTAGGAAATTGCTATATTAGAAGGATTTATGCAAAAACTAGCAGTGAATCAATGCTGGGAAAAGTATCCAGATTTTTCTCCTGTATGTAAATGTTTTGGGTTTTTTTCCCTGCAAACATTTAGGCCTTGCTGAGCGACTGCCATTTCTTCTTCACTGCATCAAGTGGTTCTTCTCCCTTTCGCTGGCTGGATCGAGCAGCGTGCAGGCTGCAGCGCGGGGCCTGAGGGTATCGGTCACCGTGAAAACGCTTTGGTGCAGGCTCGGTGCTTTGCAGAGGTCAGCGATTCCTCTAGCCAGAGACCGGGGAAGAGCTGTGCTAGAGATCCACGCATGCGTACTCATTTCCTTCGTATTTATGTAGATGTTACATGTGATAGGGCATCTGGCTGGGGTGTGGTGGTCGGGTTTCAGATTTAAGTGAGACAAAATAATTCGGTTTTCTTCATATTGCTCATTCATGACAGTGCTACTCCACAGAGATTAACAAAAAGTTAATACCTGCTGATCCTTTAATGCTTTCTATATATAGGGTCTTTCATTCCTTGTAGTCTTTTAGGATTTGAAGTACAGCTATTTTGGAAGGACTTCTTTCTGTTCTTCAAAACCTCTTGTTTTAATGACAGATCTGATTCTGAGTTCTGTAATATACTTTTCCCCCCTCTTTAAAGGAAATTGCTCATTATGTTAGGCTCACTGGCAGACAGGGGTTTGCCTGCAGGCTGCTGGGGCCATCGAGTGTGGCTGGTGACTCAAGAGCCTGTATTTGGCTGTACTGGGCTGTACGTTATTGAATTTTTCTGTACTCTTAGTGTTTTTCCCCTCCTGGTCACACAGTGCTTTACATTCAACTCCCAAGGAAACTTAAGCTAATATTTAAGTAATTTTGGGGATAAATGCTATGGGAAATGACAATAATGCTTTCTGGTTATGGATGTAAAGACTGAGAACCTGCATGTTAATATTCTGTGCTGAGAACCAGTGCTGACCTTGCTGACCAGGACATGGCGATGAGATAACACACGTGAAGGGTTCTGTGACGCTGTTCCAACGTGCTCTTATGTGTGCATAAAATATTCAGGGCTAGGTACAGTGTATTTGTAGATCAGTTGCATGTTGCAGAAGTTGTTCTTTCAGCATCTCTGATCATGTGTGTATTTTCTATCAGAAGGTTTTTTTAGTTTAAACTTCCCATGGGAGTTGTCTGGACCTGAATCACTCCAGGCGATGGGTTTAGAATCCCAAATCTTCTGCTTCCTGGGAGAAGTCACCTGGACTCTACCTTGTTAAGTCTTTGGGGGCAAGGCTATCTCCAGTTTGGCAGATGTGATCCACTCGCCCATATCCAGGAGGACAGGCTGGTATCTCTGTGGAGGGAAGGGCTGTTTGTTGTTAGCATGCCCTCCCTTAACATGAAAATTCCCAAATACAGACACTTAGGAATATCTTACATTTCTTCAAGTAAATTCATTTGCCAGCTTTTTTTCACCAGACCACCTGAGTTGCGTTATGCTGGAGAGCAGGGCTGCTGTTGAGGAACCTCATGGCTCAGACAGGAGCTCCGTGAAGGTCAGCAAAGACTTTTACCAAAAGTCTCAAAATAACAAATGTGGTTCCACCTGGGCTTACCTGTTCCACGGAGGAGCTCGCGTTTATCCCTCTGTAAGTGCAAGGTTTGAGAGAAAAGCCAAATAATTGTTCTGCTTATATAGAAGCTGTTTAACCAGTGAAGCTGCTGGTCCTCTGAATTACGTGTATTCACCATGCGTTCTGATGGTGGATTCTAATTCTGGCATTGCTAGGCTCTAAATGATGGCAGTGTAAGTTGTCGTTACATGACTGCTGCCTGGAGTATGAAGTCCCAGTGTGAAAATTCAGTTGCTACCTTTCCTCACCGGGATCACTGCAGTGTCTCTTTGCACTACTCACCTCATACAATTTCTTTTTATTGTCACCTGCTATTTATTAAAAATAACACTCTCTGCTTCTAGCTACAAACTTTTATGACTCAAAGTATGAGCATCGCTCTTAGGACATTGTAAAAAGACCAATGAATATAGAAATAATATACAAAATTTAGTGTAAAGAAGAGAAAGGTTAATTAAAGGCAGGCCTGACTTCGATGTTGAAAATAGCTTTTTGGTGGAAGATAATGGTATTCAGATCACTGACTTCCAAGTAAAATCCTGCCTGTTTCTGACCTGGTTCCTCCGGCAGTTGATTTATCTTGAATGTGAAATGCCCTGGTGCATATATGGCTTTCTAAAGAGAGATTATTTCTCTGCTTTTAAATTTTCATGATTTCTGTAGCGGATACCTTCAGTACTTAAATCATAATTAATTGTGAACTGAAAGACTCTCTGACTGAGCCAAGCCTACTTCTGAAGTAACATCTGTACAGATATTTTTAAATCATGCATTTGCCACATCCCTCCCACAAGTACTGAGATGATTGTTTGGAAAGAAGTGAAGGACCAATATTTAAATGTAAACATTGTGACATTTGGCGCTCTGAAGTACTGAGAAATTCATACAAATAACTGTCGCTTCTCAAAATGTGGGAATTGCAAAATGAAGCCGTGAACCAGGGAAGAGGGTGTCCGTGCTGTGGTTGGGGTGGATGGCAGGGCTTACAGCCGGAGGGACCTGTACCCCATACGAGACTCGTGCTGTCTCTCTCCAGGCGTGAGGGCTGTTGGGGTGCACATCTGCAGCGCCATCCATTTACAACCTGCCCAAAAGTAGAGTAATTCATAGTATTTTCATCAGTCACCTTAGATTTGTGGGCTATTAATAGCGATTGACATAGTTTTTTCTAGACATGTAATGAATGGGTGATCTCTGACTTCCCATTGAATCACAGAATGGCAAGGGTTGGAAGGGACCTCGGGAGATCATCTAGTCCAAACCCCCTGCCCAAGCAGGCTCACCCAGAGCAGGGGGCACAGGACAGCGTCCAGGTGGGGGTTGAAGATCTCCAGAGAAGGAGACTCCACAGCCCCCCTGGGCAGCCTGGGCCAGGGCTCGGGCACCCTCACAGTCAACAAGTTCTTCCTCCCGTTCAACTGGAACCTCTTCTGCTTCAGTTTGTGCCCATTGCCCCTTGTCCTGGTGCTGGGCACCACTGCAAAGAATCTGGCTCCGTCCCCGTGACCCCCACCCTTGAGATATTTGTAGGTGGTGATGAGATCCCCTCTCAGCCTTCTCTTCTCCAGGCTGAACAAGCCCAGCTCCCTCAGCCTTTCCTCGTAGGGGAGATGCTCTAGTCCCCCCATCATCCTTGTTGCTCTTTATTGAGGTACTAGCATACATTCTAGGAACGGTGGAACTCAGGATGTGTTCAGACCCCTTGGTACACAATCTCCATTGAACAACTTTTTTTCACAGATCTTTGAACTACAGCTCTGGACTGAATGGTATAATTGCGAGGGAGAGGGGGGAGAAGGGAAGCCACTGAAGAAACACCTTTGTTGTCCATTGTGTGTACCAAAAAGTGTACTTTTGTTTCTGTAGTAGAATTGTGATGGTTCTTGTTAGCAAGTAGTTTCATCAGAATTCAGTGCTTACCTAAATTGTGTGTGTGAGGTTTGGTGCTTACAAATGATGAATTCTGCTGCTTTTCTCCACTAACATGCTGGACATCTACAAAACTGGTAAATGAGCATAAATTTTTTTGTTTGTTTTTCCTCAGGCAAAATACATCTCCCAGTGCATCGATGAGATCAAGCAGGAGCTGAAGCAGGATAACATTGCAGTGAAAGCAAATGCAGTCTGCAAACTTACATATGTAAGTGCCTTGCTGAGATACGACGTAATCACATCTTTATTTCTGTATTGCTGACGAGGAGCTAGTCTTCAGTCTGAACGCCTGCCTTTCTTAGACTGCGGTTTCTTAGACTGTTGTAAGGGCAGGCTGCAGATGAAAATGCTCTCACGTGTCTGATGTCAGAGGCTGCATATTCCCATTCTGTTCATTGTGCTGGCACTAGTATCATAGAATCACAGAATCGTTGGGGTTGGCAAAGCCCTTTCAGCTCCCCGAGCCCAACCGTTCCCCTACCCCTGCCATCCCACCCCCAAACCCTGGCCCTCAGCACCGCCTCTGCCCGGCTGTTAAATCCCCCCAGGGCTGGGGACTCGACCCCTTCCCTGGGCAGCCCCTTCCAGCCCCTGACAGCCCCAAGGGGAAGGAATTGTTCCCCATGGCCAACCTCACCCTGCCCTGGCACAACTTGAGGCCGGTGCCCCTCGTCCCATCGCCCCTTCCCTGGGAGCAGAGCCCGACCCCCCTGGCTCCCCCCTCCTCTCAGGCAGTTGTAGGGAGCCATGAGGGCTCCCCTCAGCCTCCTCTGCTCCAGGCTGAACCCCCCCAGCTCCCCCAGCTGCTCCCCAGCAGCCTGGGGCTCCAGACCCCTCCCCAGCTTTGTGGCTCTCCTCTGGACATGCTCTAGCAGGAGAATGTCCAGAGAATTGTATCAGTACAATTCTATTTTACTGAGATAGGTCAGGAAGCTAATCTGATTTAAAACTAATCCAATTAAAAAAGTTCTTTTCAACTGGATTGTTTCTTACCACACAGTTGCATGAGCATTTGAAACTGGTGTTTGTTTCTCTTTGCGCAGTCGAGAACAGGGAAATACCCTTAAAGAATGAATTTTGTGGTTCTGTTCTGGTTTTTATTTAAAAAAAAAAAAATCATCCAGGAAAAAAATGCTTCACAATGATGCTTTTATAAGTGTATATGTAGTACCTGGACTTAATACAAACTATTTAAAACTTGCTTCTGGTGGAACTTCGAGACTTCTTTTACTTACTGACAGTGGTGTAGAATGTAACATAAGCTTGAGGTGTCTTATAGGATTATTTTTGGACTCTTGTTCCATCTTCAATTTGCTGAGGTATCTTTGCCTATTTTTTTGAGTCTCTTATTTCAGAAGTTGGTTATCTTGGCTTCTCTGCTCACAGTTACAGATGCTGGGCTACGACATCAGTTGGGCTGCTTTCAATATTATTGAAGTCATGAGCGCATCGAAGTTTACATTCAAAGTGAGTTCTCGGTGTAACCACAACTGTACTAGCCAAGCTGTTGCATTACTGTATTTGATAAATGCGTTGGTACATCATCTTTTGGTTTGCTTGCTTCAATACAGAAAGGAAGTGGACTGCATTTATTTCTAGTATATGGATAATCCTTGACCTGCTACTATAGGCTTTTTCTACCAGATGTTTGACAATAGCTGTCAAATATCTTGTGTGAAAGAACAGGGTGCTTTTCTATGTGAAGACTGCCTAAGATTCCTAGTAGCTGCCATATTTAGCTTTATAACATTTCTTGAAATGTCTTGTTCATGCTCTATGTTGCAGACCTTTTTCACCAAATGGGGCAGAGTGTTACCTCGTAAGGAATAGTTTCCAAAGTGGGCTTTAGTACCTGAAAGTCAGGAGTCAAGGAGCGTTATTCTTGCTTTGTACTAAATGCAACACAGGCAAAATATATGTAATGTTCTCCATTTCTCTTACTGACAGTGCTGTTTTATTTCTACATCTTCGTGGTCACTGAACCTGTGTGTTCTGACAAAGGAGAGAAGGTGCAGCTGGTTTAATATCCTTAAGACAGATGTGTTATCCCTGGAGATGTTACTTGTCTGAGATTAGAAAAGGGGTTTTATAGTGGGAAAGAATAGACAACCCTGTCACATCTTTTCTGTTAGCAAGCCTCCTGTCTAATTGTTCATCTTTTTAACATTGCTCATGAAGCTACCAGTTGTTGTCCATCTAAATGTTGTCTAAACTTACTTTTAACTTTTTTTTTCTCCTCGCCTTTTTACAGAGAATCGGTTACCTAGCTGCCTCTCAGTGCTTTCACGAAGGGACTGATGTAATTATGTTGACTACTAATCAGATCCGAAAGGTAAACTTTTGACTTCAGTTCTTTATTTTTTTTCTTGCACTGTCTCCTTACTTGTATTTTCAAATCTGTAGGAAGTGGAATCTAAAGGTGTTTAAGTAGAATTCCATTTATTTGTTCCACAAGCCGAAGGATTAATGGAACACGCAAGAGCTGGCCATAGGCTTCCTCCGTGCTGTCTCATACCAGCTCCCTGTTTATTCATCTCGGAGAACGGTGACAATAACCGTTGCTAATAGTACTGGTCTCTCAGGCAGCCCTTAGAAGAATGTAATGGGTAAGAAAAATGTCCCCGTTCCTGAAGTAAAATGAGCAGTCACCTGGCTCCACAAAATTTCTGTTTGTGAGGGCCTGTTTTCTTCTGGTAACAACAGAGCAGACTTTTGACTTGTTTGGTAGAAATGTGCGTAAAAATGGTGAAGCGCACATGTAAAGTTGTACAGTTCCGATTGATGTACCGAAGAGTTTTGTATTCATTTTTATAGAGCTTTATCTCTTGAATTTATTCAGAGTTATTGGGTTGCAGGATTATTTTCATATTCTTCCTATTCTTCAAATTACAGATATATTTTTAAAACTCTTAAGTTTAATTTTTTTGAAGTATCATGCTCTAAAACTTGACTGATCCAGTACAAGATGTGCCTGCGTTTTTACCATCTAAGTAGCTAAAATGTCTTTTACTTGCCTAAAAAAGATCAGTGGGATGTTACCCAGTATCTTTCCTAAAGAACTTGTGCTTTTCCCTTTATCTTTTAAACTCTTCTGCTCTGACAAGTGCATATTTTTAATAATGTCCATCCATTTCCTTTACTATGGAGATTTTATTATACCGAATTTCAGTCACGTACTAGGCTATTCCTTCCTTTTTGTGCCTGAGTTTTAATTAAAGGCATAAATAAAGATGCTTTTTTTGTGTTTTGTTGATCTGGCAACTTGGTATTTTAAGGGATTATCAGTTCTCAAAATACATTAGAGCCAGAATAAATTGCAAAGTTTTGTTGCTCCTTAAGAAGTAGGTTTGATTATTCTTAAAGTAGAATCGAATTTCCTACCACCTGCAAGAGCTTTTAAAACGAGATGCAAATGGCCCAGAACTGTGAAGGCCTAGTTATGTTTAGCTCTCCTAAAGCCGCCTCCCTGTCCGTGTGAATTTGGACAGTTAATTCCCATAGTTCATGTGGGAATGCTCTGTGCAGTTCACTTCGTATTCTTGTTTCCTAATAACTGCAGTTAAGGAGTGATCCTGTGACACCCAGTGCTCAGTGAGGTCTGGTTTTGTAATGAATGCTTGAACATACTCAGATAGGAATATTAATATTGTTAAGAGTATGAAGCTTAGAAATACCTGAAAGACTGGGTAGGACTACGTAGGTTACTGACTACAAATAAATCCAAGGAAACTTGACCAATAAAATGTATTCTGCACCCTAGCTTGTCTTGTGTCTCCATGGACTGCAAGTTATGGTGCTGCCAGCAGCTTGGAAGGAAAGTAATCTCATTTCTCTGAGAGAGGGATTAAGCTAGGACACTGCTAAGTGCTCGACAAGAGTGCCTGTTCCCAGTGCAGTTGATGACAGTTGGGCTTTGTCTTCGCAGGGTTAGTATTTAACGTTGGTTTTTTAGGATCACGTTTGTGATCATGTCATGAGTTTTTTTAAAAATTATTTGCCATTCCTAAAATACCATTAAGGTAAGATATCTCTAATTGCTTTTATGTTGCAGTCAATGCCCATTATTAAACCCCAGGGTAGTTGTATTTTAACAGGTGTTGGAGGACATTTCTGTTAAGAGTTGATACAAATATTCCTATGAAGTAGAAGCTCTGCTTCATATGTGTTGAGTGAATAAAACTGGTCTGAGAAAATTGCTTCTTAACATCTTTTGTGGTCTTAAATTTTTGAGCCTCTTTTTCCTTTTTTAGGATCTGAGTAGCCCTAACCAATATGATACTGGAGTTGCACTGACTGGCTTGTCCTGTTTTGTTACTCCAGATCTTGCCAGGGACTTGGCAAATGACATCATGACACTGGTGAGTTGATAAGATTGAAATAACTTTTTCCCTGTAATTAAAGAATGTTAAACTGTTTGAATCTGGTAAACATCTGTTAAATTTAGAACTGTTACATGTGAAAATTGATGCTTTGTTCTTGGGGGGGCTTTGGGGAGCCTTTACAGACCTTAGTTAGCTCAAGAGCCTTGAATATTTCTGTTAGTTTTGGTGATAAATGTCAGTTTTTTGCTCTCCCCTTGAAGCTGAGTTTTTGAAAAGTAACTGAGTCTCCCAGAAAGAAATTTTGAGACAGTGGTGTGGACGTAAGGACTTTGAGCAGAATTCTGGAAACACAGACTTGCCAAGAGCCTGACTGCAATTGTTTCATTAACAGATGTCTCATACAAAGCCTTACATCAGGAAGAAGGCAGTGTTAATCATGTACAAAGTTTTTTTGAAATACCCAGAGTCCCTCCGTCCCGCATTTCCTCGCCTTAAAGAGAAACTTGAAGATCCAGATCCTGGTGAGTGGATTTTAGTAAATTACTTCTGCTCTAAAACATCCAGGTGTACAGGCTTTTAGAGCTTGCGGAGAGAAGAATACATGAAAAATGCTGTAGTCATCTTTTGGGTACTGATTCACCTGTTTAACAGGTAGATGGGCATATGAGGGTTTTGACAGACGTTGCCATATTAAAAATACATTCTTTAAAATGTCCAATTCTTGCTTCAAACCCAAAGCTATTGAAACTATGTCAGTGGATTAAACCTTAATGGGACAAAGCTACTTTATGATTCTTGGTTTGTTGCTTAATTAACCTGGCTATTGAAAATATTTCAGTTGATTTCAGGGTTTGGGGTTTTTGCTGTTTCCTGTGCTCTTTTACAAAGCCGCAGCTATTGGCTTGCAATGGATGTACTTAAAATAATTTCACATCACTTAGTGGTTTGGTTTTTTTTTTCTATTTTTTAAACTTAAACTTTGAGTCCAGACTGCTGTTTGGGCCCTTCAGTACTGTGTCAGTGCAATTCAGCTGCAGCACAGGAAATTTCCAATTGCTCTGTATCATATTCACACTTCTACTGAGTCTTCCCAGAGTGTGCTGGTCTTCCCTCACTGCACCAAAATGCTGTACACTTGTTTCAAGAATTCTGTGCGCGGGGCAGTTCTGTGATCTCCAGTTGATTGCGTGTGTGTTTAGAGGGAGAAATGTAATTGCATGTACTGGACTAATGTGGTGTGGGCACGTAAGAGGCATCTTCCAGGGACAGTGTTTTTCTAGGATGCAAAACACACACCACACCCCCTTCACCTGCAAGCAGAGGAAGAAAATGCCTGTTATGCTTTATGGAGAAAAGGACGGCTCTCCACTAGAAAACCCAGGCTATCTAGATTAAGATTCCAAATTGAGAACCATCAATTTAGTGGCCCAGCAATTTAGAAGGGAATTAACTTCTGTCAGTGTAAGGATTCATTATTTTTGTGTTGTATTTAAACATGTCTAAATCATGTGTTTTAAAGAAGCAAGAGTGGAAACTTTATGGTGGGTAGGATTATTGATTATTATGTTTGTGTCCCACAAACAAGCTATCCATAGTAAAGGGGGAAGGAGGCTGGCAGTGTCCTTTCCTTTCTAATACTGGACCCAAAGCAGATACCCAGCTTGCTGATATATTAGAAAATAGCCAAAATAAAATAAAATCCTTCCTCAGTTTGTTTTTGCATTCTTGTGTTTAGTTCACTACCTCATGGTTGGCAATGAGGCTGAACCATTCCTCTGGGACACGCAAGTCTGAATCTTCAGCTGCTTTTGTTCTGGGGGTTCTGCACCAGAAACTTCAATTACAATTAAGGCGTTGATGAGATTCCTGCTTTTCCCACTTCTTTTTCCCAGGTGTGCAGTCTGCTGCAGTAAATGTTATTTGTGAGCTGGCTCGACGCAATCCCAAAAACTACCTTTCCCTTGCTCCACTCTTTTTCAAGTTGATGACGTCATCAACCAATAATTGGGTTCTCATCAAAATTATAAAACTGGCAAGTATTCCGGATCTGTGTTTACAGGATTGGGGTTCTTAGTAAATTACCTTGGGTGTGAAAATAGATTTCTTGCTTGGAGGTACAATTACCATTGAATCCAAATAAAAAGAAACCGGGAATATCTTCTAATGTTTGTGAACATAACCAAAGGGAAAAATATTTTAATATAGCTTGGTTTAAATATAATAAGCTGCAATTTAAATCATATTTTTATACTGTTTAAAAGCAGCTATTAAATCACTTTCTTGTCTGCACTTCTTTTTTTAATAGTTTGGTGCTCTTACTCCATTAGAACCTAGGCTGGGAAAGAAACTGATTGAGCCTCTGACCAACCTCATCCATAGGTAAGTACCACAACTGTTACTTTGTTTGTTCAGGATTGGTGAACTGCTGGTTAGGTTGGTCAGTAGCTAGGTCTGCGAGTGCATTTCTGAACAACTTCTTGAGTCTCGATATATTGGCTTCAAGTATCAAAAGACAATCACATCAGGACTATTTCTGAAAAACCTGAGTGAGATAAAATAACCTTAAAGGAAATTCTTTGGGTGTCTTGACTGTCAGCTTGAATTTCTCCAAAGCATGCATGAAAATTGGAGTAATTTGCTTTCCTTTCACTTCATTTGAAGCCAGAGATGACTATGGAGGATACATAAAAACACTGGCTTTAAAAGGCTCAGCTCTTGTCTCTTCACCTGCACACACTTCATTCTTGACTGTTTCGGAAGTGCCTTACCCACCAAAGCAGCACAACAAGGAGTATATTAAAGTTCTTTCTCATGCCTTTGTCAGCCCAGACATGTTTTGGAAGAGGCTCCTTTAATATATGTCCTAAATATAGATTAGATAAAAGTGAAGATATTTCCTTGTCCCTTGTTAAAGTTGGTTTGTAGTGTTCTGTTGGATCTAATTCTGAACTGAAATCAGAAAGTAGATGTCTTAGGGGGAATACATGTATTTCCCCAGTTATAAAAAAGAAGTGTGATCTTATGCATGAGTTGTTAAATTAAAAAGTTTGTTTCTCTTCATGTGGCAGAGCAAGAAGATAGATGGGAATGAGCAAATTTTAAATGGCTATCTGTGTGCCCATGAGAGCAGCTCTAGCCAAACAGTTTCTGTCCACCCTTCTAGTACAACTTTAAGGCTGGTTCAGACAGACCAGCCAGCAGCCTTGCATCCAAATACCTAAAGAGGGGGTTTGTAGCAGTGACAAATAGATACAAATTCACCAGAAACAGTACTTCGACAGAAAAAGCAGGAAGGTGAACAGTATGTCTTCAATCCTGCCTCTACCTCCTCTCCCCAACACCTCCATTAATCATTCATTTTATTATTTGTGAGGACTTAATCCTGTTCGGTTTGGTCTCCGTTAAGTCATTTTGGCTCTCCTATCACTTACGCATAAGGCAAACCACCCTGCCATCCACCATGAAGTGCGTAGGGAGCGAAACCGATTGTCTTGGTTCTGAGCGTAGTAGAGTCACGTATGTGGCATGCTGAGTGACCTTCACGGTATCGCTTCTGACTGCTGCCTCCAGAGTTGTTTGCTCGTTACCTTTGCAGACCTTGCTTCTGGAGTCTGCTTCTTTGTTACTTGTGAGGTTCTCTGTGTTTCCCTCTTGTGTAGATCAGGGTTTTGTAAGTACCTTTGACATCCTCAGAATTGCACTGTATGTGTGTTCAACTGGCAAAAGTTGTCTTGAACTGAAGTTTTGGGGGGAATCAGACATTGAAAATGGGTTGCTTGCTGGTAGGGATGAGCAAGTGTGTACCTGCACGCCAGAAGAATCTGCTGTTTGTGCATGACTCGGTCACTTTGGAGAGAGAGACTTGAGGTTCTCCATCTGCCTGCCTTATCGTGAATTTCTGACCTTGGGCAGAGGATTTGATTTGATCCTTGGACAAGATTGCTTCAGTGCTCTGTAACTGGTACTGAGGTTTTGAGTAACCGCTTCCTTCCTCATTCCTTGTCACAGTGCTGTTACTTGCTGCTTCTCAGAGAAGATTATTCTTCTTTTATTTAAACACTGAGTAGCCCTTTCCTCCCCCCAACACTTATTGAGAATCATTTCATCTAGCTTGAAGTTACATGGAACAGAATAATGGCAATTTCTTCTGTAATTAAAGGTGTTAACTAGCGCCAAGATATTGCTGACAACTCTTCAAAATGTGCTGGTTTTATTCCTTATTTAAAATACTTGATTTCTGTTTCAGCACCTCAGCCATGTCTCTCTTATATGAATGTGTGAACACAGTAATAGCAGGTGAGAACTGAAATTTGTAACCTAGAAAAAACCATGATGAATTTTGTCATCAATTAACACCATCTGTAAGCCTTTTTTTTTTTTTTTTTTTTTTTTAACTTAATGTATTTTATAACTGAAGTAAGTTGCCTGGCAAACTTTGATTTGTGTTACTGTGTAATTGTAACTGAAATCTTTTGTTGTCAGTCAATGAGGGTAAGTTACTCAGCTATGTCGTATTTGCTAAAGGCTGAAACGGAGTACGAACTATGAGTGATTATTTATATGCAAGCTCCTAAATTTTGCTAGAATTACAAAATACACCAGCAGCTGTAGAGTTAAAAAAAGACTGCTGCCTCATGGAAACGTTGACACAGTTTTCTTATGTGATGAAGGAGGAGACTTACTTTTTAACTCCACAATTTCACAGCTTAAAAACTTGGTGTAATTCCTTAAAGGAGGTAATTGGAATCATTGATTTACAGTTTCAATTTCTGGGGAAGGGATGTGAACTCCATAACGGAGATGGAGGGAGAAACAAAAGCAAACAGGGATATCATGGTATTCCAGCTCAGACTTGGCACTTTTCGTCTCGTAGTGTGGAAGTAGAAGGTTATTGACATCCACAGCTTGGCCATTAGCCCGTCTCTTGGGGGTAGTTTGGATGATGATACAGGAACTTGCTGTCCTGGGTCAGCTCAAAGAGGAAAGGGTGATCTGTCCCTCACTTTGTATTCGTTCATTCCTTCAGGGAGATGTGAGATGACATTGTGATGGGGAGAAAAGCAAAACGGAGGTTAATTCTGTTGTGGATGAGAGTGTGCTTCACTGAGATACCCCCAGAATTATCCCGTTGTAAAAGGGAAATTCACACCCCCAGGACACCTCAGGGACTGTAATGTAAACCTCAGAAAATTCAGAAAACGAGCTGCGGAGCTGTGTGCCTGTGTTAGAGCAACTCCTTGTGCCTGCCAGCTCTTCACATGACCTGACGTGATGGCATCCAACGTGCCTTCTCCGAGATGTAGCTCTGCAGGGTTCTGGAGAGCGAAACACCACCATATTTATTAGTCACTAAGGTCAGCCTGCGTGACTTGCTCAGTAAGTGTCGGTGTTGCCATGGTCGTGCTACACGACAGCGGCAGTTAACGAGATAAGGCCACCTTTTCTGGGCTGCCAGAGCTTTACAAATGTCCAATATAATCAACAATGGGACCTGATTTGTGCCTCGAGTCTCTTGCTGGCTTGATTAAAGCTCCAATCTAATTACATTAAACTCTAGGATCCATTGCTGCATCTTGTTACGTTAGGGAAGCACACGCTTTAAAATTCAGCTATACAGTAGCTGATGACATTTACAGTCTTGACTGCTATGCGATATCAGCAAAGTAAACCTTAATGAGAGCAAAGCGTAATGAAAAGCAGCTTTGACCTGGCTGTTCCAGCAGTTCCTACCTTTACACTTTTTTTTTCCTGCCCTGCTATTATTACTCTTAAGGTGTATGAAACTATAGTTTGTGTCACAGCCTTCTCTCCTTGCCCCCCAAAAGTCCAACCAAACAGACAAACAACAAAACAAACTGACATCTTCCCTTGTGAGCTGAGCGAGCTGTTGACCTTTAGGTGTTGTTGCATTCATTCAGAACACAGAAATGTTAACTGAAATGTGTGCTTTTTCTATTTCAGTTTTGATCTCTCTGTCCTCTGGGATGCCTAACCACAGCGCTAGCATCCAGGTACAACACCGGGGTTTGATGGGAGTTACTCGTTCTGCTCTACTTTGTAATACCAGGAGCCACGGAGAAATTGGATTGGGTTCCTCTGCCAAAAGTTAAAGCAATAGCTCCCTGATGCGCTGTCACTCAGGTGGAATCCTACAGACTGAAGCATTTCCTATATAAATGCTTTTGTTTCCTTTGCTCTGAAATGCACATTCTTCTCATTTAGAGTTTTCTGAACCCTTATTCAGCTGCTACTATCAGTGCAATCATAGAGAGATTCCTTTTGATTCGAAATCTGTTAATGCAACAAGACCCTGTTACTAGAGGCCCCAGGTCTTGGTCAGAATGCTTCCTTGTGTATTGAATAAACTCCACGAAGAGTTACTTTAATTAAGACTTTTAAGACTTGTAATAAGCATGATGTGATCTTTTTTCCAGCTTTGTGTTCAGAAGTTAAGGATATTGATAGAAGATTCTGACCAGAACTGTAAGTATGTTGCTTGTCTTCATGGAAGCTTTTAGCAACCGACCACTGGGGAGAAATTGCAGCAGTGTCAGAGCAATGAGCTGTTTCTCCAAACAGCTGCTTCAGTATTGTTGTGCCTGGTACACTGCAAACAATTGCTGGGTTTTTTTAATGTGGAGATAATTTTTGATAGTGAGCGCTTCTTATAATGAGCTTTGTTAAAAAAATGAGGTTAATTATTACTGCTGTTTGTGGTCTTGTAAATCTAAACCACTTCTCCTTTGCACGCTCTGGTTTTTCCTTTTTTATAAACTTGCTGCTTGGAAAGTAGTGAGGGGTATTCTAAAACAAGTTACACTCTAGTGACTGCAAAGAGCACTGGGAAATGCTTTTTTGTGCAAACCTTTTTCCTGCCCTTATGCATTTTTCCTGTTAAGAGCAAGGCTGCTACTTAATACACTAGCCCTGTTAGTGCTTTTAAAGCTGTGTTCATCCTAGGATGCCTGTTCTCAAAACCCATAGCTTCTGTGTAAATCAGTGATAAAACTTGAGGTACAAGAAGACTGAAATGAAGAATATATATGTAATTGTATGCCTGTATATGAGATGATGAAATTAAAGACTGTAATCTGTGATATGCTGTTTCTCAATAGTTCTCTTCCTCATCATAGATTTTTGAGTGTATTAAAGTTGGTGTCAGTAAAAGCACTTGGTATTAAGATTTCATGCTCAGCACAAAGCAGTGTTTCTATATTTGGAAAGAAGTTGTATTTTGTCTTTCACAGTGAAATACCTGGGCCTGTTAGCTATGTCCAAAATCCTGAAAACGCATCCTAAATCAGTTCAATCTCACAAGGATCTCATTCTCCAATGTTTGGATGACAAAGACGAGTCTATCCGACTCAGAGCTTTAGATCTCCTGTATGGCATGGTAAGTTTCTACATGTATTTCCTTTCCTCTCCAACCCCCATGACCCTTTAAGAGGCTGATGTTTAAGAAAAACGTGCACCTTCCTCTTCCCCTCTCCCAAGTAGTCTTATGGCGATACCTCCCATATCTTCTGGCACTTAGGACAAGTGAAAGATCTGACAGAGCATGAGAGGGCTTTAAAGACTTCAGTTTAGGCTGGAAGGAGTTTCTGAGCTCAAGTGCTGTGGAAGTCATCCAGGAGGCTGCTTTTTTTAATGTCTGAGCCTTAGCTGCTCCTTCTGTCCTTTAGTCTAGGTTTAAAGTGGACCGGAGGCATATTTGGAGAGGTGTGTGCAGTTCTGTGGTGCAGCCCACGTTGCAGCCCACCATAGCTCAGGTTGACTTGAGTTACACAAAGTCTGGGAAGCAGCCTGGAGCATTCTTGTTTTGGAGGAGGAGGCAACTTCAAGCTGCTTTATCAAATTCGCCCTTCACTCTAAATTTTGTTACGCCTTTTAATGACATGTACAGAATCTCATTCTGTTTGGTCTCCTGTGTGCCACCAGTTTTGTGCATGCATTCTGCAGCCGTGCAGGGCACTTTGTAAAATGTGCGTAGGCCACAGGGACAATCTACTAATGACAACATTTGATCTCTGAAAGGGCTGAGGTTATGATTTATGTAGTGAGGTGCCTTTCACTCAAGAGTCTGTGCCCCCCCACATGGGCACAAAGACGTCGTGATAGATGTGTCTCAGAGCTTCCTATGTTAGAGGAGAAAGAGAAAAATAAGGAGGACACCTTTTGTCTGGTACTGCTCCTGAGATGAGAATAATTTCGTTAGCATTTGATCAGGACAGTGATTTTAATGTTGCAAAGAGAACTGGAGTTCATTCTTAGTTCCTGGAGATTAAATTCTGCTTGATACGTCAAGCAGAATTTAATTAATTTATCTTTAGAATTTAATTAATTTATCTTTAGTCCAAAGATAACCTAGGAGGAAGAGTCTACCATCTTGCTCAACTCTGCCTCTGAGGAAGAGTGCTGTGTAATGAATGATTGTAGAAACACTTTGATATATGTTTTTTGTTAGTGGTGTCTTTAACATGTACCTGGTGAGAGATCATAGCAGGAAGCAGTGAGTCACAACAACTGGTGATACTGAATGTTTTGGTCGCTTTATTTAGACAAATAAGTTTCCAGAGCAAGTTAATACGACTATGTTTTGAAATGCTAGAATTCTGTGGGATGTTAATGACTCTTAAATTTGTTTTGTTTAGAAGCACAAATGTTTTAAACTATGGAATTTGCTACCTGGCAGAAGTAAAAGATTCATTTTCTCCTGGATTTCTGTATTGTTGCTAGTAATTCTTATCCTCAGCTCTCCCGCAGCATGGTCTTGTACACTTGTGCTGGCTCTGCTTTAATAACAACGTTGGAAAGAAATAAATGGGTTCCTTTTTCAATTGTGACTGAAACTAAGGCCTAGAGAGGTGGTTCTGATTTCTCATTAACGCACGACACAGGTCTGTCAGAGACCTAGCAGCTGCTTTAATGGAGTTGGAAGGACTTGACGGTATGAGCAGTAGCTTAGTTTTGGTTCAACCTTTCAATAACTCTTTAACAGGTATCGAAGAAGAACTTGATGGAGATAGTGAAGAAACTGATGATTCATGTGGATAAAGCAGAAGGGACGACATACCGGGATGAGCTGCTGACCAAAATCATAGATATTTGTAGTCAGTCCAATTATCAATATATCACAAACTTTGAATGGTCAGTGGTTTTATGTGTCAACTTTGAGATCATCAGCAATGGTAATGCATGATTGTCTGCTGATAAAATTGCATCCCTTTCACTTTTTGTAGGTACATAAGCATCTTGGTGGAGCTGACCCGCTTGGAAGGCACACGACATGGGCATCTTATAGCAGCTCAGATGTTAGATGTAGCTATCAGAGTTAAAGCTATTCGTAAATTTGCAGTTTCTCAAATGGCCATGCTTCTGGACAATGCTCATCTCATAGCCAGCAACACCCAGAGAAATGGGATCTGTGAGGTGCTTTATGCTGCTGCTTGGATATGTGGGGAGTTCTCTGAGTAAGTGCAAACAGAAAGCCTGACGTGCTTTGAGCAGCTTCTTTTGGGCTAAGATTCAGGTCACTGAAAAGTATTTTTGAGAAAAGGATAGTTCAGAATATGTACCCTAAAGCTAACAAAATGATTGCTTCTTTCCCACTCCCTCACCCCATAAGGCTCCTCAGCTGTTTCTAGCCAAGACAGATACCCCACTTCAAATACCTGGTCTTTTTTCTTATCTCTCTAGTGCTGCCCACTCATGCAGGAAGGCATAGTTGTGGGTATAAGCAGTGAGATCTTAAGACATTGAAGGAACTCCTTAACCATTAGGTCTAACCCCACTTATACCATAGGGAAAATGCCCCAATTGCCATGTTTGACTGAATTAGCTTAAATAGAAGTTTTCATCTCTTGGTTGTGTGTGCGTATACACATGCTTCCCTGGCTTTCATTTTGGTAAGTTGGACAGACCACTATACTGTAGTCTCCTTTTATCATCTGGTTTGGTGTCTCTTTTTGTAATTGCTACCCTGAACACTGGTTCCAGTTTAAATTCACATAGTAGGTGTGATATTTTTAGGGAACACTGATACGGCTCATATTTTCTTTTAATTAAGAGAGTTCTGCAAAGAAAACTGTAGATTAAGAAGCAAGAGAACATACTCTCCTTTTTCAGTTTGATCACATTTTTACTTTGAAAGAAATTTCCACTCATAACAGACCAGTAACTTTTTTGTGCATCTTCCATTTAGTCGTGAGCAGACAGTTTTGAATAAGAGCATGAGATTTCTTAAAACAAGTGTTACGATCTGCATTCTTTTCTGCATGTTAAGCATTACCTACTAGATTTTATTTTTGTTCAGTAAATGGTTGGAAGTACAACCTCACTGATGCGAGTGGGGGAGGTACAGAATGGCGGGGAGGTAGTTGGGCTGCTAGATCCAGGCTGTCGATGAAGTTGGCACTGAAAAGTGCAGTGCTTAGTTAATGGAGAGAAGATTGAGCTTGTAAAGGTGGAAACTGAGGTGTCCTTCCTTCCCCTTCTGTGAAAGGGTAAAGCTGTAAATTCTTCTGTGCCACGTTACTACTGTAATTTGGAAGGGGAAAATAGGCAGAGAGCAAATGGTTATGTATTTGTAGTCTGTCCTGTCTTTCTGCAGCACTTTGTACTGCAACTGAGGTTTTTGAAAAATTCTTCTCCACGAAGACTGATGAAATGTTGAAATCTCTCAATTGCTGTTTTTCATCTGTCCACTCCGTCTTTATAGACACCTCGAGGAAGCAAACCAAACCTTAGAAGCAATGTTGAGGCCTAAAGTTACAACTCTACCAGGCCACATCCAGGCAGTTTATGTCCAGAACATGGTGAAGCTCTATGCATCCATCCTACAGCAGAAAGAGCAATCTGGGGAAAAGGAAGCAGCTCAGGAAATTACACAGCTGATGATTGAGCGTCTGCCTCAGTTTGTACAGAGTGCAGATCTAGAAGTTCAGGAGAGGGTAAGAGCACAAAATTACTTTGGAATTTATCATACAGAGTCTCTCATTTGTCTTGGAGCATATGTAATTTTCTGTGGACAGGGGCGTTTTATATAAGCTGGCGTTATCAATGGAGTGGTGCGTTTAATCTGTACTTCGTGTAACTCGGTGAAAAAGAAGCTCTAGAACTATAGGACTGGGAAGAGTGGTGACATTTCATGTCAGAGCCCAGATCTTACTCCAGTTTGATACTACCTCTGAAGCCTGCTTGCAAGAATTTCACTCAAAACAATTTAATTTTAGAATTCTGCAAGCACATAAGGACACAGCTAGAAGAGAGGGTTAACATGGATGTTTTTACATTTGCTCTAAACCTGCAGTTACGCTACTTCCCTTAATCCCCTTAACAGAGTAGAACAGTTATCTCCTGCTGGCGTTCATTGCAGTTGATTTTTTTTTCGTTCTGTTTGTTAATATTAATCCTGAAATTATTTCTGCATTTGTTTTTAGGCTTCTTGCATCTTGCAGCTAATAAAATATATTCAGAAGCTACAAGTAAAAGAAGTTCCTGTAGCTGAGGAAGTAATAGCCCTGTTTGCCGGTGAGCTGAACCCTGTGGCTCCTAAAGCACAGAAGAAAGTACCAGTTCCAGAGGGGTGAGGTTCCTTCTCTCTCCCAAAGCCTTATTTAAACATTTAAACTTTTAAATAGTAAAGCTAAGTATATAGTGAGAAGCACTGAAATACTCAGGGGTACTGAGTCAAGCTATTTGTTTCTTTACTGCAATTCTTGACAGCTTGGACCTTGATGCCTGGATCAATGAACCTCCATCAGACAGTGAGTCTGAAGATGAAAAGCCCAAAACAATTTTTCATGATGAGGAGCAAAGGCATCCCAGACATAGACAGCCAGAAATAGATGAAGAGGAACTGGCCAGAGTGAGTGAATGTTAAAATGCTTTTCCTTACATAATTCAGGAGTAATGTTGTAAGTGCTACTAAAGCAGTTGGAGCTGTTGTGGATTCTCCATGTAGCCAGGGAGCCATTCTGCTCTCCACAGCTCAGGAAGTCTGATGATTTGATGTGAACAAAATACACGTATTTGAGTACAGGTATTTTTTTAGGCATTGTGGAATACATCCAATAAAACTTCTCCTGGAAGCCTAGCTTGCCTACCTTGTCCGAATGGAAGCAAGATATTATAAAAAAATTGGCCCTTGTTAGGAGTTTTGAGCTCTGGTAAAAATCTGACCTGTAAACTGGTGTGTAGTGCAGTTCACTTCCAAGTACAGGATCTTGAGGATGGACACTTGTGCTGAGCTCTGCAATTATTTTACATACCTTCTCTATTGGTGTACTTCTGTTATTCTGTGTGCTCTATATTAGCAGAAAAAGCAGCAGGATTTTTGCTCATGGACTTTAGCAGCTTCTGTGAATCACTGTAATGTGACTGTTCTCAGCAGTGATACCACCTTTCTTGCTTTGGACCATTTTGTTTTCATAGAGGAAACTTTCTGTTGTTAAGAATCTTCACTTTTCCTCCCTTTGCAAACATGAAAATAGAAACATGTGAGTTGCCATCAAATTCTAGCCCTCAAAAGTTACTCTCTCCAGTCCAGAATTAAAAAGGAAAGAAAGGATGTTCTAAGAAATATTAGTTATAGTAGTAACAGTACTTGTAGTTACATCCTAGTATGTCTTGTGACTCAGAACTGGTTTATCATTCTGAAGCTACTATGCTGTAGTCTTTTTGCAAGTAGTTACGCATTGTTCCAAAAATTCAGGGAGATTGCATTTTGCACTTTGATGCCTTTTATCTCTCCTTGCTTATAAACAAACATTCTAACTACAAATCCTCTTTTGCTTTCAGCGTCGAGAAGCCCGGAAACAAGAACAGGCAAACAACCCATTTTATATTAAAAGCTCTCCTTCCCCACAGAAGGTGAGCGAGTCTGAATTAAAATCTCTTGTTGGCCTCTCATATAATTGTGTGAAGGCTTGCTGAATGTCAGAGCCACAGCTTCCCTCTGGGACATTCTGATTATTTCCACTGTAGTTCCAATCACTTAATAGCGTGCCGATTGGAGCGGCTAACGACAACTATTTTTGTAAGTCTCGTTTGTGTTGAGAAGCTCACAAATGACCTAATATCACAAAAGCAGCCAGCTTTCAGTGAATCTCTGGTGGACCTCCAGTGTAGAATGAAGAAAGTGGTAACTGTTGCAGCTCCCATTACAGAGTGGTTTGGAAGAATCTGGATGAACTTGTCATGGAAAACGCAGTGTTTATACTTCAGCATGGACTCTGTAAAAGCTGCAGAGAAACACTTCTTCCCTGTGGCCCGGCGTCACAAATTCCTGTGCAGTTGGTTTGTCCCAACTCTGGGTGATGGAACTGCCAGGCACTTCATTAAGAGCAACGAAGAGAGAGTGAACGTTGAGCATGCAGTGTGTTTTATGGATCAAAAGGTCATCGTGGTCTCACCTTTTTCAGGGAAAGAACCTGCTTTATTCCCTGTAGGATATAGGGGGAATAGGACTGCCCCATTTTCCTCAATTCAAATCTCAAAATTTGTCTTTTGAAGTGGCAAGTTGTTAGTAATAAAACACAAACCAAAAATTCTTCAGAGAGTTGCAACAAGCCTTTTTCAGGGCAGTAATAGGGTTAAAAAAGCTGTGGCTAAAAGTAGGGTCTTTTATAATAGTTTTCAGCTGGCTTTAAAATCCACTCTGCTACCACACAGGATTTAGGACTGAGCTATTCCATTCCTATCCTTTAAAATGTTCACTTAAAGGATTAAACTGCTTGATGTTTTGAAATCTGTCTGTTCATATAGATCTGTATCTGGCAATGCTCAGAATGTAACACATTTTCATTTTTCCCAGCGATACCAAGACACTCCAGGTGTGGAACATATACCCGTGGTCCAGATCGACCTTTCTGTCCCCTTAAAAGTTCCAGGTAAGTGCAGCTAATCTTAAAAATTAATTACAGAAAATCCATTAAGCAAGAGTAATAATTCCTTCTTAAAGGTTTTTAAGGGCAAGGAGCATACTTTCTTTAGACTCTTAAATATATCTCCTTAACTTACATATGTTTGAAAATAGTTCTTTGCAGTCCGAGAGCAGTTCCTCTCAAGACAGTATTAGAAGTAATTCTGTAATTAAATATATTGTGCAGCCGGGTCCGTAACATGTAAACTAACCCCTGTTCTGTGTAGGTAACAGTCACCTTTGGAATGTCTTAAAGGGCTGATGAAGGTGATCAGGAGACATTAAGTGGAGTCTAATGGTAGAGATACTATTTTAATATCTTGTTTTAAAAATCGGAAGGCATTTGTGTATCTAATGAGCGGTTTGATATAGCACTGAAAAGCTGTTGGTAAAGTGCAGTGCATTGCAAGTGATGAGTCCTAAGTGCAAATAGTTAAAGCTTACATACCAAAGTTTTTTCCAAAAATGTGGAAAATTGTCAGTATTAGTACAGCAATGGCACCAATTCTATTTCAAATACTGATGTTTAGATGCTCTCTGTAATCCAGTTAACGTGGAGAAGAATCAGGGAGCAGGACTGAGCTCTGTCCTATTTCTGGGGAGGTGGAGAGTGATAGCAAAGCTGGTGTTAGAGGGGCCGTAATGGGAGATGATAAGGAAGCAGAGAGGTGGTGTCCTCCTCATTCTGAGAAGCTGGAAACAAGCTTCACGCCTCACATAGTGCTTCAGCGATCAATGTCCATGTGGATCATAGCCTGAAAGCAGTTTTCCTTCCTCTGCAGAAAAAACAGTATGTGAAACTGGAAGAAGAGCGAAGACATAAACAGAAACTGGAGAAAGACAAGAAAAAGAAAAAACAGAAAAAGGAGAAGAGAGGTAAACATCATCGCCATAACTCTCTACACACGGAGAGCGAGGAGGATATTGCTCCAGCCCACCATGTCGATATCATAACAGAAGAGATGCCAGAGGTCAGTTGCTTTGGTGGTCTGAGTCGTGGGGTTTATCTCTGTGTTCTTGAAGGACTTTTCCTCAAGAATTGCCAGCCAGTCTGTATTGTTGCAGTTCAAGAGCTCTGATTTCTTGCAAAGCTGTTTAAGAAATGACTGATTGAGATGGTCCTAGGCTGTTCTTTGCAGGGGAAGAAATAATTGTCTTTTTGTGCGCAAAAAGACAAAAATTGCCACTGAAGCTATTAAAAAAACCAACCAAAAAACCCCCAACAAAACAAACAATATGCATCTCTGCTATAAAAGTAACACTGTCCAAATAGTTGCTTCATTTATTATGCTCTGCTGCTTCACTTTGACATTAACTTGCTGTCTAGTCAGCAGGTTTGCAGCTGATCATAATTAATTGCGCATGCTAATGATGTAATCTGTATTTGTTCCTAAAATTTCCTTTAATCAAAACCCAACAGTGGCAATTCAAATCCTGCAGTTTATGAAGAATGGTTTCCTGTTCTAAATTAATCTTGTAACTAGATGCTGTATGAAAGTGCACTGTTCCCGTAACTTATTGTGCCTGACTGCAAGCTGGCCTCTTCCAGGGTTAACAATCTTAAACGGCAGGTTTGGGTGATGTAAAACTTTAGTTGCAAAGTTGCCTGTGGTTTGCTTCTTCAGTGGATGCTCTCTTTATCTCTCCCGCAGAATGCTTTGCCCAGCGATGAAGATGACAAAGATCCCAATGATCCGTATAAGGCACTTGATATAGATCTGGATAAGTAAGTGACGGTTTGGAATGTGAATTCACTTAATTCCTAATCAGAATGCGGGAGGGCAGGTCTGGGACTAAGCAGGCAAAGACGCTGTCTGCAGTCCACTAGGTGGAAAGACTGAGTCGCCATGGCTTGGATGGAACCTTAGATGATCATACAGGCTTGGGTTCCCATGCAGCATAGATGATAAAAGCTAAGCTGCTGACATCGTGGGGGTTTGGGGATGGGCAGGGGAATCCTTTTGTGTGACTGGAGTCTGAAAGCGCAGGCAGTGTAGCTGGGATCAGACATGAGAGAGTTAGCCTGAGCTTTTGAGTGTACCAGTATCCCTCTGATCTGTCCTTCATTGGCACTGAGTGTGACCGGCATTCATCTGTCTTCATCTCGGAACCACTGTGCACATAGCAAGCCCCTGCGCTCTGCGTTGCAATCACTTGACCAGTAACAGCCAGTTCATAGCATCCCCGTTGCCCTGTGGATATTCAGTGTGGTTTCATTGTTGAAAAATGTTCTAATGTGATTGAGTGAACTGCATATCGTAACTTTGACCAGAGTCTGGTCCCCATTCAGCTACTGGTGTTGTTTAGAGTTCTAGCACCCCAGGCCTCAGCGCAGCAGACTCTGAAGCCCTGCATGCCATGTGAGAATTAGCAGTGGGCCGTTAAGTATTGCACATGGAGATTTTATTTTAGTTGCTGTTTTACAAAATCACCACGCTAAAAATAATTGCTGATTTATGGTCCGTGGATGCCTCCTGTAAAATTGCGAAGACACTGCAGGCACATGTGTGCATGTGTAGTCTCTCTCTCTCTCTCTGATACTTAATTTTAAAGTCTGCATTTCTTGATATCTGCAGTTCTCAAATCTGTAGGGGTTTGGCCCCTCGGTACCATGCAAAAAAGGGATGTACATTTTTAAGAAGTGAAAAAACAGCTTCTGAAAAACTTCCTTTTTTCATGAGCTGGTCACATTCCTCTGAGTCTGCAGGGGACAAATGTATAAAAAGAAGTTAATTTCTGACTATAGACCTTGTATTTGGATGACAAGGCTCAACAGCGTAGCAATCGCTGAGCAGAGCAGCTTCTGAATGCTGTGCTCCAGGAGGTATCCCTGGACTTTTGTATAGTTTCCATCCATTTTCTTCCCATTCCATGTGAGTCGGTGTGCTCTACGTTTTCTCATGTCTCTGTCCTCTCTCTTTCTTTCTGTGCTTGCACTGCTATGTCTGTGTCACGCTCACATGCAGTCTGGTTTCAGGGAAGCCTTCCAGGTAAGAATATATTGCTAAGTGCTTGACCTTCTTTGTTAGGTTGGTTGAATTCAGTGGACAGCGTAAATACTTGAAGGGTGGTGAAGCTATTGAAATCGCTGTGTGACTTTCAGCACCAATCCCTGTTCCTGTACAGCTATATGTGAAATAGCTTAAGGATGAGATCTGTTTACTGTTCAAACAGATGGGATCCCTCTTGCCCTTACGGTGTCTGTTCAAAAAATGAACTGGGTCTGGTTCTTCGTACAATATAAGCAAAAAAATTAAGGCAGGTGAGAGCATTAGAAGTCTTCCTGAACTGATGTTTGCTGCTCAAACATGAAAATGAATGTTAAGTAAAAGCTGTAGAAATAGAAAAAGGAGCAATCAGTGAACTTCTTACTGGTTTCTGGACAGTGTTTGACAAGACTGGAGATGTTTCTGTGGTGTTTTTTTTTCCCCAAGTAATGGATGTGGGATACAGTGTAAATCTGAACCACTGCTCATGCTGTTTAGAAACAGGTATCTGAAATTAAATGCAACTTTTTACATGTAATGGTAGAGTACAGATTCATAGCATAAACTTCCAAAATGAAACAATTTATTGCTTAAAATAATTTCTAATTGGAGTGATCTATTCATCAATAGCAACAAAACCCACGCCCTTCGAGGGCTGTTTGAGCTATGCTATCAG
Source organism: Egretta garzetta (assembly GCF_000687185.1). Classification (NCBI taxonomy): domain Eukaryota; kingdom Metazoa; phylum Chordata; class Aves; order Pelecaniformes; family Ardeidae; genus Egretta; species Egretta garzetta. The sequence goes on from NW_009260492.1 coordinate 326,304, forward strand.
TCCAGTGCTTGAATTTCCACACTGTTGCAAATGCTTCCTCCTGTTTCACACCTTTGCTCGTCCTTTGAGGGTGGGTCCACAGAAATGCAGCGTAGCACGATATGTATGTATTCTCCTGTAGGTGTTAGCCTGCAGGTCTGTACTTACCACTTTGAAGAGTGATCAGGTGTCAGCAAGAGCTTGGCTCTTGGTCACCCTCAGATTGTTTCTATTAACTTCTAATTCACGAGAGCAGTATCTGTGCTTACATAAATAAACCAGGTACAGAAGTATGTGCCAATTTAAGATTTTTGGGCCCAAACTCTTTAAAAACAAAGCATACCTTGTCTTGGATGTTCAGCAGATAAACTGAGCTAAGGGAGACTGCTTGTAGAAGAGTAATGGTCTCTTTATTTTTAAGACCCTTAGCAGATAGTGAGAAGCTGCCGGTGCAGAGGCACAGGAATGTTGAGACCCTGAAGTCACCGGACTCGGAAGCTCCCCTAGTAGAGAAGAGCAAGAAACCCAAAAAGAAGGAAAAGAAACACAAAGAAAAAGAGAGGGAGAAAGGAAAGAAGAAAGAGAAAGAGAAAAAGGTAGTAGAGGAGGAAGAAGGAAAAAAGGTAATTCTCCAAGACTTGCATTATTTTAGAAACTGCTGTTATGGGCCATATTTATTGCTGCATTTTGTTTGTTGCTTAGGAACAGTCACATTTGACAATTCAAGCAGCTGAATGTTTTCAACTTTTACTTCCTTAAATTTTTACAAACGTAAGAGCAGGTATTTAAAAATTTCTGTTAATAAAAATAACATTTACATAGCCTCATAAGTTAGCAGAATTCAGCTAACTGCAACCTACACAGCAGATCTTCCAGATCTAATTCGGAAGCTGAGTTTACTGTTCTCAAAATGGGGAACTCCTTAGCAAAGTATCTGGGAATTCACTTTTGTTCTACATCCTGTCGCCTGTATACTTCAGAATCCTTCGGTTATAAAAGCTGACGTTAGTTGTCAGTTACTCTGAAGACTGGAAGTAGCCTTCTTGTTAACCACTCTGCGGAGATGCAGGTTTCCTCCAAGATGCAGGCAATGTGCTTTGAATGCCCTTAGGTATTGTGACACGTAGGGTAATTGCAGTTCCTGTCAGCTATGTCCAGGTTTGGATGTGTGCTCAAAGGCTGAGGTTAAGCTTCTTGAACTGTTTGCTCCCAAATGTATTGCAGCATCCCTGTATGAGCATTCTGGAGCGATGCATTGCCATGAAAACTTAAGGTTTTAATTCAATTGATTGATTTTATTTATTTTTTTTAAGAATGGTATCAAAACAAACTATCATCAGAGGAGAGCAACCAAGCAGGTGAAGGGTCTGGAGCACAAGTCATACGAGGAGCGGCTGAGGGAACTGGGGTTATTTAGTCTGGAGCAGAGGAGGCTGAGGGGAGCCCTGATCGCCCTCTACAACTGCCTGATGGAGGCTGTAGGGAGGGGGGGGTCGGCCTCTGCTCCCTGGTAACAGATGATAGGATGAGGGGGAATGGTTTGAAGCTGCGCCAGGGCAGGTTTAGGCTGGACATTAGGAAAAACTTCTTCACCGAAAGGGCTGTCAGGCTCTGGAATGGGCTGCCCAGAGAGGTGGTGGAGTCCCCATCCCTGGAGGGATTTAAAAGAAGGAGAGATGAGGTGCTTAGGGACAGGGTTTAGTGGTGGGATGGCAGGGTTAGGTTAAAGGTTGGACTCGATGATCTCAAAGGGCTTTTCCAACCAAAGTGATTCTAGGATTCTATGATTCTATGATCATGGTGGTGTTTTCTCTTGAAATTCAGGGGGAAGACTTGGATTTCTGGCTCTCCACTGCTCCACCACCTGCTTCCACTACCCAGCCACAGGTAGACATCTTACCACATCACAGGAAACTTTTCCTTACGACTGATTGCATCTGAGCTGTGATGCGAGTGCTTTGTCATGCTGCAGGAGAGAAGGGGAAGATAGGCTTGGTCTCCTCAATTTATTACTGTGAAGCAATGACATTTTATCTCCCCAGTTTATGGACACTGTAATGGGAGGTTTCAAGCTCACTCTGCTGTGCAGATCAATGGGTAGAAATACAGATGCAGCTACAGGCTTGGTGGATTTTAATATTATTGGTGGGGTTTCATATTGTATTATTAGTGTATGCTTTGTTTCCTACGGTGAGGTAGACACTAGTAATATTAATAGACATGAGAGAGACAGTCTGAAAGCAAGTCTCATGAATTTTGATGGGAGATTTTAGAGGAAGAGACAGGGAATATAAGGGGAGGGATTCCTTGGAGGAAATCTTCTGTATCTTGTCCTCAAGTGATCTGTATTTTCTGGGTTTCAGAAGAATAAAATGATACCATGTTAGTCTAATGTAATTTTTTAAATAACAGTTGGGGGGGGGGCGGGTGTGCTGTGTCTCACTGTTAAGATTTCTTCTGGTGTGGTATTCAGTTGTTTCAACTGCATTCCCTTAGTGACATAATCCTTCTAATCCACTCAGAGCGAGCCTGAAGTGGGTGCTGCTGTTGTGGCTGAACCTCAAGAGGTAAAAAAGGAAGAAAGGGAAGAGCGAGAGGAGGAGGAGGAGGAGGAGGAAGGAAAAGTAAGTGGTTTAAGTTGCTGACACCCTTAGCCGTATTCTCCTAGTTTCTCGTATTCTTTAAAACGAAGCACACAGGAATTGCCAACAGCATCCTGTTCAGTGTAGTGACCACCTGCAAATAGGCAGCAGCGCAATGTTATGTCCTTGAGGAGCTCTAAACACTTCATAGTAAGAGGTTTGGTTGTTCCTTGAGCCGAGGGTCAGGTAAGAGTTTTAAAGCTGAGCTCCCAAACAGTTTGGAAGAGATTTGGGCTTCTGCTGATCCCAGGCTGCTTTGGGTTAAGGCATTGTCATCTGAGTGGGGAGCAAGGGTTTCTTGGGACTCCACACAGAATGACAATTGGGATTTAAGGAATGGGACCTCTGTTTCTGCAGCAGTAGTTCAGGCATCCAGAACACTGCATAGAGTGAGAGTCTGGAGTTGAAAGATTGATAGAGGGGTGGTGATGTAATGGCTGGAAATACAGGGTTTCTTTTAAGGGTTTGTTGTAGTTTCTGGTTCTTCTTGGTAGAAATCCTCCAAGCATAAGAAGAAAAAGCACAAGAAAGAGAAAGAAGAGAAATCAAAGGATAAAAAGAAATCCAAAAAGAAGAGTCATCACAGCGAGGAGGAGACAACAGAGTCGGTGCAGAATGGAACACTAGATGATGAACCACTACCGGTGAGTAGCCATGCGCTGGCAGCGCTTGCCTTGGGGAGAAGGCAGGAGCTAAACTGTTTTGGGTGGCAGGAGAATGACAGCTCTTTTCAGACAAATTGGTTAGATTGGAACTGTGATTTCTTTTTTGCTTTTCAGCCTATGTCCAGTTACCGCCTTCTTGCTGAAAATCCATACATTAAAATGGTGAGTTTTTTGGCATTCAAATCCAGAGTTCTTCACTTTGTGCTCTCTCAGAAAAGAGGGGATACCCTGGGGATAGCATAGCAACTTTATGGAGACAACATTTGACTGAAGAACTGTTTAAATCCCAGGAAGCAGAAACATAACAAAGCACCATTCCCATTCCTTCAGATGTCCCACTCAAGAAGTTTTTAAGCTGATATTTTCCCACTACTTAGCAGTACTGTGGAGCTGATCACTACTGTGCTTTTCATTATTCTATAGCTGTACGACCAAATTACCTTCTTTTTGAAGCTTGCTTTATTCTGATGTTGGGTTCTGTTCTGGTGCTCTGCTCTTTGAAGTTTCTGAATCTTTCCTGTGATTTTCTTTTTTTTTTTTTTCTTCTTCATTTGCAGACCTACGATATTCAAGGAAACCTCCAGAATGATAGTCAAGTTACTGTCTCTGTTATCTTTGAGAACAAAAGCACTAGCTTCCTTAAGAGCATGGAACTAAATGTCCTGGACTCTCTCAACACTAAAATGCTCCGACCAGAAGGAGCGTCAGTACACGATGGGATACCTGTACCCTTCCAGCTACCCCCTGGTATGCGCAGCTTTGCACAGGGTTCTTGGAGTATGTCTAGTCCTGCACTGCCCTCCTGTGGAAAGAATTGTTTGAACTTCTTGCTACTTGTTCTTTTCCAGAAAGACATGTCCCTCTGCCTGGGTGTTCACTGGGCTTTCACACAATTCACTGGAGAGGATAAGCCTTCTTACAGTATGGCTATAAACACAGGTGGTTCTGTACAGCAAGAGCAAGCCTATAATGTAGGGCTGGGAGTCCGAATGTCTGAGTTCCTTTTTCAGGTGACTGCAGGCTGGCACTACCTTTGAATGTGCCAGCATCACCGGCTACAGGAATCCAAAATTCATGAGGAGTTTGCTATGAGATTTAAAATGAAACAAAGTTATAGGTTTGTGAACCATTAGAATCCGCTCTGGATTTATTCTCAAGCTATTGTTTCCATGGCAGAGGCCATATGCAGTGAAAGTTTGTGATAAGTATGTGCTCATTTGGATGGGGAGCTGAGCCCTTAAGAAATACTAGACATGGAGATGAAGGGTAAGGGCTTCATACATAGTGCAGTAGTACAGTCGAATCGCTGAACTTCTTTGAATTGCATTTCCTTCATCAAAGAGTTAATTTGAATACTGCTCGCAAAAGTCTTCTGGGATGTAGTGGCTTCAGGGTGCATTTTGATCCCCCATGAAAAGCAGTGGGGTATTTTTTTTTTTCTATATAATGCAGTTCCTGACACAGACTTGTCTATTAAACCAAAACCAGAGAAACATTAGGATTTGCATTCATTCTGGAAACTACTTGAAAAGCTGTATATTTTCCAGTTATACAAACAGTTTAAATATATTGCCACTGTGACGTACTTTGCCCAGGCGCTTACTCAGTAACCTCTACCAAATGCCAGCCATCGCTGCTGCTTTCCAGAGACCCAAGAGCTAAGTGCTGTAACACTGGTAATTCACACCAGGAATTGTCCATATAACCCTCTTCCAGCTACGTGGGAAACTTCAAACTTGGTTCAAAAATAGTACATAAAGCTTAGCTGCTACTGATGGGTTTATTCTAACCATTACTTAGGTGTGGAAACCATTTTCTGACCTGACTTCTCCCTCTCCTCTCTTCATGCTAGGAATCTCTAATGAAGCCCAGTTTGTGTTTACACTTCAGAGTATTGTTATGGCTCAGAAGTTAAAAGGAACACTGTCCTTTATAGTCAAAGTAAGTGCAGCTTTAAACTCTGTGCTTCTGCTTCCTTTGGAACTGCATAAGGGAGCTTGACACGGGTGGAAAGCACTGCTTTAGAGCTTTTCTTAGGCATCATTTCATCTCTGCTGCACCAACCCATTCTGTGATGTGAGAAGTATTTTTACATGACATCTTGTGCAAAGAGCGTCCCAAATACTGCGTAAGCATGTCCTAAATTGTCATTCCTGGCAGTGTGTGAGCAATGCAGCCTGAAACGTATGCCACATTGTCAGCTAGAAAATCACTGCAGTGGTGCATCTGCCGGGGCAAGGAGATCAACCGTCTAGCAAAAGATGCAACCCAGAGTCTGTTTCTTCTGATCTCTGTTATCCAAAGATCAGTTGGACGCTGGTATCTAGTACAAGGCTGGAAAAATAGTAATAAGAATTAGAAACAGTGAATAAGGATGGAAACCCAGAACAAGAGTGAGGTTAGCTGAAGGCATTGTTTAATAATATCGACCGGTATAAGACTGTGTGGGTTTCTAATCTTATTCCAGTAAAATTATTAATGAAGGAGCTGCACAAAACAGCTCGAAGGAAGCGAATGGAGACAGTTGTGGCTACTTCTGAGTCGGCCATTATCTCTGTTTAACTTAAAAATAATATACTAGTCCTATTTTCAATACCGAAGAATCTGGAATATATTAATTTATTATTTTGCTAGGGCAGTAGTGAACTGCAAAACCACATCTCCAAGCGTTAGTTTAAATTCAGCCTGCTCAATGTATTTCAGCAGAGTGCAATAAAAAATGCAGCCAGACCCCTCCAGTTGTTTCCCGTATCTGCTCAAGGTGTATGTATCAACCTAGCTGCCCAAATCTTTTCTCTGAGTGGCCTGATGTTGTAGCATGATGGTTGTCCTCAGACTGATCCTTCAGGCCCAGCCAGGGTATATCAAAGGGAATTGAGCCCTAAAGTCTTCGTCGGTGCCTGTTTGGTAGGTGGGGGTGGTGCCTCCTCTTGCTGCCTCGGGGCTCCCATTCATCTCCTTTCCTTTGACCTGTTGCAGAATGATGAAGGTTCAACCCATGAAAAACTAGATTTCAAATTGCACTTCAGTTGCGCTTCATACTTGATCACGACGCCTTGCTATAGGTAAGTGCCATTTAGGGAGCACAACATTGGTGCTTTTGCCGCCCATGTGAAGCTGAGCTTTGGCTGCAGGCCATCTCTGCAAGATACGCAGCATGCTTTTGACTTTGGCTGCTTGTGATTGCTTTGGTTACAGTTCAGTTATCTTGTGTAATGTTTGACTGTTCAAATATGTCCAGCAACTTATTTCAAGTGATTCTGAAGAAGGAGCTATAGGCCCTGTAGGCTGGCAGAGGTCATGTGGAAGCAGCTCTGGTTGAGGTCATAGGGTACTCCAGTGGAGTCTGGAGTGTGGTTTCCGTATTTGCTGTAAAAACCCGTTTTCCTAGAGCTTGGTAGTACTTAGACTTCTGCATCCTGAGATGTCTCAAGGTCTGCATGGGGCTAATGTGGCAGATTTCACTGGAATTTCTAGCACAAGTGTTTACTTTCCTTCCTGTTTTGCAGCGATGCTTTTGCCAAGCTCCTAGAGTCTGGAGATCTGCACATGAGTTCTATTAAAGTAGACGGAATTAGCATTTCTTTCCAACATCTACTGGCAAAGATCTGTTTTCATCATCATTTTTCAGGTGAGTCTTCCTCGGTGCAGAACCTTCTGCAAAACTCCATATTCTAAAATTTCTGCTGTGCTTGGCAAGTGCAACACTCCGTGGCCTCAACAATGACAGAAGCAGGTGATGCTGAGATTAAATAAATTTGGGAGAGGCGTTGTTTCCAGTTTTGTAATACGTTGATATTCTCAAAGCATGCAAGGTTCTTCAAAATTAACTCTCCTTCTGTCCCTGTGGCTTTCCTCCAGTCCAGCGAGGCACGTGGCAGGTATCACGGGAGCGGCTTGCTTATAGTTAGGGCTGTAACTGTTCTCTGGAGGATGTATTTGATCTTCAGTGCTTCAGCCTACCTCCTTCCCCAATGCTTCGTTTCAGTAAGGGAGGGCGCGAGCTCTTCAAGTTGGGACTTTAATTAAAAAACAAGTGCTGGATGAAGCAAAACAAATGGCTGTTTCATCATGCTCTGGTGTATGCGTTAGACGTTGCCTCACTGAAAGTATTTCTGGGGAGGAGTTCGATGTTCTGATCTGCATTTTTGCCACAAAACATTTGCAGCTTGCTTAAAAGACAAATGACTAACCTCATTATTGTGAAATATCCCAGATAGGAGCCGGGAGGAGCCAGGCACGTACATCGTCTTGACCCTGACTTCCTCCTCCCCTCCCTCAGCAGAAGCTTCTATTCCTTGAGGCTGGGCAAAGCAGTAGTTCCTCTTCATGGGAAGCAAATCTTACATTCAAAGTTGTCCCACTAAATGAAAACTCCTGCTTTCTTTGTAGTTGTGGAACGCGTCGATTCGTGTGCATCAATGTACAGTCGTTCTATCCAAGGCCATCACGTCTGCCTACTGGTAAAAAAGGTGAGAGCATTATAACACTCTGAAACAAGACCTGAGAGAAGCTGAATCTGCAGCCTTTCCTATCTTAACAGAGAGAGGGAAATCATCCAGGGACGCCATGGGCAGTTTCATTCATCTGGCCCATATAGCGGTTTTTGCTGTGCTACCACCAGGCTTGTACCTCCCCGTGGGCTTTCTGTTGCCCAGTGCATAGCTGGTGGGTAGTAGCAGCACCGGTGGCTTCCCCAAACTGACCTTTCAGCTGAGCCTGCTTTGTTCCTGTGCAGGCTCCACTGGCTGTTTCCAGTCCCTGAGCTTGGCTGGGAATAAAACTGTCCCTGCTTAGAAGAGGAGCTAATGGATGTCTTTTTTTCTTTTTCTTTCCAAGGGAGAGAACTCTGTATCCATAGATGGGAAATGTAATGATTCCACCCTGCTTAGCAACTTGTTGGATGAGATGAAAGAGACATTGTCCAAGTGCTGAATATTCCCTATAAAATATTCCAACTACAAGAAACACACCTAACGTGTAAAGACGAGCAGACCCGAGTGTTAAGTTTCTCCCTCGTACGCATGTACTATCCTGGGGCACGTGCTTTTCAGTTAACTCCACCATTGTTTGCAGTTTAGACATTTTAAGGCTGTATGTTACCTTTTTATTTCAAAACTTTTTACAAACTGTGGTGTTAACCCTTTCTAGCCCAAAGAGATCCTGGTGACATGACTGGAGGAGGGAGGGAGGGGTGCTATTTATTCAGCAGCTCATGATGATCCCATAAACCTTGCCATCTGCGAGGGATGGTGGACTAAGCAGAATTTTATCAACAGTAGCACAGAGTCTGTCGCTTGTGCTTATTGCCAGGGAAGGTTGATGTGATCCTTAGCCATGGAATATGTCTCCAGGGCTGCTGTAGTTGGTGTATATTTCTAGCAGAGGCTGGAGCTGGACCTGAAGGCCTCTTTTTTTTTTTTTTTTTTAAAATATGATTTATTATTATTATTATCTCAAGATCTATTGTGATCAGCATATAAACATCCTCCATCTCCTTGAGCTAATCCAAATGAGCCCTGTGAGAACCGGGATGTTTGAGTTTCTGTTTATAGTAGTTGCCTTGAGCCTTAACCTCCTTTTAGTGACAGCTGCAAGAGAGTGAATGCATGAAACACAGGCTGAAAGTGTTACTGTTTGGTTCTCTGCTCCTGGTGGCCACCCCTGCAAATGGAGTCTGTCATGCCTCTCCCCTTTGAGCCGTCTCTGCTGATGGGTTTTACGAGTCCACTTCAATTTCACATTCCTGAAAAGTTCGGGTATGGCAAGAAACTGGAAATCCAAAGGGGTCTGTTCCTGCTTTTTTTTTTTTTTTTTTTTTTTTTTTTTTTTTTTTCATTTTGCTCACCAGCCGAGGTTGACCACTACCAGGTTAGGGAAATGCCCACATGTGTAATCCCTTGTACGCTGAACAGTTTGCAGGTACAGCCCTGTTCCCTCCCTCTGTGCTGTGCAATCAGAGATGTCGTGCTGTCTCAGTTGTCCCCGTAGCGTCCCGTGGCCCTGCCCTCGCAGCAGTGGATGCAGATTTAGCAGCGCAAGTGTAAGTGGGTCCCTGCAGCAGAACTCTCCCTGCCCGGGCGGCAGGAGGGAGGGGTTGGTGAGGAGCTGCAGACTTGGCTCTGTAGCAGGTAAGCAAGGGAGGGTTGACAAAGTGAAGCCCATTCTGCACTATTGGAATTTTTTGGAGTCGCTGACTGGAAAGGGACATCGCCGCATCCTTTACAGAGATGCTTAATTGGTGTCCTGCTCCAAAATCTCTTGCTTTCAATTTTTTTTTTTATTTTTTTTTTTTTCCTTTTCCCCCCAGTTCTTTCACTTGCTGTTCCATACCCAGCAAACTGAGAACACACTCGAATGGTTTTGCTCTGAGCACAGGTCAAGAGCTGTTGGTTGCTGTTCCCAGAAGCCTCCCCAGGGAGGAGCTGGGTTGGTCTGCGCCTCTCTAGCACCGCCACCGCTCCGACGGGTATCAGCAGCGCCCGGTAGAGTTGAACTAAAACCCTTAACGGGGAACAGGATAAAATGTTGATCTTACCCCTTGGGTGAATGTCCTGTACTTGAAGCGTGTGCTCTTTACATTCTTCCCATATTAGGGTATTTTTGCAGAGGCTCTGCTGTGGTTTTATTGCTCGGACCAGCTTTGTATTCAGACCACACTTGTGCGCTGCAGAAATTCCTTTGCAGCAGGCTTCACTGCTGGTGAAGTGGTAGGTTTTGGTATTGGTCAACCTCCCATGGTTAGCCAGTTTGTGTATTAGAAACTGAACATATTAAAATTGTCTTAAAGGATAATGTTCCTCAATTAGTGTTTTTTTTAATTCATGGATGAAAACTGTCACTTTAGCATGTAGAGTCTTCTCTTACGGAATCCTGTGCAGTGATTCTAGACTTTTGAAACTGTATGATGTGTTACATTCACAAATTTGCTATCAACATTCCCTTAAAAAAAAAAAAAAGAAGAAAAAAAAAAAAAACCAACATCCCACAAGCTGCTGTAATGATTTTGTGTCAAGATGATCCAATAAACTTTCAAAACAAAGTTAAATTTTTGGCTTTGTAAATAGACCCTTCCAGTCTGTATGGACCCAAAGACCTGGCATGGATGTCCCCCGGCTCTGATGCTTCTGCCTCTGGGGGGGAGGTAAGAGCCACCTCGTTCCAAAAGCTCTGGAGGAGAGAAGATGTTTCTGACGCTGCTGGGTGGGGTTTTATGGGCTGGGGACAGCGCGGGGGGGGGGAGTCCTGCCAGTCCTGTATCCCTCAATGTGTCAGCACACAGCTCCAAGGTGTGCAGGACACGGGCAGGAAAGGAGGCTGTCGTCAGGGCGGCTGGAGCGATGCTGTTCTTCACCTCTTGTGTTTTAAACCGAGCTGATTCTCACAGGCGCCAAAGCTTTGATTCCTGCACGCTTAGAATAACTCACTGGTCAGGCGGTCGGGTTTTAACACCCCTCTGGGAGGCAGCACTGCAAGCAACAGCCCTTGCTAGCACAAAAATTATGGGGGGGGAAGTAATTCAGAGAACCTCAGTTAAAGCTGCGTTAATTTGGGTTGGGTTTGCCTTGGGGTTTTTGTTTGGGTTTTTTTGCATTGCGATTGCAGCTAAAACCTAAGCGCTTGTGAAACCCGGAGCTCTGGTCTTAATGAGCTGCCTAAAAACTGAAGGACAGAAATCGGCCCCTTCTCTCTCTTCCTCTTGGCCTGGCCTCCAGTAAAATTTGTGACGGAAAGATGATAGCATTAATAACGAAGAGGATTAAGGTCCAGTACTGTCATAAGAAGAACTGAGGCGCTGGTTTTGCTGCTGCTCTCGGTGGTTGCTAGTAAGACCCCAGAACCTGTGCAAATCATCTTTTACGATAGAAAATACGGGGCTGCAATCCCGTACTGGCCTGCGGGGAGCCTGCCTGCTTGTCCTGCTGTGTTGGGGGACTGCACAAATCGGATGAAACGGGATGAAAACATCAACAAACGCCCATCTTACTGCAAATGCATGGGGAAAAAAAAAAAACAAAACCCCAACCCAGGAGGCGCTCGGAGTGCCCAGGGAGGATTTAAGGAGCTGCAGGAGCTTCACGGGACAGTGCAGGAGTTCAGAGTGAGCCCAGCGCCGTGCACTTCTGGCTTGGAACGGCAGGACAGGCTCCTGCCCCGCTCTCTGTGGTTACCTCGGGTCAAAATTCACGGAGCAGCTGGACAAAGCAAATCAAGAGCATCTTTGCACGCAGCGTGTTCCGAACAAGTGCCTAGAAGAAATGGTGCTCGGCAGCACCCTTGCAGCAGGGAGGGTGCCAGCCCAGAGGTTTGTGCTTCCAGCTGTTTCATAGAATCATGGAATGGTTTGGGTGGGAAGGGACCCCTAGAGGTCACCCATCCCAACCCCCCTGCAGGAGCAGGGACACCTTGAACCACATCAGGTTGCTCACAGCCCCGGCCAACCTGGCCTGGAATGGTCCCAGGGATGGGGCCTC
>NW_009260492.1:338482-339935 GCF_000687185.1 Egretta garzetta
CACCCAGGTGCAGGACCTTGCACTTGGCCTTGTTGAAGCTCCCCCCCTTGGCCAGGTGACGTTCACGCCAAGTTTCATGCAGGGCAGCATCTGTTCCTTGGAGGCACCAACGCTGAGTGACCCCACGCTTGGGAGAGGCACCGAGGCTGCCCCAGCTCCTCCCTTGGGTATCAGCCCTGGCCGGAGCAGGGAGCGGGATCCACCGCGCTGCAGGAACACCCGAGCTGTCGGGGGCCAGCTGGGACCAAGGAGCCGGAGCCTTCACCCTTGGGTGCTGCCGCCTGCTCCCTGGGCTGGGCTGTGAGCACCGTGAGGTCCGGGATGGCCGTTTTGGGGTGGCCATGGGGGCACCTGGAATGGTTGGTGGTAGCGAAGGGGCAGGAGCGTAGGGGAAAACACTGGAGCACGAGGCCCCGAGGGAGCTCCGCGGGGCAGGGCTGTGGTCTCGGCAGGGTTTTTTGGGATTCCCAGGGGCTTCCCACCTGCACCCCACTTCCCTGCTGCTGCTGCCCGCGCAAATCTCCCTTTGAACCAGCAGCCGCCTTTGCTGCTGCTTCTCCTTTTCGTGACTTCAACCTCCAAGTACGCGCGCATCCCCCGGCCTGACCAACCGCCCCGCGCTCCGACCCAGCCGGCTCCGAGCCCCCGAGCCCTGGCCAGCGTCAGCGCTGGATCCGGCCACGAGCCTGATCCTCTCCCAGGAGAGACGGCGGCTGCGTTGGCCCCAAAACCGCCCCCCGGCTCCTCCAGCCCCAAACCCAGCGCTGCTGGGCTGGAAACGGGAAAAATGAGAAGTTATTGGAGTGGCAGAGGGCAGGAGCCGGTGCTCCCTGAAACCCGGCCAGACCCGGGGGCTTCCCCACGTTAATTTAATTTTTGCTTCTGCTTTCTGAGCATTTCTGCCCTTCCCAGGGCACCTGGTCACGCTCCTCTCTCCCTCCAGGTTAAAAATTCAGGCAAACCTTCCCCCGATGCCACCGTTGCGGTTGCAGCGCGCGGGGCTCTGCGGCTGGGCCCCCCGCTTGGAAGGGGGGATTTAACTCCCGGGAGGTGCTGAGCAGGGATGCGGGGTCCGCAGCCCCCCCAAGCACCCCGGGGCTGGGGTACAGCCAGGGCCCCCAGGGCTGCCCCACCTCCCCAGCTCCTGAAAAATAATAAATAAAATATGGGAAGCGGAATAAAAGAAAATAAATAAAACTGAATTAAAGGAAATTAATAAATTACATAAAATGGAATAAAAGAAAATAGAATAAAAGCAAATAAATTACGTAAAACCGAATAAAAGTAAATAAGTAGAATAAAAGGAAACGGACTAAAAGAAAATAGACCAAAAGAAAATAGAATAAGTAGAGTAAAAAAAGTGTAGGAGGAAAGAGTAAAATAAAAGAAAATAGAGTAAAGCAGCGGACGAATAAAATAAAAAAGAGTAAAATAGAATTAAAAAAAAAAAGAA
>NW_009260492.1:341469-346164 GCF_000687185.1 Egretta garzetta
CCCGGGGGTGTTCGCGGGGGGCCCTGTCCTGAGGGAGAGGGGTCCCCGGGGGGCTGCGGTGGGACATCGCCTCCCCTTGGGTGGCAGAACCTGCCGCAGCCTTTAGCAGTGAGGTAAAAAAATCTCAGAATGGTGAAAAACCCCCAAAACCAGCGCAGAGATGAAGGGGTTTTCCGGTGTAACCATAAAGTAGAGCCTTGGATACTTCTGTGGTTAATGCCACCCCTTTCCCCCCGCCCTTCCCTAGCTGCGCTCATGAACGTTTCTATTGCAGGTGAAGGCGTAATCCTGAAGTCCAGGCTCCCCCATCTCTTAAGTGCTTGGGGAGAAGGAGGAATTCTCCATTTTATTTTATTTTTGCCGATCTCGGGGAGCGGCAGCTCGGCTGCCATGAGGGAGAGCTTGCGACGGCGGAGAGCAAACGCTCGCTCTGCTTCCGTCTCTTGCTGTAATCTCACCAGGAGCTGCCTCTGGATCGGGAATCCCACCTCCTTCGGAGAAAGCTGATCCTGTGCGCGAGAAGGACGGGCAGGAAGGAAAGGGCAGGGAGTCCCCTGGAGGGAGAGGAAAGATGGGGAAAATCTTTTTAGTAGGGCCAGCAGTGACAAGACAAGGGGGGATGGCTTTAAACTAAACCAGGGTAGGTTTAGACTGGACCTAAGGAAGAAATTCTTTCCAGTGAGGGTGGTGAAACCCTGGCAGGGGTTGCCCAGAGAGGGGGTGGAGGCCCCATCCCTGGGAACATTCCAGGCCAGGTTGGACAGGGCTGTGAGCAACCTGATGTGGTTCAAGGTGTCCCTGCTCCTGCAGGGGGGTTGGGCTGGGTGACCTCTGGGGGTCCCTTCCAACCCAAACCATTCTGTGATTCTATGAAAGAGGGGTTTGAAGCTGTCCCCCCGTGTGGCGCAGATATCGGGGAAAAAGCATCTCTGTCGTGGACTTTGGCGCTAGGGAGAGGCGAGGTGGCCTTCTCCTAGGGCTTGGAGCTGAAGGACGGCCACGCTTTCTCCATTTCCATCCCTTCTTTGTTTAAAACCCCTTTCCGGTCTGGAAGCCGAGTTGCAGGGCAGGGGGGGATTTTTGCGAGGAGATGTGCCATTTCCCCAGCCCACCTGATTTATCCCAAGTCCCCAGGGCTTCGTCCTTGCGCTCCGCTTCCTTTCCCAGCTGTAGGCTCGCATCCAGCTCTGTGTTTATCTACTGTCGTTGGTTGGACTGTATACTCCATCGCTTAAGATTCACTTTCTGTCTTAGTCACATACTTGTGAAGTGAACTCGGGCAGGAGGGCAGCTCGTAACCCTTTAAAATCCCCAGAAAGGGAGGGAGCAGAGCGCTGGAAGTTCGTGCCAGCGTGGTGGGGTGGTAGCAAACACCGGTGCGCTCGGCTTACGGTGAGGAGGTGAGGCGAGGTGCTGGGCAGGGAGCTGGTTCCCTGCGCCTGGCTCGCCTTTCAGGTTCGGGGATGCTCTTTTGGAGACGTTGCTTGGGGTTGGCGCAGGCAACCGTGCCATCGGCAGAAATGGAAACGGGCTCTGCTGTCCTCTCGGCTGAGGCTTGGGGAGCTTGAGGCGTCCTCAGCATCTTGAGCAAAGTCCTTTGCGACTTCAGCCGTCCTCTGGAGCGGGAGCTGTTGGCCAGATGCTTCCTCGCCCACGTTTGGCTCTAACGTGGCCCTCTCGTTCCCGTGCGAAGTGACACCCGAACTGAAACGGTGCGATGTAGTAGTCCCGTTCGTGGCGGTTGGACTGTACTGACGTGTGCCCTGGTGTGTGACTCGTGCTTCTCTGTAAATGAGCCCGGGATCTCTATGGCCACTGGGACACAAAGGAAAAACGTTTCCTGTGTCAGCAGTGACAGCGTGTGGGGTCAGAGAAGAGCGATTGCGAAACCTCACCAGCCCTGAGCGCGGCGTTGGGGTCTGGGGAAGGAATTGCCTTCAACTTCTGCGGTTTAATTTCTTACAAGACAGGAAGGCGTTTTGTGGTACTGGAGCCATAAATGCTGCTGTAAGTGGATCCATAACCAGCTTTGCTGGAGGTTTAGGAGCTTATCTACAGAAATACGTAATATCCAGCTAATGCTTTCGATAAAGAGTGCACCTTAGGCTGCGTCTTTATCCTCCCTTTTCCAGGTGCCCCTGGGAGGCAGAGTTACCTGTGACTCCGGCTTTGGTCTGCTGCTTGCTCCCCTCTGGAGCTGGTGGTGTGCTCAAAGCGCTCTCCTGCTCCTGATGAAATGGGTGGACTCCTGCTCCGAGTGCGTGAAGCAGCCGAGGAGCAGAGGAGAGGAACGGAGGCGGTGAAGACCGGAAAAACCCAAACCAAAACACTTTAGCAAGTGTGCAAAGCCAGCGCAAAAAAAAAAAAAACCCACCGTACTGCGGCAGCTTTTGAGTTCCTCCAGAAGTGTCTGGATGGGGTCCCTGGGTGCTTGGCTTTCTTGTTGTTGAGTCGATGTGAGAAGAGGCAGGAGTGGTGACGCTGGCGGGCGGTCCTGCCTGCTGCCGGGGCAGGGCCGTGCCCCGGTGCAAGCGTCCTGCCGCCACCACGCTCGGTGCTTGCCCTGGCCCGCTCGGGGACCGCGGTGCTGTATTTCCCGGGTGGATTTGGGTGAATTGTGGCCGTGGCCGCGTGCCTCTGCGCTGGTTCGGAGGGAGCCCATGGAGCAGAAAATGAGCTAGAGCCATCCAAAACCTGTTGCAGTTTGAAGCAGGAGCTGAGTGAGGCCCATGAGCCACTGTAATTTTTTTCTTCATCTTAACTGCAGGCTTCTCTTGGGGCTGCTGTCTGGCCCTTTTTTCTTCGCCTCCTTCTTCCTCTCTCGGTGTGGCAGGAGGTCCTATGATGTGGTTAGTCTTGAGGTGATCTCTAGCTCCACATCAGTGGGCTCATTCCTTGCCTGGAGACATGCTAACGTGTTGGATTCCTGCCACATCTCCTCGTGGAGGGGAAGAGCAAGCCTCCTGGGCATCTGCTTTCGGCAAGAAACAATGCTGCTTTTCTTCCGAAAGCATAATATTAATGTGGGGGGAAGAGGTATTTGTCGGTGGGATTAGCCCTGCTGTGGGAAGGGTTGGTTGGCCTTGTGGCCAGCTCGTGCTCCGGCTCAGTCGCTGGCTGGAGAAGCTCGTAGCCCTGGCCTCTCCCGTCATCTCGGACCCGTAGCCGCGCTGTTAAAACAGTGCCTCTTGCTGTAGGCATTTCATCAGCCTAAGGCGAAATTCGTGCTCCAAACCGGTGTTACCTTTTACTTGGGTGGGGACAGATCCTAAAGTTAGAGCAGATGAAACTGCTGTTGGGTCAAAAAACCTCCCTGCCCAGCGAGGACAATAACGTGGAGCCTGCAAAAGCATGGGGAAACGTGTAGCTCGCAGCTCGGACTCAATAAATACCAAGCTGCCCCTTACGAGTCCTCCGGTGGGGACAAAGCCAGGCTGGAGGACGGCGAAAGGTCTTCCCGAAGGGGCAGGCTGCAAAATACGGCCCCTCAGACCTGGAAAAGAGCGGGCTGCTCTTAGCGTGGCGTCAGCCACCCACTGCCTGTGGCTTATCCTAGAAATATTTGTCCGTGCAGTTAACCCGTCTCCCGGAGTCGTGACCCAGCTTGTCGGCTTAACGCAGCGTCGGCAGAGCCTGCAGTGAATTAGCTCTGCCTGCACATGCAGCCGTCATCCCGGCGGGGACGAGTGAGCACGATCTCTGGGAACCTTCCGGAATCGCTGCGGCTCTGACATGGCAATCGATGCGGACGTCACGTAAGAGGCAAGAAAATTGGCCCTAAATCAGTAATGCTCGGGGCTCTGGGAGCCGTTCCTGCCGCGCTGCGGTCCTTCCTAGGCTTTCAAATGAAGGTTTCTAAATGGCAGCGTCTGCTGTCTGACCTTCCCCTTTTGGGGAAGGGAAAGTAGGAGGGGCAGCTTTTTACCAAAGTTACTTTCTCGTGTGGCTTTCCCACCCGCTGTGGCTGCGGGGAGGATGCGTGGAAGGCCGGGAGGGACAACCCACGCTGGAAATTTGCTCTCTTCGCATGCAAAGTTCGAAGGCGATTCGGGCTTCCCGCTCCCCTGCCAGCAGGGACCACCCAGCCCCATCCGTGCTGCTCCCCTTACCTGCCGCCCGGCGGTACCCGCTTCTGGTGCGAGCCGGCTCGCCCAAACCCCGTAACGTCCCTCCTGTCATCGCTGCCCGGTCCGGATCTAAATCCCAAGCCTGGAGCTGAGCAATGAGCTGCCGTCCTGCTCCGTCGTGATGGTTCAGCGTTGCCTCTCGCTGCTCGGTGACCCGGGCTTTCCGCTCAGCGCAGCAGCGTTTCCATCGGCTGATGGGCTCGGCGGAGCTGCTGCGCTTGCGCCCCTTGGGTCTTCTCCTAGGGCTTAATTTAAATTAAGCTAGGGCTTAATTTAACGGGGCTTTTCTCTTTATCGTGTAAACTAATTTGACTTTAAAATTGGTCTGAAGGCATCGCCTTTCAGGGGAAAAAAGAAGATACCAATTAGAGCCCGGTATATAACTATTTTTGGTCTTTTATTGTGCTGTTCCCTACGTGGCGATGCAGGTGGGGTCTACGTGTGCACGGCTTGGAGGCGTGCAAAGAGACGGTCCCGCTCCTCAGCAAGCCTCTCTCCGCAGACGCGGTGTCGGTACAGTTTCTTCCTTGGGAATTTCCAAATCGCGCAGCGGATTTAAACAGCGAGG
>NW_009260492.1:346261-347407 GCF_000687185.1 Egretta garzetta
GGGGGTGGCCGGCGACCAGCAGGACTTTCTTAAAACTGACTTTGTGGGGAACATGAAAGGGCTCTTTGTTTGCCAAAACCTTGGGAATTTCACATGTGAAATGTGCGTTGCTGCACGGCTCCGTTAAGTTTGTTGCGAAGGCTGCTGCTAACGCCGTTTCCGAAAGCAAAACGTGGACGTCGTCCTGCAGGGCGAGCTCGCCGGGGCTGGGGGTGCAGCGGGGCCGGATCCGCTCCCTGCTCCCTCTCCTGCTGCCGCCCGGAGCGTGGAGGACGAACGAGGAGGCGATGCTGGGGGTGATGCTGGGGCGGTCGCTCGGCTCCCCCTCGCCCAGCAGCCTGCAGCAAGGGAAAGACCGCAACGCCGCGGTGGAGCTTGTCGAGGGGAATGATCAGGTTTTGGGAAAACGCTGGCAGCTCCCCGTGCCGGGAGGCCAGACTGGGCTGCCAGACGGGAAGCCGGCTGACGTGGAAGTGCCGTCTCGCCGGGATTATGAATGGCCAGGCCTGTGCCGCGGCGGCGCTCGGCTCCTCGCCGTGCCCTGTCCTGGCTGAGGTGAGCCCGGGGACAGACCCTTCTGTCTCGCACCAGCAAACAATTCCATGGAGCAGCCGAAAACCTCCCCCCGTCAAGGCGAGCTGGCTTGCTTCTTGCCAAGCTGGCTCCTGTCATTAGTGCCAGTCCAGCCCTGCTCGCCATAATTGCTCTGATCCTCGCCCTCTGGGATTAAAATCTCTCCTTTGATTGTAGAAAACCAGGATCATCTTGTGCCGAGAAACCGAGCTGGTGCAGAGTGGCTGTGGGAAGGTATTTGTGCAGTTATGGCAAAAATGTGCGTGTGCTTTTTTGTTTAAATTGGCTGGTGGGAAGCTGGTTTGCTTCTTGGGGCGTGCTCTGTGAATTCGGTTTTTGCTTGAAGTAGTTGATGCATCTGATATCTTGTGGCTGCTTTATCAAACAGGGTGGGGTTTGGGTCCTGTATTGGAAACTCTGGCCTGAGCGAGGATATTAGCAGTGATTAAGGGCACCAAAATTGCTCGGGGGGGAAGGTGGGGGGGTTGTTGCTCCCCTCTCCCTTCCGGGGAGTCGCGGGGACAGGGCGACTGGCACGGGCTCGTCACCGACGGGCTGCAATTATAAGCAGCC
>NW_009260492.1:347431-352870 GCF_000687185.1 Egretta garzetta
ATCCCATCGTGGTATCCTCTCGCGGGACGGCAGCCTGGCTTCCCTAAAAGGAAAATCGAGAAATCAATTCTTTTGAGACACGCATTGCTCGCTGGGCTTTGCTTCGGGGCTTTCTTACCAGTGAGGCAGCAGGATGGGAGCCGCCCTGGTGCTGGGATCACTGGGAGGGAAGTGGACGCGTGTCTGAGCCCTCCCCGGCCTGCGGGAGCCTTCGGATTGCAGCCGTGCATGAAACGGGACATTTTTTTTTTCCCCCCCCACCCCCCTTTTGAAAAAGGAAGCTTTGCCTCCGAGCCCGCGAGCGCTCGTAGGAGCTGCAGAGACCGGCTGAGCAATCGCGAGCGTGATCTGCCGAGGCTGGAAACGCAGGTAGGAGCTTGCTGACGCGCTGGCTTGCTTTTCGGGTTGGTTTGGGGTTTGGTTTTTTTTTTTCTGCTCTGCCTCTGCGGGGAGGGCAGGGTCCCACGGGAACTTTGCTCTCTCCTGGAAAGCCTCGGGACGGCCGCGGCCGGTTGCGAGGGGGGGCGCTTCCCAGGTGTTTCAGAGGAGGTGACCGACTTTCCTTTTTTCATAGACTTTCCTTTTTTCATACCCTCTCTGAGCTGCGTGTAAAAGAAACCGGGGAAGCGACCACCTGGGTTTCCTCTGCCTGATTTTAAAGCAAGGCAGCACGGCACGATCCGCCGTTCCCGGCGGATGCAAACAGCCCTGCCCTGGGTCGCCATCCGCAGAAAGCAGCGCTAGGACTGGAGCTGTGAGAGCGGGCAGTAAGGGGAGAAAATGAGCTTTTGGGAAGGGAAGGGAGGGCCGGACGCCCCTCACTGGGCAGGCAAGTCGCCTCCTTAAGGAGCATTAAGCATAACACCGAGCCGTTCCTCTCCTGGCCTTGGGAATGGCGGAGAAGCTGGAGGTTTGTTTGTCCTCCGGACAGCCCGCCGCGGCGTGGGGTGGCCGTGGGATCTCGGAGGGACGGCCAAGGTCCTCTCGGAGCACGGGTGATGTGTGCTCTAATCTGGGCTGGCTGGAAAGGAGGAGTAAACAAAATGCACCGTGGGTTTGTTTCTAGGGGAAGTTTGGTTTCCCCCCCCCCCATCTTTGAAGCTCGCAAATACCATTCGGGTGCCTTGCATGGCCCATCTCCTAATTTTCCCTAACCTTCCCTTCCTCTCCTGTGCAAAGCCCGAGCTGTGACTCCTGCCTGTGGACGTAGGTGTTGTACGTGTGATATCATCTTCGAGCAATGTCAGGGATGCTTTTGGTCTCTCTGCCTTTTTTTTTTTTTTTTTTTTTTTTTTTTCCCCCCCCAAGAGCTGAATGTTTCTTTTAGCTCAGTTGCAGTCAAAGACCATAATTAAACAGGCTGCATCTGCTTGAAGTCTTAGCTACTCATTTTGCTAATGCCTTCAGACAGATGCTGAATCGCCTGAGAGGCGATCACTGCTGTGTCGAGCTGCCCAGTTCTCATGAATGGTATCTCCATAGGAAGAGGAAGTTGTTTGTGGGCCTGGTGCTGCCTCGATACCAAATAAGCCGCATTAAAAGCCTCTCCGCCCTGCTCAAACAACATTTTCTTCTGGAAAACGGTCGGTGTTTGCTTCTTGACGTGCGTGGCCAAGCCCAGGGGATGGTTTTTTTTTTCTCCCCCTGCGGTTTTGCCCATCCCCATCCTCTTCTCTGTGCCGGCCCCTGCGAGAAACACGTCCTTGTCCAGCGGAAGGGACGGTGCCTGGGCTGGCACGGACGCGCGGGCGGTCGCTGCAGTCGGACAGAACTTACAGAACGTAGGTAGGAACAGAGTCGTACCGTGCCGGGGACGCTGCCCGTCCGCCGGGGAGCTGGCTGGAGAGCGATGCTCCTGCTGCTTTATGGCTTGTTTGTTTTGAAGGACGTTTCTTCCTCCATCTCCAGTGTAAGGAAACCATTGCGTGCAAATACTTCTCCGGGACCGATTTCCTGCTGGACGTGCTGCAGGCTCAGCACCTGCTGTCCACATTGCTGGGCTCCCGGAGGCCCCGGTCCTGCCGTTGCTCCGGACGTGGCGCCGCGGCGGGGTGGGCGCAGGCCCCCGGTGCTTCCGCCCCACCGGGTCGCCTCGGCATTTTGCCGCAGGATGTGGTGAGGCTGTGACACAGCTCTCGGTAACCAAGGCTGCTGCCTCGTGCTCAGATGTCCCCCCGCGCCCTTCGCTACTTCCTCTAACCATGTCTGTGGTGTGATCAAACACCTCCTAAGGACATATTTTCTTGGGGGGGGATTTCTTCTTTTTCTTCTTTTTTTTGACTCTCACACTTTATCTCGATGGGGTCGCAGCCGTGCTGCGTGCGGCGAAAGCCAGCGTGCCGTGAATTCACCCCGCAGCCCAGGGTGGATCTTGCTGAACCACATTAAAACACTTTTTCAGTATCTCCCAACGCGTCTCGTGGCCCACGTTGCAACAGGAGTTTGGATCTCTCTGCTCCTGCAGAGGTTACCCAGCCCGTTCCCGCGGGAGAAGCAGCACCAGGAAACGTCGAGCCTGTTCTTAGTGGGACGAACGATTCCTTGCTGTAATTAAATAAGAAAACAAGAGGCCTTGGTTTAAATCTTTTTAATCTTTCTCCGGAGAAGAAATGCTGATTAGCACTCTGCAGCATCTGTTAGAGATGGGCAAAGGTAGTCGTGACCTTGAATTTGGGATTTTCTTGCCAAGGTTTGAGAATCCTGTTTACCTGTTGGAACAACACTATGGCTTCCTATAAATCTAATAGATTTCTGCTTGGTGAAACGGGTTTGTTCGCTTGCTCTCTTCTAAAATGATGGAAACTTCTCATTTGCCAGATTGGGTAAGGCATCAGCTTCAGTTAATTTCTGTTACTTTATTTTATTTCTCTGTCCAGCACATGTAAAATAGTATTTTTGGTGCGCACAGCTTTCTGCCTTGAGCTTCCATCAAAGAGCAGCTTGACACAAATTACGCGAGGGGCTGGATGTGGGAACAAAGGAGGTATAATTAGCTACAGATAAACAGAGCTATGTTTCTCGTCAGCATCCTTTCAGATCTTAACTTGGGCCTCACCCTCTTGGAGCCAATTCTTTTCCACAGGCTGGAAGAGGAAGGTGAGCTTGCCCTGAGCTTCTAGCCTTCAACTTAAAGTGAGCTGAACTGAAATTAAAAAAAAAAAATAAAGATGTTTATGGTCTGTCTGCACCTGCAGAAGAGGCTGGGGCTGCTCTTAGAGCTGGTGTTATTTCAGGGTATTCTCTTTCCGGGTGCCTGAGCTGCCACTTCTTCTTCCTCTTGTTCCCCTCCACCCTTTCGTGTCCTGTCCTTAGCGCTGCGGCAGCGCAGGCAGCTCCTGCTCCAGCAGATGTTTTGTTGGAGCACATCTGGCAACAGACCCGAACTTGACGGGAGGCGGTCCTGACCTTACCTTGTTCGGAGAGTGGCAGGGGGGGGAAGCGTAGGTGGAAAATCTGACCCAGGTAAAACCCACCTTGTTTTACCCTTTCCTAGGGGGTGGACTTTCTCCTTGTTTCTGCGGGGTTTGGAGGTGTCGGGGTGAACGGCAGCTACCCCCACCCCCCCCCGCGGGGCCGTGAGGCTGGTTCCCTTGTCCCCGTGCTGAGCATGTCGGGGGACCTGGCGGGGCTGGAGAGAGGAGGGGGAGGAAAAGAAAGCTGGCGCTGGCTTCCCCCGCTTCTCGGATCTGGGGCGAGAGCCCAGATGGTATCCCAGATCTCTTCCTATGGGATTTAGACAAGGTTTCCTGTTGAGAGAGCTGCTCCTAATCGCTGCCGTTTTGTGCTGCCTTGCAGATCAGGACCAGATGAGCAGGGGGAGGTTTCTGTGAAGATCAGAGTCGCCCCAGCCCTGCCCCGGGAAGTGGCCCAGCAGCGCTGCGTCTCCGGCTGTCATTGCTACGGACGTGGAAAAGAAAGAAGAGGAGAAGAAAAATGTCCCATGCTCTAAAGCAAGTGTTCAATAAAGACAAAACCTTCCGGCCCAAGCGCAAGTTTGAGCCGGGGACTCAGCGGTTTGAGCTGCACAAGAAGGCTCAAGCCTCGCTCAACGCTGGCCTGGACTTGAAAGTCGCCGTCCAGCTGCCGCCGGGAGAGGAGCAGAATGACTGGGTGGCCGTGCACGTGGTGGACTTCTTCAACCGCATCAACCTGATCTACGGCACCATCAGTGACTATTGCACGGAGCAGTCCTGCCCCGTCATGTCGGGGGGACCCAAGTACGAGTACCGATGGCAGGACGAGCAGAAGTACCGAAAACCCACGGCCCTGTCTGCTCCCCAGTACATGAACCTCCTGATGGACTGGATTGAGGTACAGATCAACAACGAGGACATCTTCCCCACTAATGTTGGTGAGTTTGGTTCCAGTTGAGCTGGGGGGAGGGAGGCTGGTGCAGAGCCTTCTCCTTGGAGCCCTCGGGTCCCGTTTCTGTTCCGGGAGATGCTGTTGCACAGGTCATCCTCGTAGCAGAGCTATTTCTTTTCGTGCCGCTCAGAGGCTGGCAGCATAGTAGTCTCATCCGAGCACCCAAGAAACTTCAGAGCTCTTCTGGAAGTGCTAAAATACCCAGAGCTCTACCAGATCCCATTTGGAGTCGTGGATACCTTGAGGAAAGCCAAGCTGAGCCTAGGCAGCGAAAACAAGAGGCTGCTCTTAGAAAAGTCAGTCTCTGACCTGACCCTCGAGTAGTTCACGCTGGACGTGGTCTCCTGAAGGACAGCTCTTGCAGAGCCGATTGCTAGCTTGGGTTCGACGCGCGTGCTCTGCGTCGGCCTGGCGATGGTGGCCACGTTTCCATAATTAGGCTCTTTGTTATTACAGGCTGGCGTTGGCTGACTCTGCCCTTTCTAGCTCGGGGCTTCCTGGCATGCACCGGGCTGTGTGTTGCAGCTGGATGGGATGCTGACATGTGCAAGGAGGGAGGGGGGCAGTGTTTTATCTATTGCCAGGGTGATGGAACTGAGAATTTGGCCTAAGACACCTAAATCTGCATATCCAAACGCAGCTTCGTGTCCTGGCTTTGGGACAAAGGTTGTTGGGGTTTTTGTTTCTTTTGTGCCGAAGAAGATGTGAGACTTCAGTATCTAAAGCATTAGGTAAATATGATTGATCCCATTCAGAGATCCCATCTTCTGGGACACAAAAGACAAGATGCAGCAGAGCTCCCTCCCTCCTGCCCTGGCGTTTATCCCGTCGAAGCTCTGCTGGGACGCAGTCAGCCCCCGTTTGGGACACGTCTGCCACGCGAGCATCCACAGGGCTCCTCCACCCATGCCAAAAATGCTGCCTAAACCTGGTGGTGAGCGGGCGGAGGGGGGAGCAGGGCTGTAAGGAGCCAGTTCTTCAGACAGCGAAACACTGGAATGCCCCCCACCCGTTCCTCCTGCCGCCCCTGCAGCTGCCGCGCTGCCTCGGGGTAGGACCCTTCTGCAGGACCCT
>NW_009260492.1:352965-356331 GCF_000687185.1 Egretta garzetta
TTTTTTAGTTTTCAGCGCAGCTTTCACCAGATTCCTTGCCCCTTAACGCCGACTGGAACGCTGCAGTTCTTGCAGAGCGCTGAAAGGGTTTAACTAATCCTCGTTCCTCCAGAAACGAGCCCCGTGAACTTTAAACCATAATAATATTCTAGTGAGATGGCTGGTTGGGCAAACCGCTCTGCTGCAGGGCCCTGGCTAAACAAATCCTAAAGAACTGACGCCTTTAAAGAGTTCCTTAACGTCTTTAATTTTTAACCAAAGAGCTCCAGACATATCGAAATACGAGATAAGTGTGGGCAGTCAACAGCGCGGACTCTTCCCTTTGGGAAGTTGCTCGGTCGTATCTGGTATTTTGCACTGTTTATATAAATGTGCCAAATAGAGTGGAAGAAAACGCATATCGGACTGAAGCAGCTGCTGGGAATCTCCGAGGCTGGTCCCCTGCTTTCAGCCCCTAGCAGCCATCGATGGCCTGCAGCGCGCTGTCACTTAAGAAGTCTGTGCTTTGAAAAATCTGATCCAAAACGGAAAGTAAAAAGGACAGGGGAACTGGACGTTACCAGGGACAGAAGCCCTTTTTGTCGCAATCTTATCTGTTTTATCAATTTATTTTTGCCCCAAGGAACCAGTTTTAACTTCGCTGAAGGTTTCTCATGGCTGTGTCTTCTCCCCCAGGTACTCCCTTCCCCAAGAACTTCCTCCCGGTGGTGAAGAAGATTCTCTCCAGGCGCTTCCGAGTCTTTGTCCACGTCTACATCCACCATTTCGACAGGATCACCCAGATGGGGTCGGAAGCCCACGTGAACACCTGCTACAAGCACTTTTACTACTTCGTGAAAGAGTTCAATCTCATCGACACCAAGGAGCTGGAACCACTGGTGAGTGTCTGGGTGGGCTCAGGGCACATGCCAGGCCGTTGGGGTCTGCAGCCAGCGCAGAAGGGGTGGGCTGCGGGTGGAGGAGTCACAGAGGCCTCTCCGGTACCTTCTCAAAATTGGTTGCCCAAATTCAGGACATGGGTTGGCCTTGCAGTTTGACCGTCAGGGAACTGGGAGTCAGGATCTGCAGGCTCAGCTGGGCCAGGGTCATCTGGGCACCGGCTGGGGGAAGCTGACTTGTTCTCCAGGAGCCTCCTTGCGTTCCTGGCAGCCGGCTTGCCTTGTCTGCATGCGCTGCCTGAGCCCGGCACTGCTGGCCATCCAGGATTTGGATGGCTAAAACCTCCTCCCCGTGCTTACTCCCCATGCTGGAAAGCAAGGGCAACACCACCACCGCCTTCACAAGGAGTCTGGAGGATGGAGAATGCCACCACTTAGACCCAGGAGGTGGTGACGGTGTTTCTACAGCCGTGAGCAACAGAGCGAGAGCAGTGGAAGGGTGTCCTGCCAGTGCCTGGGAATGGGAGCGGTGGGGGGAACGGGGACCTGCCCAAACTGGAGCTCTAAGTAGCAGTGTCGCCGCGTGCCTGAGAAGGGTATTTATGACTAAATGAAGGCGAGGGGGTTTTTTTCATCCACACCCTCACCTGGCAATCTGGATCTTCATTCATGGTCCCTTGTCTTCTTGGTCCCTTTGGCAGAAGGAAATGACCTCCCGGATGTGCCACTGAGATCAGATCTTCCTGCTCCCACCTCCGCCTCTCTTCCGAGGACTCCGAGTCCCACTCCTGTATTGGAGACGTTGATTCAAGGGGAGAAGAGAGACGTTTTGTTAAAAGAAATCTATATATTTTTAATGAGTTTCAATGTAAAACTGTGATAATGCAGGAATATTTTTTTAAAGATGCTCTAGATAAACTAGTTTTTTATAGTAATTTCTATTAAAAAAAAAATATTTTGGGCCACTTGGTGGAAATTCTCACTCTTTGAGGAGGGAAGAGCCACCCTGAACTGCCTCTTCCCCGTCCCCTCACTGCAGTGGCACCAAGCGAGCCGAGCCAGATGCTAACGATCGAGCCGTGTCGTGTAGCTGGTGCTGCCATGGAAGCGGTACTTCCCTCCGGACACCCATTTCCCACCCGTGACGGGAGTGGGGACTGGGGAAGAAATGCTGGTGTACGTTGATCCCCCGGGGTGCTGTTTGGTTCCAGCACCTCTTCCACTGGCTGTGAGTCCAGTTTTTGGACAGAGCTGCTTTTGTGCTCGCCCTCCGCTTGGCATCCTGTCCCCAAGGCTTGGCCCTCCCTGCTTGCCCTCTGAAAGAAGCTGGACTTGGGTTTGTTTCATGGCGAGACCAGCTCCGCCGCTGCTCGTGGAGTCTGTGCTGGAGCGCTGATGTTTTGAAGCTGCTCTTCCCTCTCACGCCAGCTCCGAGCTGAGCTTCTCCCCGGGCACAGCCCGGCTGCGGCTCTGGGCACGCTGGCCCCACGGGGGACGGGGGATCCACGCTGGCAGCATGAGGCCGAGCAGACCTGTGCCTCGTGGCGATGAGCAGAGGGAAGGCACTGGGACGGGCATGGTGGAGCCTTCTTCCCAAACGCCTGCGCTTCCCCTTCTCCTCGTGGTACGCTGACCCTGCCGAGACGGAACTGCCTCGCGTCCTGCCTGTGCGTGGACCCTTTTCTGCTTCCCCGTTAGGGTACGGAGCCTCCCCCCTCTTCCCCAGCAGCACGTTCCCCGCTCAGCTGCGCGCATCTCCTGACCAACGTCTCTGCTGTGCGGCCAGGGACCGCTGGCCTTGCCCGCAGCTTGCACAAGCGGCTCCGCTGCGCGACGGGAGCTTTGCAGGGCCCCCGAGGTAGGTAGGTAGGTCTACCTAGGCTGGGGGGGGGGGACGTGGGAGAGCAAGGGTTTACAGTAAGAAAAAAGGTTTCTATGAACAGTGACCAAAACTACCACTAACCACTTCCTACAAAGTTTTTTCTGTGTCCTGGAATCTCTGTACATACGTGACTCTCGTTTCTTGTACTATCGTTAGGACACTCGTACAAATACCACTATAGTTCTCTGAAACTGAACCAATAAATTATGTTGTATTTACATAGCACGCTCTGATTGCTAAACGTCTCGTGATTGCGCGGTCGTCGGAGGCTTTCTATCAGCAAAACAAACACGGCGTGTTTGGACTCCGCGGGAAGCGCGCTGGAGAGCTGTTTCCTACAGCTGCTAAAAGCCCTCGGGTGCGTGCCCCTACCCCAAGGTTTGAGTCCTCCTGCTCTCGAGGGGCCGGGGCCGGGCTGCGCTGAGCCCCCCGCTTGTTCCCAGGGTTGTGGGGCAGAGCGGGTGGGTGCTGGAGCTCAACCAGCAGCAGCCTGGGGTTGTCCTGACTTGTCTCTGTGCTGTCCCTCTGCCCAAGGGCTGATTCTCCCAGCTCTAAAACTTGGGTGGATGTGGGCAGGAGAGGTGAATCCAAGCTTCCCAGCTTGCT
>NW_009260492.1:356661-358218 GCF_000687185.1 Egretta garzetta
GAGTGCTGGGTTGTGGTGGGGCTGCGAGCTGGCGCTGAGCGGTGCCGGCTCAGCTCGCGTCACTTCTCTACTTTCCCTTTCACCCCGACCTCGGATGCTGTGAGCGCCGTGTCCGGGGGCGTGCGGCACCCATCCGGCTGTCACCCACAGGGTGCAGGGCTTCCTCTGCCCTCCCTTTCTTTTTGGGGGGAAAAGATCTGACCGCTTCCATTGTGCAACCGGCTCAGCCAAGGGAGGAGGAGGAGGAGGAGGAGGAAAAGCACCTCTAGGGAAGAAGAGCCGCCGGGGCCCGGAGGTGCTGCTGCAGCTGAGCCCATCCTCGGCGGCGCGCGGCAGCGCAGGATGTTGCCCAGACAGGTTTGCAGAGCCACCGCAGCTGGCGCTCAGCCTTTCTGGGCTTCTGCCTCCTCCCCTCCGCCGCCCCGGCAGCACCCAGCTTTCATCTCCCCGTGCGGGGGCCTCGCGTTCGCTCGCCCGGGAGCCGCAGCCGCCCGGCTGCAAGCAAGTCGAAGTCTGCAGAGCTGAGCCCGGCCTGGCGGAGCAGGTTTAGCCGTGCCCTGGACCCGTCGGGAATTTCAGCGCCCGTCTCCCCGGGTGCCAGCAGGGCGTGCGGGCCGAGGTGTCACCCAGGCTTTGGTGAAAGCCCCAAGGAGAACAGATTTGCAGTCTCCTGCGTGGCAGGTCCAGGCTGCATGGGTCGGGGCAGGTAGCGTGCCCAGGGCTCCGGCAGCCGCCCCTCTGCGGGGCTGACCCCTTCCCAAAAAACACAGATGGCATCCGCCCTGGAGCTGGAGCGGGCTCAGGCTCGCGGGCCACAGGGCACGCTGCCACGGCCGTATGTTCAAAAGGAAATTTTGCTTTTCTTTGGCTCCGTGTCGCCCACCGCTCCCAAGGCCTCTCTTGCTGGGCTCCTCCGGGCCCTGAACGTGGAGGAGCTCAGGAGCTTTAGGACCTGGGTTCCCATTAGGGTTTGCTTAAAATCGGCCACTGAAGCTGGCGAGTAGACACAGCGATGGCACGGGCCCTTGGAAACCAGCCACAGGAGAGCAGGGCCCGGGGGGCTCCTCCTGCAGCTGCAGCTGCGCAGCCTCAGCCAGGAAACGTCCCCGGGGTCTGTGCGGGAGCCGTGGCCCCGCTGGGCGAGGACGGGGATGTCCCCGGCCAACGCTGCCTCCTCGAGCAGCAGATCCTGCCCGGAGCATCCTTTCCCCTTCCCCGGCTCCGCAGAAGCCGCTCACTGGTGCTGTGGGCTGTGTCCCACGGCTGCACCGGTGCCCCAGAGCCCTGGCAGGGACCACCCCTCCGGAGGGGCCATGGGCTGCATTTCCCATCCCCGGGAGGTGCTGCCTCGTCCCACGGTTACCCCTGCTTGCACCACAGAATCCCAGAATCCCAGACTGGCAGGGGTTGGCAGGGCCCTCCAGAGCTCACCCAGTGCCACCCCCCTGCCCAAGCAGGCTCACCCAGAGCAGGGGGCACAGGACAGCGTCCAGGCAGGGGTTGAAGATCTCCAGAGAAGGAGACTCCACAGCCCCCCTGGGCAGCCTGAGCCAGGGC
>NW_009260492.1:358340-359218 GCF_000687185.1 Egretta garzetta
TGTTGATGAGATCCCCTCTCAGCCTTCTCTTCTCCAGGCTGAACAAGCCCAGCTCCCTCAGCCTTTCCTTGTAGGGGAGATGCTCCAGCCCCCCCATCACCCTTGTTGCCCTCCTCTGGACTCTTTCTAGGAGTTCCTCATCTTTCTTGAACTGGGGAGCCCAGAACTGGACACAGAGCTCCAGGTGGGGTCTCAGCAGGGCAGGGCAGAGCAGAGGGGGAGGAGAACCTCCCTCGCCCTGCTGGCCATGCTCCTCTTCATGCACCCCAGGATGCCATTGGCCTTCTTGGCAACCAGGGCACCCTGCTGGCTCATGGCCACCTTGTCGTCCTGGGGAAACAGGGGCACGGGGTGGCACAGGATGTGTCCCTGAGCGGCTCTACCGTCCCGCTCAGCCCCTCCAGACCTTGGCAGCCCTGTGGCCGCCTGCTCCTCCATCCCTTGTCCCTGAGCGGGCAGCCGGCAGCTTTCCAAGTGCTCTGAAATGTGCTTTTTTTTTTTTCCCCCAGACAGCTGATGCTTCTGGGGACAGATCCCCCCCCTAGAGGGGACCCTGCAGGGTCCTGGCAGCCCCCGGCCCTCGCCTGGCACCCACCACCTCCCGGTCAGGGGGAACGGGGCTGTGGATTTGCCCCCCTCTGGTTTTGGGCTCTGGGGCTCCGTGGGAGAGGTGACAGCCATTCCTGGGACAAGGGCACGGTCACCGGCGCGGCCCACGCTCCCCTCTGCCTTGTACGGCGTGGCCAGGCCAGCGGCCGGAGGCTCCCCAGCCCCACGCCGGGAACACGGGCAGGACCCCCCCAGCCTCCTGGGAAAGCACCGGAGCGGGGAGTCCCCTCCCTGGGGCTCGCAGGCGATACTGGAGGGGATCTGCTGCT
>NW_009260492.1:359311-360989 GCF_000687185.1 Egretta garzetta
CGCGGGAGGGGACGGTCCCCTGCTGCCATGGCTTGCCCAGTGCTTTCCCAGTGGCAGCTTGAAAAAAAGGGGCCCCAGGTTCATTTTTGCTCCTGGTAAAGAACCCCCCCACAAACCCGAGAGGCTGCTGGGACGCATCCACCGGCACCCAGCATCTTCCAGCACGGGGGTGCACGGGCCCCCGCTGCGGCTTCCATGCCCTTTTCAAACAGCAAGGCAGCAGGGGTAATTTTTTTGTGGTGGTTTGGGACTTTTTCTGCTCTTTCTAGGAAACTGCAGTTTGCCAGACTGCACCTCCCCTCCCGCTGCGTCCCCGGCTCCTGGGGGGGTGACCTGGCTGCAGTGGGTCGGGGCTGCTCCTGCAGCTTTCACCCTTCCTGGGGATTTTGGAGGACACAGAGAGGGGCAAAAAGAGCCCAGGGTGTGTAAAAGCCACCTGGAAATGCTTCTCCCATCTGCCAGCACGACCAAGGCGGCACCCCCACTGCGGCACGGTGCTCGCCCCCGCTCTGCCCTTCTCCCCAAACACCCCGAAACTGCAGCTCCCAGAGCTCTTCCTCTTTTTTGGGGGGCTGCTGGGATTTCCCATCCCCTGGTGACTAGGTCCATCCTCCCCAGGGATGCCAGTCCCAGCCTCACCGCCTCCATCTCCTCGTCCCCTGGCTTTCGGCCGGCGCGGGGTGGTGGAGCCAGGGCTGCTGGAGATGGGGGATGCTCCCCACCGAGCTGGCCTTGAAGCCTTTTTTGGGGTGAAACCACCCTTGGTGCGTCTTTGTGCCCTCCCTCAGGGCCTGGCTGCTTCGGGTGTGGGCTATGGCTGCTCCGTAACCCCACGGCACCTCCTCCGGCTGGGGAAACTGAGGCACGGCAGCACCTTCCCCGCTCCGTCCGTGGCCACCCCTCCTCGGTCTGTGGCCATATTGTCCCCCCGCCGGCCCTGAGACAGGCTGGGCCGGGCAGCTCTGCCGTGGGGGTCCCTGGGTGTGTGTGTGGGGCAGCCCCAAAATATGGGTGCAAAGCAGGAGCTGGGAAACCCAAGCAGGGTTCACCCCAGCCCCTTCCCCGCAGCAGATGAGTGAGGGACTGGGGCCACATCCCTGGGGAAAACCCCACCGGGGGGTGCTGAGCACTGGGATTTGGGGGTGCAGTGGAGCCCTGGCGCCCTGCCCCTGCAGCGTGGAGCTGGCTCAGGGGGGGTCAGACCTGCCCGAACCCCCCCGACTGCATTGGGGCGAGGGGGGGAAGCTGGGAGACGCGCCAGCGTGTGAGCCAGCACAGCCGCACACCTGCTGCGCCTTGGACGTGCGCGTGTGTCTGTCCCCCGTGTCCCCCGTCCCTCCCATCCCGCTCCGGCAGCAGAATCAGCGCCGGGAGAGTCAAACCTCCGGGTTGCTGCCTGGCAGGAAATTCCAAGGTTTTTTGCAAGATTTTTCATTTGAAACGGAGCCAAGGCTCCAAATCCTGCTGCTTCCAGGGCCGGCAAGCCGGGCCCTCCCCGTGCCAGGGAAGCCACACAAGGAAAAAGGATTTATTTTATTTTTTTCCCCTTCCAAACCAGAGCAGTGGGGCAGGGGAGGAGGAAGCCCTGCACATCCCACGAGCAGCCGCCTTCCCGCTGCGTCTGCCCATGCCGGGGTCGACCCACGTCCCGTGGGGAATGGGGCAGCCGTGCATGGCT
>NW_009260492.1:362167-363642 GCF_000687185.1 Egretta garzetta
CACCTCCCGGGTCGGGGCCTTTCGCAGGTGGGATACGGTGCGGGATGCAGCGCACGGAGAGCATGCAGCAGGCGTGGTGTGAGCGTGCGGAGAGGCCAGGAGCGTGCAGGGAGAGAACAGTGAGCGTGAGCATGAGCAGCGAGCACGGAGGGAGCGTGCAGTGAGTGGCCGGGAGCAGTGAGTGTGCGGTGAGCGGGCAGTGGGTGTCCAGTGAGTGTGCAGGCATGCAGTGAGCGTGCAGGGTGGCCAGGGAGCAAATAGTGAGCATGGAACATGAGCAGTGAGCACGGAGGGAGCGTGCAGTGAGTGTGCAGCGAGTGTGCAGCCATGTAGCGAGCGTGCAGGGTGGCCAGGGAGCAAACAGTGAGCACGGAGCATGAGCAGTGAGCACGGAGGGAGCATGCAGTGAGCGTGCAGGGTGGCCAGGGAGCAAATAGTGAGCGTGGAACATGAGCAGTGAGCACGGAGGGAGCGTGCAGTGAGCGTGCAGCGAGTGTGCAGCGAGTGTGTAGCCATGCAGCGAGCGTGCAGGGTGGCCAGGGAGCAAACAGTGAGCACGGAGCATGAGCAGTGAGCACGGAGGGAGCGTGCAGTGAGCGTGCAGCGAGTGTGCAGCGAGTGTGTAGCCATGCAGCGAGCGTGCAGGGTGGCCAGGGAGCAAACAGTGAGCACGGAGCATGAGCAGTGAGCACGGAGGGAGCGTGCAGTGAGCGTGCAGCGAGTGTGCAGCCATGCAGCAAGCGTGCAGGGTGGCCAGGAGCGTGCAGGGAGCGAATGGTGAGCGTGGAGCGTGAGCAGTGAGCACGGAGGGATCGTACAGTGAGTGTGCAGTGGGCGTGCAGTGGGTGTCCGGTGAGCGTGCCGGCATGCAGCAAGCGTGCAGGGTGGCCAGGGAGTGAATAGTGAGTGTGGAGCGTGAGCAGTGAGCACGGAGGGAGCGTGCAGCGAGCGTGCAGTGTGGCCAGGGAGCAAACAGTGAGCATGGAGCATGAGCAGTGAGCACAGAGGGAGCGTGCAGTGAGCGTGCAGGCATGCAGTGAGTGTGCAGGGTGGCCAGGGAGCAAACAGTGAGCATGGAGGGAGTGTGCAGTGAGTGTGCAGCAAGTGTGCAGGGTGGCCAGGGAACTAATACTGAGTGTGGAGCATGAGCAGTGAGCATGGAGGGAGCGTGCAGTGAGTGTGCAGCGAGCGTGCAGTGTGGCCAGGTAGCAAACAGTGAGCATGGAGCATGAGCGGTGAGCATGGAGGGAGCGTGCAGTGAGCGTGCAGGCGTGCAGCGAGTGTGCAGGGTGACCAGGGAGCAAATAGTGAGCGTGGAGCATGAGCAGTGAGCACGGAGGGAGCATGCAGTGAGCATGCAACGAGCGTGCAGCCGTGCACAGGAGGAGCGTGCACCAGGCGTGCAGCAAACATGCAGAGCTCATGCAAGGGCCACGAGGCGAGCACGCAGCGTGCAGCGAGCACGCAGTGAGTGT
>NW_009260492.1:366872-367347 GCF_000687185.1 Egretta garzetta
GAGGGCCTGATCCTGCTGGGTCCTGCTCCCCTGAATGCTCGCTCTTGTCCCGGCGTGGGGCCGAGCGGCTTCATGGGATCTTTGTTTAGTTTGGCTCCCGGCGCTCCGAGGGATGCTGGGAGATCACCCGAAACCTGCCCAGCTTATTTTAGCTGACACCTAATCCTGCGTTTAAGGCTTTTGGCTGAGGTTTGGCTCCCTCCCCATCCCCCCCCGGGTGGTGGGGGACAGGGACGGAGGCGGGGGGGGGGCCCGACACACGACGACACCTTGGATGTGCTGATGGAGCCCGTGCGCAGCGTCCGCCCCGCGCCTCCCATCCCCCAAACCTTTTGTGTGTCGGTGCTACAGCAGCTGGCGGGGCCCCGTGTCCCCCGGGTGCCCCCCGAGAGGCCTCATCCTGTCCCTGGTGCAGGGACTTGGGCCGGAGCCGCTCGTCCTGGGGGGGGGGCTGCCCTGACGCCGGGGCCGGGGG
>NW_009260492.1:367713-369565 GCF_000687185.1 Egretta garzetta
CAGCTGGCCCGGGCACCGGGGCACTGGGGCGGGTTTGGGAACGCCGCCGGGAGCCGCCACCTCCACCCCAACAGATTTCGTAACCCTGGAAAGGATGGGGCCCTTTCGCCTCCCCAGCTGGGTGCCCCTGGCGCTGCCCCATCCCATGCGTGGGGTGGCTCAGGGAAGGGTGGGCTGGGGGGTCCCTGTGTCCCCTTTGGGGTGCTGGGACCAGAGCCACTGGGGTTTTGGGGTGGGGGAGGCAGTGGCTCCCATGCCCTTCATTGATCCAGGGTGCAGGGAGGGTTTGGGATCGGGCCTGATCCTGCCAGGTCATGGGTGTCTCTCAGTCTGGTGGGCACGATGTTCACCGGAGCAGGGCTGAGTGGGCTCTGGCCCCCCGTGACCTTGTGGGGAGCCAGGAGGACGCAGCCCGGTGGCTCCGGAGCCCATCCTGCCCTGTGGCTTTTTTTTTTCCCTTCCCTTTGCTGTAGTTCAGGTTTGGGTGGAGATTTGGGGTTGGGTTGGTGCAGGAGGCCCCGGCCCCTCTCATCATCCCCCACGTACTGATCTGGGGCTGCTGGCATGGAGGCATGACCCTGCAGCACCATCCCCATCAGGAGATGTGCTCAAACCCTTCCTCCTCCTCCTCCTCCTCTGGCTCTCCCCGGGGCTCTGCCATGTCCCTCCGGCAGCAGCGCCATGAGCTGGTGTCCTGCACCGGCGGGGAGGGCGAGCAGAGCGTGTGCCCGGACCAGGAACGTGCCGGACTCTGTGTCTGCATTGGGCGGCCGGTGGCAGCTGATCCGGTGGCTGCCGTCCCACTCCAGTTCTTGGCCCCTGCAGGGACAAAACCCCTTCGACCTGGAGTTTGACCAGTCCAACCACCTGGAGCCCGTCTTCAACTTCGAGTGCCCGCCCCGTCCTGGTGAGCTGCGGGTGCCCTCCTGGGGGGCTGCGTCCCAGGGGGCTCCTCCCATCCTCGCCCCCGGGATGTTGGCCCTTTGTGGTACCCCGAAGGCTTTGGGGGGCTGGCGATGGTGGGGCGGATGGGGGTGTCTCACGCCGGTGGCTTTGTTCCGGTGCAGACATGCCTTCAAGCCAACCCATCGATATCCCCGATGCCAAGAAAAGGAACAAGAAGAAGAAGCGCTGCAGAGCCACCGACAGCTTCTCCGGCAGGTTTGAAGGTGAGCGGGGCTGCCTGGGGACCCCAGGGGTACCCCCCAGCCTAGGGCAGGGCTGGAGCCCTCCTGGCATCCCCAGGCTTGGGGACAGCCCAGGGAGAAGGGACAGCGGTGGTGTCCCAGGCTGCGTTGGGGCCGGTGGCTCAGGCAACCTCTCCCCTGCCAGATGTTTACCAGCTGCAGGAGGAGGTGCTGGGAGAAGGGGCCCACGCCAGAGTCCAGTCCTGTGTTAACCTCATCACCAACAAGGAGTACGCGGTGAAGGTAAAGCTCTGCCGCGGACCCGCCTCCCTCCCACCCCCTGCCTCAGTTTCCCTTTCCGCCCTCCACGTCCCGGGCTCTCCCAGCTCCCGTGGTGCTGGCCCAGGACGATGGGTCCGTGGGCTGGAGGGGGAAGGAGAGGGGCAGGAGCGCGGCAGGGCCGTGCCGTGCAGGTGACACGCCGTCCTCCGCCACCGCCCAGCGCCTTCGTCAGCCCCCTTAGCCACGCTCCTCTCCCTGTAAATTAGGGCGGGCGGGAGATTAAATTAATGTTTGCAACGCGTCTGGGGATGCGGGGCGAGCAGGGGTGTGGGGTGCTGGCAGGGTGGCCAGCTCCCACTTGGGTCTCTGTGCCCTGGTGAGCACGTGGGGACTGGAGGGGGTTGGGATGAGCCCGGCTCGTTTTTGGGGCTGGGGCTGGTGGT
>NW_009260492.1:370725-370941 GCF_000687185.1 Egretta garzetta
TGTTTGAGAAGATGAGAGGAGGTGAGTGTGGTGGAGGGGGGGGAAGCCAGGGTGGTGGGGAGCCCCCCCCAGCCCCTGCTCCGCTCTCGCCCGGCCACAGGTTCCATCCTGACCCACATCCACCGGAGACGCCACTTCAACGAGCTGGAGGCCAGCGTGGTGGTGCGGGATATCGCCAGCGCCCTGCACTTCTTGCACAACAAAGGTGAGCTGGGA
>NW_009260492.1:371784-372308 GCF_000687185.1 Egretta garzetta
TTTTTTTCTTTTTTTTTTTTTTTTTTTTTCTCCCCTCCCCTGGTCACGAGGCCCCGTGTGGGCTGCGGGTCACGTGCGCTGGAAAGCCCCAGAGTCCCGGGAGCAAGAGGGGAACAAACAGGGGGGGCCGGGGGGGGCCGCTGGCTCTGGCCTCTCCTTCTCTCAACCTTAACTCCTCTGGCACCGGCTCCCGCGGGGGGAATCGGGCAGCGCAGGCAATGGGACGGATGCTGCCCCGCTGAGCTGGTTGGGTGGTGGCAGCGGCGCTGTGGGGCGTGGGTCTGGCCTCCCCCCATGCTGCCCCACAGGGGGTGCCCAGGAGGGGGTTACACCCCTTTAAGGTGTTTTTTGGGGTGGCTCCCGGAGAGGCAGGTCTGGGGCATCCCCTGCATGGTGGGGTGCGGTGGGAAACCTGGGAGGGGTGATGTGCAAACCTGGGAGGCAGCCGTGTCTGTGCCCTTATTTCAGGGGGTGCAGCCCCATAGCTCTGGCAAGAACCCCCCCAACCTCCCTGGCCAGCATGG
>NW_009260492.1:376992-377490 GCF_000687185.1 Egretta garzetta
CCCCATTGCAGAAAGCCCTGCTGACTCTTATCACCAGCAGCAGGGCCAACCCCGTGCGGGGTGTTGCTCTGCACCCCTGGTGTTTTTGGGGTGCTCACGTGCTTGAGAGGGCAGAGCCTGGTTGATGTGGGGTGCACCACAGCAGAGGTGGGGGCCAAAACACCCCCCACTCCCCCCGCCCCTTGCTCCTCCGCATTTTCCCTCCTCCTGGGCCAGGAGCTGGATTTCTGAGGTGTCCTGAGTTTCCCCGTTCTCAGCCATGGGGGCAGAGGGGGTGGCCGCCCCCCTCCCTGCAGGATTAAAGCCCTGCTTGCAGGGTGGTGCTTGGAGTTCAGTGGGGGTTTTTTTTTGGTTTTTTTTTGGTTTTTTTTCCTGCGGTGGCATCAGCTGCTGGGGCTGGCGAGGCCTCTCGTTACGGGGTGATTATCTGCTGGCTGCAGCTTTTTTCTCTTTTTTTTTTTTTTTTTTTTTCCCCCCCCCCCGGCCCCGAGGCCCCGT
>NW_009260492.1:378805-379112 GCF_000687185.1 Egretta garzetta
CCCCGAATCCCCCCCCCCCCCCTTGGCCACCCCACTCCTGGCTCAGCCCCCTTCATTTCTTCCCCCCCCCCACCAGAACATGCTCTTCGAGAGCATCCAGGAGGGGAAGTACGAGTTCCCCGACAAGGACTGGGCGCACATCTCCTTCGGAGCCAAAGACCTCATTTCCAAGCTGCTGGTGAGAGATGCCAAGAAGCGGCTCAGCGCGGCCCAGGTCCTGGAGCACCCCTGGGTGCAGGGGGTGAGTCCTGCCCTCCCCCTCCCCTCCCAAAAAGCCACTGTTGTTGGGGGACACTGCTCACCCCCC
>NW_009260492.1:380814-381561 GCF_000687185.1 Egretta garzetta
AGCCTGGGGAGAGCTTGGGGTGTGGGGCCGGAGAGTTTGGGGTCGGGGCAGCAGCGCCTGGGCAGTGCAGGGTCCGAGGGGCAGCTGGGGAGAGCTGGGCATGGGCATTCACGTGTGGGCATCTGTGTTCATGTGTGTTCACACGTGTGTGCACGGAGTTGCCCTTCCCTCAGAGCTTGCTTTGGGGAAGGGAGGGAATGCACGTGGGGGAAGGACGTGGGGTGCTCCATCGGGAGGAGGCCCGTGGCCGGTTTCTCCTGCGCAGGGCTGGCTCCATCCGGGCGAGCGGTGCCCGTGCTCGGAGCCGGGCTGGCATCCAAGCTCCTCCAAACACCCCCCCTGCACCAAGCCAGAGCAGCAAAGTTCCGCTCCGAGCTGCGCCCGCTGCTGTCCCCGTGCCCCACCGGGAGGGAGGGAGGGTGCCCCCTTCGTTAGCAATCTCCTCTCCTTTCCAACTCATCGCTTTGAGCTTTATATTTGGGAAAAGCAGCCTCGGCCCATCGTGTGCACAGGGGAAGGCTTTGGGAGGTTGCTTTGAGCCGGGGAAGAGAATTCCCTGGGCCTTCAGCTGAAGACAGTCCCTGTCTCCCAAAAAGAAAAAAGTTCTCCTCTTTATTTTAAGACTGCTGACAGCAATACTATGCAATATATGTTGGTTTTTGTTTTCAGGGAGGTGTGTGTGCGTTCGCTTGGGAGATGATGATCTCGGGTGGGGATGGAGTTTGGGGCAGGGGATGTCTTGTCTCG
>NW_009260492.1:382432-387410 GCF_000687185.1 Egretta garzetta
GCCCTGACTCGTGGCGGTGCGGGGGACCCATGGGTGCCTCAGCAGCGCGGGGTGATGCTCGTGCCGGGGCTGAGCATCCCCTCCCCACCGCCAGCGCCTCTCCTGGGGTGATTTCCAGACAGATGCTCCCTGACCTGTGGTCCAGCACCCGCTAACCCATCTCGCCAACGCCCTTCTTCCTCCTCTTCCTCTCCCAAAGCCTTTCCCCCACCCATAGAGCATCTGTCTTGGAAACCAACTTCAAAAAGAATTTTTTTTTTTTTAAGCTGGAAATTTTAAGTGTTTTGGCTTCTTCCCCTTCCCCCCTGCCCTTCCTTCAGCCGACTAACTCGACTTAGAACTGGTTAGAAACGTTTACTGTGAAGCTAACTTTTTTTTTTTTTAATCAAACCAGGAGAAACTTTCTCCACTTTACAATTGATGAAGACTGCCAAAGCTGGTTTGACAAGAGTCGTGTTCACACACTGTTGGTTTGTGCAACGGCAGCCTCTGCTTGGGGGCTGGCTGGAAAATAAAAATGAGAACGGGGAGAAAAAAAAAAAAAAAAAAAAAAAAAAACAAAAAAGGAAAAAAAAAAAACCCTACAAAAACAAGCACTTTACTGTATGTACCAGGTGAACTGATACAGCTGAATTGAAGTTTTCCTTTATAACAATTGTTGATGCCAGAATTTTGTATTCTGTTTTGTAAGAATTTAATAAAAATGCATTGAGACCTATGTGGGTGGCAGATGGCTGGCCTGGGGGGGGATTTGGGGAGGGAAGGGATTCCCCCCACCATGTTCCCTTCAAGGGCTCCTTCCCATGGTCGTCCTTTTTCCCCTTCTCTGCCAGCTCCTTCCCAGTCCAATGCTGGGCCTGGGGGGGGCTGGGGGGCAGGTTCGGATGCCAGGACGAGGGCCGGGCTGGCAGCGGCTCAGGTCCTGACTCACTTTTCCCAGCAGGGTGGTGTGATCCACCAAATTCCAACCTGGGGCTGGAGGGGCAGGGTGCAGCCCTGTGCCCTCTGCCAGCTGCAAACAGCAGTGGGGAGGCTGCCGGCTCCCCACCACCCCTTGCAGACCCCCCCAGCCCATTTTCCATCACCCACCCCCTTATCTGTCAGGTTGTCGAGGGGGAAACTGAGGCAGGAGGGAAGTGTGAGGTGGGATGCTGGGTGTATGGGCTGCGGCAGGGACTGGAGGCTGCTGGTCAGGATGGGGGGAAGACCTCTTTGGATTTGTGTTTGGGGTTTTTTTTTTTAATGTATTTTAATTTTGAAGGTATTTTCTGGCCTAGCATAAATAAGTTTTCCAGCCCTGCTGGGGGATGGAGCTGTGAGCTCCCTGGGTGCCATTACCGGGGCTGGTGGGGACGCCCCCGAGTTTGGGGATGGGGCTTTGAGTTCTGCTGCGGACCAGCAGCCGCCGCTCGCTGCCGAGGACGTCCGAGCCCAGAAAGCGGCTCGCTGCCAAGAAATCTGTGCTTGAAAAATGGTGCAGCTGCTTCCTGCAGCATCCGGATCCGGACAGGGCGGCTCCAAGAGTCCCAGGCTTCCCAAGCGTTGTCCGAAAAGCGGCTTCGTGGCCCGGTGTGCGGTCAGTCGACAGTCACACGCGCGGGAGAGGCGTTGCTTATTTATTTCTGTGCACAGACGGGTGCTGGGCGGTAAGTCCCCAAACCGAGCGCACCTCGGTTAACACACAGCAGCATTTTATACACTCATGTATCGGTTATTTCCCAATTACGCCTAATTATCTCCAATTCTAATAGGTTCCCGCGAGCCTCGCATCCATTTAAAGGTGCAGGGGTCTTTCTCTGTGCTCTGCGTGCTCTGTGAGGAAGGGGCCTCACCTGGGCAGGGGGCGTTTGACTGGGGGGTGTGATTTTTACCGTGTTAATTAGGACAGTTCACTCAAAGTTCAACTAAGTTCTCCCCTCGGCCTTATCGAAGGTTTGGTTTCCTTGGTGCTTATCTTCTTGCTGTCTCCTGTAGCTGGTCCTTGGTGCCATCCCGTTCCCCCTCTCAGGGCCGTGTCTTCCAGACGCTGGATGGTTTATGTATTTCTTCAAGATGTTTCGAATGTTCTGACCTTCACAACATCCCGGACTGATAAATGCCCCTAACTCGTTAACTTAATATATGTTCCACTAAATAACCAGGCCATTCTACATTTCTGAGTTAACCTTCACCCCCAGGCTGCTGCGGGACGGCCGGTGGTGGGACCAGAGCAGGGGGCGCAGAGGATGAGGAGGAGCACGTCCCATCCCGCTGGGCTGTTCCTGCTCCCTCCTGTGCCTGGAAGCACCGTACCCCAGCCCTGGGGGTTGTATCAACATCCAGCTCCTGGCTCTCCTTTTCTCCCCCCCGTGTATCCTGCTGGCCTTCCCCTTGTGCGTGTTGTCCAACTTGGGTGCCCAGCTCTCTGCTCGTCACGGTTTAACGCTGGCCGGTGACTGAGCCCCCCAAAGCCGCTTGCTCGTTCCCCCCTGGTGGGATGGGGGAGAGAATTGGAAGGGTAAAAGTGAGGAATCTTGTGGGCTGAGATAAAGAGAGTTTAATAGGGAAAGCAAAAGCTGTGTGTCCAAGCAAAGCAAAACAAGGAATTTATTCCCTGCAGTTCCCTAGAAATTCCTAGAGAGAGTCCAGAGGAGGGCAACAAGGATGATGAGGGGACTGGAGCATCTCCCCTAGGAGGAAAGGCTGAGGGAGCTGGGCTTGTTCAGCCTGGGGAAGAGAAGGCTGAGAGGGGATCTCATCAACACCTACAAATATCTCAAGGGTGGGGGTCACGAGGACATTTAACCCCAGCCGGCAACTCAGCCCCCCCAGCCGCTCACTCACTCCCCCCCAGTGGGACGGGGGAGAGAATCGGAAGCGTAAATGTGAGGAAACTCGTGGGCTGAGATAAAGACAGTTTAATAGGGAAAGCAAAAGCCACGCTCGCAAGCAAAGCAGAACAAGGAATTCATTCCCTGCTTCCCATGGCAGGGGGTGCTCAGCCATCCCCAGGACAGCCGGGCTCCATCCCGCTCACGGTGACTTGGGCAGACAAACGCCCTCGCTCCCAACGTCCCCCCCTTCCTCCTCCTTCCCCCAGCTCCATACGCTGAGCATGACGCCATACGGTGTGGGATACCCCTGGGGTCAGTTGGGGTCAGCTGTCCCGGCCGTGCCCCCTCCCAGCCCCTTGTGCCCCCCCAGCCGCTCGCTGGTGGGGTGGGGCGAGGAGCAGAAACGGCCTTGGCTCTGTGTGAGCCCTGCCCAGCAGGAACCAACACATCCCGGGGTTATCAGCGCTGTTCCCAGCACAAACCCAAACCAGAGCCCCACACCAGCTCCTGCGAAGACCATTAACTCTATCCCAGCCAAAGCCAGCACACTGCTCCAGAAGCCCTTCCTCTCCCGCCCCTTGCTCATGGCCTATCCTGCAGACAACTGACGACCCAAGATGCTGGGTGGATCCCAGGCAGGTGGTGCCAAAGGAAGCTTTGCCATGAAGGCTGATTTAAGTTTCAATCTCCATAAAATTTCTTTACACAGTCCCTCTTCCCCTGCACCCCTGGCTTCCCCACCCTTCGTAAGTGCCTGGCAGTTGGAAACCATCCCAGAGCACGTGCGGAGAAGGGCAGCTCCGAAAATAAACCAACGCTGGGTTAAAATAATCTGCGCTGCTCTGGTGCTTGAGCATCGGCCCAAAATAGGCTCTCCCGCTGGGATAAGGGTGCTATAAATAAATCTGCGGTGATTTGCACTGGAGAAAAGCCCCGCAGCAGTGGCCATGCCGCCCACGCTGGCCCGGTGGCACCGCGAGAGCGAAGGGGCCACTGCTGAGCCACCGGGGTGGCCTGGGTGCCGCAGTGGTACAGTCAGGCTTTGGGTGACGCGGTGGCTTGTGTCAGTTCTCCTCTTGTCAGGATTGACTTGAGCCACCAGGTCATGATCGGCTGCGAGGTGGCTGGTGGGGTCGCGTCTGGCTTCGGCACACGGCTCCGAGGAGGGCGAGCAAGCGGGCAGATGACATGTCTGCAGTATTTTGGGTCTAAGCCTGGCTTGCGCTGGTGACAGAAGACGATCCGGATGATTAGCCAATGTGTTGATTCACTATCTGCTCAAAAAAAAAAAACCCCTGAGGTGAGGACCATGCATTCCCTCAGCCCCAGACTGGTCCCCTAAACAGTCGGTGAGCCCCCAAAACCACGCTGGGCACGTGGAGAGGGAAAACGGGAAGGGCTGGTTTGGATCAACAAAAAAAAAAAAAAGGTGTTATTTCCCATTTTGTGCTTTTAAAATGTTTTATGGGCTGGGGCAGGGAAGGAAAGCACCCCTGTGCATTTTGCAGCGAATCACTGCTCCTGTCCAGGCAACCAAAATAAACCAATTTGGTTGGGGTTTTTTTTTGGGTTTTTTTTTTGGTAGAACGTGCCATTTTGTGGCCGGCGTGTAGGTTCTCCCTCTGTAGCCATCTCCGGGACTGACGCGTGCTCCGGCAGACCCCAGCGCCGCGGGGTCCCTCCGCACCAGGCCGAGCCTTGCCGAGCACCAGGCCGAGCACAGCACGGCGCGGCCATCTCCTCTGCCGCCTGGAAAAGGCCTCGGTCAGTCTTGAGCTTGTGGGCTCAGATGGTGAAGTGTGGCTTTTGGAGAGCAGGTTCGGCTTTCCCACAGGATTTCAGCTCCGGGTGGAATCGCACAGGCCTCGGGAGCTGCAGTCGGGGAGCGGAGCAGAGTCAGGGTTTCCCAAAGCCTGGGAGAGCATCTCCGCCTGTGTGCTTTGGAGCCTCTGCTGCCGCCCTGGCTGGAGCGGGTCGTGGGCCTCGTGATCCATCTCATGTGGCTGAAGGTTTAAATAAAGGCTCGTTGCTAAAGCACGGGATTTCATAGAGTCACAGAACCGTTGGGGTTGGCAAAGCCCTTTCAGCTCCCCCAGCCCAACTGTTCCCCTACCCCTGCCATCCCACCCCCAAACCCTGGCCCTCAGCACCGCCTCTGCCCGGCT
>NW_009260492.1:387515-390191 GCF_000687185.1 Egretta garzetta
TGGGGCTCCAGACCCCTCCCCAGCCCTTCTCGGGCCGTGTTCCAGCACGTTCCCCTTCAGCCCTCCTCTGGCTAACCCCTAGATGTGGCTTTACCACGCAGCCCTCCTCAGAGCTTCGTTTCACCTTGACGTAACTCCTTGGAGATGAGCTGCTCAGCCAGGTAAGAGCTCCCTCCGCATTCCTAGCT
The DNA here is from genome assembly GCF_000687185.1 of Egretta garzetta. Classification (NCBI taxonomy): domain Eukaryota; kingdom Metazoa; phylum Chordata; class Aves; order Pelecaniformes; family Ardeidae; genus Egretta; species Egretta garzetta. Next base: position 387,704 of record NW_009260492.1, read on the forward strand.
TTTGCTTGGAATACATATTCCAAATGTTTGTTGGGTGGCTTTTTTTTGGTTTTTTTTTTTTTTTTTTTGCTTCTGCAAGGTACTGAAAGGCCAGGTATCCTCCGCCATCGAACTCAGAGCGCTCCAGTCCCACCAGTTTCATTCCAGCTGCTCATGGCTTGCCCTTGTGCAACCACGACCCTTTATTTCCAGCCCTATATTGGGTCAGCCTTCATCCGACACCAGCTGAATCCCGGCGGTTCCCCCGCCCAGAGTCATTGCCGTGATTAAGCTTTTTATCCTCTAAAATAGTGCTGCCTTTCTGCCGAGTGCCTAATTTGTGAAGAAATCCGTTGGCTATCGGATCCAGAAATAACGTTGCCGTGCCATTTTTAGGAGCGTTTGTTCTCAGGTTTATTTTGGGGGGGGTGTTAAAGTCTCCCATATGGCACCAATCTTTAACTGTATTTCTGTTGCCTAATACACCGCCGATCGCGGCTGTTGGTCCGGGGATGCTGCAGCAAACGCCGTGCCCCATTCCCACGGAGCCGAGGCAAGTGTCCCACGCGGATTTCTGTGCCGTCCGTATTATCCCTTCTTATTTCTGTAGCTGCGTTTCTTGACTTTGGTCCCGAGTTGAGCCTCTGGCTACCTCCACAACACTAAACCATCCCGGTTTCTTTCTTCATGTGCCAAATAAATGGGCTCTAATGAGCCGCGGCAGGGCCGGCACGGTGAGTAAGGCACCGGGAAGGGTGGTGGTGCCGGGATTGGAGTCAGCTGGAGAGGGATCAGCGCCGTACTGCTCTGGTGGGCATCGAATCCCCCTCCTGCCTGATGGAGCAGCACACGTCCTCCCTGGCAGGGACAGCAACCCCTTGGAGACACTGCCGTTTCTCGAGGATGGCCCAGCTGTGGATTTGCTGGGATTTGGGAGCAGGGAATGCTACGGCAAAGAGGCTTCAGCCTCCACCAGCTCCATCCCCACCAGCACGGGCTGGGCTGGGAGTCCAGGCACCTCCCGGACAGGGCAGGGACCTCTTGGTGACGCTCCCGGCAGTGCTCCTGGAGCCGAAGGACTGCGGGACCAGCCAGCCGCTGCCCCCCTGCCCGGGGAGGAGGCTCCAGGCCACCCCTGCCAGAAATCAGAAACGTCCAACCGTCCGGCCGCCCAGTTGGGCGCACGCAGCAGTCTTTAGCTCCCTCTAATGTTTATGGCTCGAATGAAGCATCCGAAAGCCGAACAGGACCGAGCGGGGACGGGGCAGGCATCCAGGTATCACGTTTGTGAGTTAAAAATGTGACGCCGAAATGCATGGAAGCAGCTTGGCCAGCAAAGGGGTGCGAGTGTGTGATGTGCTACGCAAATGGCGTGAAAGACAAAAGGATGCAGTGGTTTTAAAAGCAATGATGTCTGTATTTAACGCTCGGTTATTATTAATATAAGAAAGATTTCCCAGGAAAACGAACTGTTCCTCTAAAGGCTTCCAGCCATTCCTGCATGCACAGACCAGATGCCAGAAGGGACAATTAGGACGGCCAGCTCTGAACTCCGCATAGCTGTGGCTACAGGAGTTTCCCAAACTCGTTCACGTGAAGCATAACACAGCTTTAAAAAATGCAGCAGAAACCTGCCGGCACGTAAGGCAGCAGAAATAGTTATTTGATAACATGATACAAAACCAGGTCGGAAGCTCTCGATCATAATTAGTGGCGTAACGACACCGCTGCAATGTGCCACGGCAGTGTCTGGCCATAGTGGTTAATCGGTGAGATCCTGGAGCTATACAAGGGTCCGGAAGCTTTGAATCAATATAAACAGCACATCTTTGTGTATTACAGAAGCTGTAACGCAAAGGCACAAACAGAAGGGGCAGACAGGACATCTCCTTGCTGAACATGTCGAATCAAGGACCGAATCATTGCTCCCGAATGCCTGCGCGTGCACCTCCAAGAGCTGAACACAGATCAGGGGACGGATAACAGAGAAAGGGGGAATGTAATTACCCTGGGAGGAATAAATCACTTTAACCGTTCAGTTACTGGGATCACAGCAAAGCAGTGGCACAGCCTCTTAATTAATCTTTGCTTTTCAGACTCCTCCTGTCCCTGTCCCCCTCCCCCCCATTTTCCCCCTCCCACTGGCTGGCAAGGAAGTGGGGGGGGCCCCGCTGGCCAGTGCGCCGTTCTGCCGAGCAGATCTTGCAGCAGGACACGATGAGGTGAGGGATCAGGCCACTGCGGATCAGCCTGTCCTCAGGGAGAGCTGCAGCTCCCCGGTACGCGCAGGGTAATACCCGCAGTGCTCCCGGTAATGTGGTGCTCCAGGCCCAGTGTCAGCAGCAGCGGTCTGTCATTCCGGGTTAATTATTCTGAGGAACTGCTGGAAACAAATCAGGGTGTCCTGGGGACGGCGGAAGCTCGGGTCTCTGCTTTAGAGGAAAGGCTGGTTTGTGAGAGCAGGATGGCAGCGACCCTTGCTCCCCCCACATTCCCCCTCCCCAGGGCT
>NW_009260492.1:390565-391040 GCF_000687185.1 Egretta garzetta
TGAGGGGTCACTCCCTCATCCCCCAAACTACCCTTCAGGGATCGCCCCTCAGGGATCGCCCCCTCAGGGAGCGCCCCCTCAGGGGGCGCCCCCTCACTCCCCTCAGGGAGCGCCCCCTCAGGGAGCACCCCTCACTCCCCTCAGGGATCGCCCCTCATCCTCCTCAGGGTTCCCCCCCTGAGGGGTCACTCCCTCATCCCCCAAACTACCCTTCAGGGATTGCCCCCTCAGGGATCGACCCTCAGGGATCGCCCCCTCAGGGAGCGCCCCTCACTCCCTTCAGGGATTGCCCCCTCAGCCCCCTCAGGGCTCGACCCTCAGGGATCGCCCCCTCAGGGAGCGCCCCTCACTCCCCTCAGGGCTCGCCCCTCACTCCCCTCAGGGATCGCCCCTCACTCCCCTCAGGGATCGCCCCTCAGCCCCCTCAGGGATCGCCCCTCAGGGATCGCCCCCTCGCCCCCCAGAACTGCCCCTC
>NW_009260492.1:392138-393238 GCF_000687185.1 Egretta garzetta
TTTGGTTGTGGGGTGCCGGGGGTCCGGTGCAGCCGCCGGGGGTGATGCGCCAGCCGGGGGTACAGGGTTTGGGCTCCCGTGCCTCTCTCATGAGAGGAGAAAGGGGGGGTCGGGTAGCGGCACCCCGCGTTTCGTCTGCCGTCGGGAGCTGCCGAGCGCGGGGGGACGCACCGGCCTTGGAGAGGCCCAGCTCCGCTCCGGCCTCAGACGCCCCAGCGGGATGGAGGGAGCCGGGCAGCGCCGGGGTGCGGAGCGTGGGTCCCCCCGGTTTGGTCTTTGATGTACCGGGAGGCGATTGCCCCTCGGCGTGGTCGGTCGCTGTCGCCTTGGATCTCTCCGGGCCCTCGGATCAACGTCGTGTTTCTTCTTACGGTCACCAGCCCAGGTGACGGGGTCCGGCTTTCGGCTGGCAGTGTTTCCCTGGAGGGTAGGCGCAACTGGGGCAAGCGCAGTGGGGAAAAGCCCCAAATCCCTGGATCTTGCTCATAAGCAATCCTTGGTTTTGTTGGCAGCGGAGGAGAGGAGGAATAGTCTCCAATGCTGCCTGATCTCTGCCGATGGATACAGGGATCGGTGAGAGCATTGGGGATGGAAAGGAAAGAGCGGTGATTTGAGAAACCAGGTTTCTGCAGCAACACTTTCTTTTTAAAATAACCTTTATTGAATCTTTTCTGAAGCCCTATATTTTGAGGGGTAATCCACCACTATGAAACAAACCCCACGATTTTGCAAGAGCTGTCTTGAGAATGACATCTTGGCATCAGGTAACCTGTCGAGGTTAATGTTTAAGGCCAAGCTGCCATTTAAGAGTTTGCAGCCCTGAGCTGCCCACTTGCTGAGGTGCTGGGAATCGCCTCCACCTGGATCATGCAAAACTGATGTGGCTGATTGACATTGGGCTGCTTCGTGGGGCAGCTCCGGTGAATCCATGCGTGCCACTCGCAACCCCCTGCTCTGGGAAGCAGCTCCTGCTGGAGCGTGTCCAGAGAAGGGCAGCGGAGCTGGGGAGGGGTCTGGAGCCCCAGGCTGCTGGGGAGCGGCTGGGGGAGCTGGGGGGGTTCAGCCTGGAGCAGAGGAGGCTGAGGGGAGCCCTCATCGCT
>NW_009260492.1:397176-402462 GCF_000687185.1 Egretta garzetta
GGTGCTGAGGGCCAGGGTTTGGGGGTGGGATGGCAGGGGTAGGGGAGCGGTTGGGCTGGGGGAGCTTAAGGGGCTTTTCCAACCTAAACGATTCTGTGATCTTATGATTCCTGGGCTGCTCGGCTGTACCGACAGCAAGCACAAGAGCTTTTCGCTCAAAGATGGGACCTGCTTTAACTGGGGTGGGGGAAGGCTTATTGGTGTACTCAGAAGTGGTGCTCAGCCTCGCTCCAAACTAGCTCGAACTATCACTTTTCTCATATGTGCTCACGCTCCTGGAAGTTTCCCCTTCAGATTTCCCTTTTTCTCTCACTTTCCACATGAAACACGCTTGTTCTAGGCTGGTTTGAGCGTTTAGGTTTTGGTCCTGTTCTTTTATAATTTGAAACTTAATTAGTAATTGAGTAAGCTTGTTCCTGTCCTGAGAACTAGGCTTGCTAGGTGGGGAGGGGCAATGTTCAGCCCAGAAATAAATGGAAAATAAATGAAGCTTTAAAAAAAAAAAAAAAAGCCCCAAAGTGAAATGCTCCTTAATTGCTCTGAAATCCATCTGGTGCTCTGGGTGGTAAAGATAGAATAGAGTGTGTCATGCCGTGACATCCCACTTACAGATTATATAGATTTTGGTAAAACTTGCCTGTTGATATTACAGTTGGGATATCCTGATGATTCATGAAGTACCGTGGTTATTTCAGAAACAGAGAGCTTAAAATAAAACCGCCCAGACCCCTTCTGTGCTCAGTTCTCCCACAGCAGCCTGGCAGCAGAAGAGACTTTGCGCTGGAATTGAGTTGCAAAGCAACGATGAATTTAATTTGAGAGGCACTGTGTTGCTTCAGCCACCGAGGGCAGATGGTCGTACCTTGATGCTAGGTGTCTGAAATCGTGCGCAGTTAACAGGTATTTCTACAGACAGGTTTTATTGTGTTTATTTTCAGACCGGGCCAGGTATAAAGCGTGGCTGCAGTAGGAGCATATCCTAAATAGGGTTCTTGGATGGCCTTGGTGGTGCCTTGAGGATTGCCTCGCAATATCTTACTTGCCGGCTTTGGTATGGCTTTGTGGCGCGTTAGAAATTGCCGGCTTTGGCAGCAAACTGCTTAGCACAACTAATCTGAGAGTCACAGTCCTGCAGGAGCTGGAGGTGATAGCAGAGCTGCTCCCTGGGTGGGCTCCTCCAGGAGGGGGCAGAGCAGAGGTAACGTATTTGTACGTCGAGGTAGTTAAATGGCACTGTACGCTGAGTGATCGCAGGTGATGTTGTCCATGCGTGGTGGTGGTGGCGCGGGGAGGAGGTTTCTGAGCGTGACGTAGCTGGAGGTTCAGGTTCGTTTCTAAGAGAGCCTGGCAGGTTCAGCGGTTCGTACAAAGCTGTAGAAGCAGACAATAGATATCTCGCATCGCAACTAAGAGCAAACATCCATTTTGTGTGTGAAAGCTGTGCTTGTAGATAAATGGCGTGACTGTGCTTGGGTTGGACTGAAGGTTCATCTGTCCCACCACCTGTCCTGTGAAGCACCTGCAGCCCTGCGAAGATGAGATGTTTTCCACCTTTGGGAGGCTCCAGCCCCTGTGGAAGTTGCTTATGTACCCTGGGGCAAGCTCAGTCTCTGAGCCTTGAGCTTGTTTGCTCTTGCTGCTGAATCAGCCATGAAAAAGGTGGAATGGCCTTAAGTTTTTTTTGATGTCAAAGCTGACAAACGCTGGACTGAGCAGGCTGTCTCGAAGCTTCACGATGCTAACGTGGCCAAGGTCAAGGCGTCGATTAGGCCCAGCAGTAAGAGGGAAGGTTTTTTTTTTTTTTTTTTTTGTCTTTTCCAGATCTGCTTCATTGAGCACAACATCAATGAGATTAGAAACGTCTAAACCTCATCAGCCAGGAGCTGCATGAGTGTGATAATTAAGCTTGTTAATTCGCCAGAAAACATGGCCCAAAAGGGAACAGGGCAAGCATGTGGCAGTGCCACATGTGTGTACTCCAGCCTGGGAGATCTGCAGCTTGGGGACAGCCCGAGTAGGTTTTTTGGCTGCTCTTTCCAGGCGCTTCTCTTCTGAGCTCATCCTGTCTCTTCTTGGGTGTGCGTTACCTTGCAGTACCTGCAGCGTCGTGCGCCGAGGTGTCCCACTGCTCAGCTCCTGGGGTTGCATCTGAAGGGCTTCTCGTGGTGGTTTTTGAGCCTGCATCCTGCTCGTTTCGCCTGGCATCTCTAGGCCTTGCGCTGGAAGGATGCAGCCAGCAAACGATCGTCATTCATTAGCTTCTTGTCACCTACGGTTTCACTGAGCTCCAGCACATCACATGTTGCTCTGTTCCCGTGCCAGCTCTCCTGGAATAGATATTTTAAGATTTCTCCTCAGTGGAGCAGATGGAGGACGGAGGTGGTATGCAGCGGTGGGATAGTCGTGCTTCTCCAGTGGCTTATTTATCGTTGGTGTTACCGTAGTGCCTAGAAAGGGAGCGGGACTGCTGGGTATACAAATTAAACTGGGCGACGGGTGGAGACGCCAAGGTGAACAAGGAAACAGCGAAAACCAGTGGGTAGGAAGCGATAATAGTGGAATAAAAGACACTTTCTTGCAGGCCTTCAAAAGCCTTTGGAATCAACTTTGGATCCTCATGAAGACAAATGGAATTACTAACTTCGTGGAAGTTCCTGTGGCTCTTACTGCTGCAAGTCAGTTTGCTTTGATTCTTACACGTGCTGACGGAATGACGAGAAATCCAGTGTTGCGTTCTTAGTTCTTTTGCTCTGCTCCTGATCATTCCTCTGCATCCTTTCAGTAGTCCACTTTGTTTTGGCCACCGTGCCGTTGTTTAAAAATAACCCTCTGAATTCTTCCTCTACAGAGGTGGGTCGCTGCTCTGAGCTTAGGGTACCCGTGTTTCCCTTTTGGGAGTTGCACGTTTGCATCAGGCAGTGCTCCTGGGGGCTAGGAGAGAGGCTTGCTTGTTTTAAGGGAGCTTAAAATTCGGAGTCCTGTGTATCTCTGGCACCTACTGGGATTCCTTTAGGGCTCAACAGTTTAAAAAATCAGACTGACTTGTCCCTGGGTGAAATGGAAGCAAAAATTTGAGAGCTTTTCGGGTTTTTTTTTTGTTTAATTAATGCCCTTTTCAGACTGCTTCCAAAGGCTGTCTGCTCATTGAGGATGTGTACTACGCTGGCTGCGAGCATGAAAATTTTAGAGTGCAATTAATTTATGTTAATTTTTAGTAGCAAATAATGCCTGCAATTGTCTTGCCACCATCGCTGCTTTTGTAGGAACAAGGATTTTTATTTCATCTGGCAATTCTAGTATTGTGAACAAGGTTTTTTATTTGTTCTTGACATTTTTCTTCAGAATTGTTTGATGAAAATATGCATGTGTGTACTTTTTGGGTTTTTAACCGCTGTGGTTTGTGCCTAGCTCTTCTTAACTGATCAGAAACAATACAACCCGGCTGTGAGCCAAGCAGCCCGTCAGGGCAAACCAGCCTGGCACGTCCCCGGTGCTTCGCTCTATTGTGTCCGTGGAAGGCCGCCTCTGGATGGGAGGGGAGCGAAAAGCAAGAAAATGAAAAAATCTTGTTTAAAAGGAAAAGAAAAAAAAAGGCTTCTGTGTCATTTCCTACTGCAGCAAAGTCTCACTGAAATTCCCCCTTGGTGATGGGCTTTCCCTGGGGTCCAAGTGCTGGAGGTTTCTGTCTCGTGCCTTCTGTCCTGTATGGTTTTCTGCCAGCAGTTCTTGATGCTCCTCTCTGTTGAAGTGTGCGTCAAACTCCGCTGCAGCGAGAGCCCCTGAATTTTCCAGCTTCTTCCTTTGTACAGTTGGTTGGAGAAGTGGTTGCAGTAATCGCTTCTGCAGCCTGGTCTCCTCTGCTTCCCCACGCTGCGGAGCTGTGACCTTCGTGGCCTGTGCTGTGTTTAACTTCAGGGAGCTGCTTGATTGCAGACACCAGGAACAAGATTGCTTTTCTGGGAAAAAAACTCGTCTCTGCATTTTCAAACAATGAAATTCCTCAAAATGGCTTTTCTAAGGCATAAGGCAGGCACAGGAGCTTACACGTACACCGGCCTCTCAGCAGCCCAGGTCTGTGCCTCCTCCTAAAATAGGAGTTGGTGTTTATCAGTGAGGGAAATCATCTTGTTTACATGGGAGCGCTGGAATATTATTTTCGGTCTGAAGCCTGGTTTGTGGGAATTCTTGCTTCCTATTTCTTTAGGGCCAATAACACGCCTCTCGCCATTAATTACCACGTACGCTCTCAGCAGTGCGAAAAGGGGTTTGTGTGCACCTAACGGTGCTAATTTGCTTCGAGTGAGGTTTTCTCTGCCTTTGGGCTAAGCCCGAAGCAGGTTTTGCAGGGAAGGAGACAGCAGCGTGCCCGGGGAAGGCAGCTCCTGTGCCCGGGTGCTGCAGGAGGTGCTGGTGTCCACAGCCCCCAGTGATGGTGCTGGTGCAATTTGCATCTTTTGCGAGCTTGCTCTGCTGTCACCAAGGATGTCATCCTGGTGCCTGGGGAGAAGGGAGAAGGATGGGTAGCATGTAGTGACAAGTTCTCCCTAAGTGTTTTCAGTACACGACTGTGGGGAATTGCACCAAGACATGGGCTCTGTTCACTGGAAGAACTTTTAATTCCTTACTTCGTTGTTTCTTAGCTTCTCAACCTCGTGAATGGTCCGTAGGCTCCTATGAGGACTTTGCAAAGCAGCCACATGTATTCTGTTCCATGATGCACAAAGCATTGGTTTTGGGGAGCCATTACTGTGGTGTACACGGGGACAGGGCTCGAAATGAAGTTGCTTGTGACTCTGGTGGTTTTGCAGTAAACTAACAGAAAGCCTGACACTCCCTTCTGTTGCAAAACACTTTTGCTTTAACGCTAGGAACGATTTGCTTTCCCTGGGGGTGGCCTTGGGGAATAGCAACCAGCCTGGGATTTTTTTGGAAAGTGAATATGATTTAACATAAGGGTTTTTTTCACTTTTTTTTTTTGAATGTTAGGTTTGTGCTGGCTGTGGGCAGCGCAGTCTTCGATGCGATGTTTAATGGTGGAATGGCCACAACTTCTACAGAGATTGAGCTGCCCGATGTGGAGCCTGCTGCCTTCCTAGCTCTGCTGAAGTAAGCTTCTTCTGACGTACGGTATAACTGAAACGAACAGATTGATTGTAGAGAAGGATATTTTTCGTTAAAGCAGTGGTCTATTTTGTAGAGTGGGGATCATTAAGCGTCTAAATAAAAATGCCTCTTTGTTGACGGGTTCAAAGGCGTTTAAATGCTGGTGTTAAATCCCTCTTTCCC
>NW_009260492.1:402540-405450 GCF_000687185.1 Egretta garzetta
ATCTACCGCACAAATGCAGCAACAGGGAGATGTTCAGGCTGTAAATTGGAATACGTGCACGTGCTGGCCCTTGTAGTTACGTTGATACTCACTTGTTCAGACGTTGTCTCATAAATTCTCGTTCATGAATTGGTTTGATTTGATCCAAATGCGATTTGAGAGAAGCGGGGAGAAGTAATCCTCCTAAAGCTCTGTACGGTACAAATAGCTGGAGCTCTTTTAGGTTGTGGGCCAACGAACAAGTTATAACAGGTAAGCAAGGTGTGAAAGCGGTGGCAGCCGTTCTGCGTGGTATCTGCCCTTGTGCGTGTTTTACTCCTCTTTTGGAGAGCTGGTTTTGAATTTACATTTACAGCACGTGTTGCAAGTCTGCATGCTGGAGGAAGGAGGAGGAAGGGAAGGGGCTGTAACATCCTATTCACCGATTTCTTTAAGCTCGGTGGTGCTGTATAACATCAGCAGCAATCCTGAACGTACGCTGAAAAGTCATTGTCCTGATTCTATAGGATTTCTGTAACCTTCTTCCAGGGGTTTCCAGTCCTGTGCTCTTGACGTGTTGCCCGCTCGCTTCCTATTGGGAACAATGACTATATATAGCTTTGGCACACTTTTTGCTTTACCTTCAAAAAGTGCTTTGGTCGTGACTGTGCTATCTTAGAAGACTTTCATTCTAGAGAAGATCAATTTTAAAGGCCAGGAATAATAGGCAGCCCCTAGCCCCCTCTCCCTTGGCTCATTTTAAACCAGACACCAGCACGTGGGGAATCCCTCTAATTGGCATATGACTTGCTATCAGCCAGGTAGACCTCTCTGGAGTGCAGAGTTAATATCTATCTTTAAAACTTAGTGAGGCTAAAATACCAAGTGAATTAGAGGCAAAGTCATGTTGTTTCCCTGCCAGCGCTGAGATTTCAGCACTTGTATAAACATTATGATCTTGGAAGAGAACCATCATCTGAAAAGTCTGAAGTGATGAGTTTAGGTGGATTTCAACAGAAACGTTTATATTTTGTATAGGAGAAATTGCCTGTGGGTTATCACAGTGCTACAGTAGCTGTGCTCGTGGTCCGGTGATATCTTAGATGCTTACACCTAGACTCAAACTTTGAAAATGCTCAGAGCTTAAATGTGCCAAAGGAAGTTTGAGTGCTGCATTCCAGTAGGAAGCTTACCAAGGACATGGTATGATCCTTCCTAGAATAAAACCAGTCCCTCCAAACACTGATCTGAAATGGCAGCTGATCCTTACATACGTCTCTGGACTTGGTCCAAGGCTCAGGAGCTTATCAAGGGACAAAGTGCCCATCCTGAATGTTCAGCAGAAGGTCCCTTCTGGACACCAGGTTGTGATTGTGGGCTAGTGGCCTTTAATAGGCCTGCTGTAATTGCATAAGAGAACCTTTTTTTATTACTATTATTATTTTCATGGTAACCCAAACAACATTTTTGGTTGTCTGGGGTTATAATCTAAATCTTTTTTTTTAAATTGATGCTACACATTTTCACAGTTTGAGCCTCTCTTGTTATCCCTCTTAGCGCACACTGTTTGGACTATCGTAAAAATAAATACTAACACAGTCGTTGCAGTAAATAGAACTAGTTGTTTTTAGAGCAACTGTGTTCTTTTAATCTTGTAATAAAAAGGATTGCTTAGTGAAAATAGGACTGGTGAAGGGATGGGTGCAAAATACATTCATGAGCCTGGGGCTTGATGCTGTTATTAACAGATGCTCTAGAGCAGCACAAAAGCCTGCTTTCAGCAGCAAAGAGAGCGCTTCCCTTCCTCTGAATCCCCCTGTTTGTGCTTCCCTGGGGTGCATCCCGGCCCGCTCCAGCTAGAGGAGCAGGAGCTCCACTGCTGATCCGCAAGAAGGCCCTCCGGACGGGGACGCTGCCTGGCATCCCCCTAGCAGAGCCCCGCTACTGCGTGAAGCCTCCAGGAACAGCGGCCATGCGACGCTTTGCCGTGCCCCCTTTGGAGAAATCCAGGAGAAGAAACTGCCGGAGTTTCCAAAATATCCCATGGAATCGGAACGCCAAGCACAGTTAACGTGCTTAATATTACACCTCTGTGCTTCGTGCCTGTCAGATCGTGACTGGCAAATGCTTGACTGGTTAAAGGAAAAACAGTAAACAGAAACTCTGCATGGGATTAGGACTAACATCAAGTGTGTAACTGGTTTTACTGAGCTCAGCCTGTCCGCTCCTGTTGTCTCTAATGAGCATGCTTGGGTATGAGGAGGCTCAGTCAGGCTTCCTATGAGGAGCTTTGTTTTTCCATGTGGTATGAATGTACTTCCTTGTTTTGGCCTAACAGGGAAGGCTGATGCTTTGCTAGCAGCGTGGCAGGCCTTGTTTTTTATTGCAATTAACTCTTGCTTTATGCTGAAGTTACACTGTGTGCTGCACTTTAACATCCATGTAATGAAACGAAACCCTTCAGTATATAAAGTGAAGAGACAGGGGAAAGCGGGGTATGGCTATACCATCCCACCTGCAGAGGGTGTATATGTCTGAGTGCTCCTGCTCACTTTTGAATTAGTATGTGAAATGGAGCTTCTCTTCTGAAGCAGGCAGGCCGGATTGGATTTTTGTCCTTGTTTAGTCTAATTGAACAGCCAAAGCCATTAATTTTAAGGGGCGTGCTTGGCCAGAGACTGTTCCAGCCTAGCGTAAGTGGCAGGCTAAGCAGCTCTCTGGTTGTGGGATGCTAGGCAGTTCAAGGTGCTTCAGCAGATATCCCAGCTATTTCGTTCATTAAAAATTAAAAAACCCCATACCCTAGGCTGCATCAAGAAAAGCGTGGCCAGCATCGAGGGAGGGGATTCTGCCCCTCTGCTCTGCTCTGGGGAGACCTCCCCTGGAGCCCTGCATCCAGCTCTGGAGCCCTCAGCACAAGGAGGACATGGA
>NW_009260492.1:405629-409219 GCF_000687185.1 Egretta garzetta
AGGTTGGAGGGGGCTGTGAGCAACCTGCTGTGGTTCAAGGTGTCCCTGCTCCTGCAGGGGGGTTGGGCTGGGTGACCTCTAGGGGTCCCTTCCAACCCAAAACATTCTATGATTCTATGCTGTAAAGAGTTGTAAAGTGGTTGTTTTAAAAAAAAATAAATAAAAATTACCTTCTCCTTGGTAAGCCCTTCCATCTCTCAAGCATAGGAAATGGGGCCAGGTTGATGGGCAGAAGCACAAACACTTTTTTTTTTTTTTTTTTTTTTTTTTTAATGAATTGCAAAGTTTTTTACCCTGTTATCTCATTGGCTTCACCAGAGCAATCTTTGTTTGCGTGTTTTCAGATTTCTTTATTCAGACGAAGTTCAGATTGGACCAGAGACTGTTATGACAACGCTTTACACAGCTAAAAAATACGCAGTTCCAGCCCTTGAAGCTCATTGTGTGGAGTTTCTTAAAAAAAACCTGAGAGCAGACAATGCATTCATGCTGTTAACACAGGTGAGTTTGCAATTATTTGCATCAAGTCCCTCGAGCAAGTTCCATCCCAATAGGAAAACAGAAGTTTCCTGAGCGTTACGGAACTCTTCATCCAAAATGGAGCAGTTCTGTGTCATTTTGAATTCTTCCTTTCAGGAGCCCAGTACTGATGAGCAGGTTCTTACAAAGATCAATAAAATACACCAAATGTTCCTGCCGTTTCAGGTCTGCTTTCTGTTTCGGTGTGGCAGGCGATTTCTTCCAGAGTGTGAGCTGGGGAAGAAATTAACAGGGTGGAAAAATTTCATCTGCCAAGAAGAAAAGTGAAATGAGAGGATTTTCACTTGTTCAAGGTTCAGGACTGGTGTAATAGGCTTTCTCTGTGCAAATCCTGCTGCATCTAGCTGGTCAGATGCTCTTTGAAGGGCTTTTTTGCAATAGTTGCCCTGAAATGGGGGTGAAAGACAGAAAATGCAACTTTTGGTGAGTGCTTTGGTTTATTTTCCTAGGAGAGGAACAAAGTGATCTCTTCCTCAGCCTGTTCCAGCTCACCCTCCTGCTGTACTGAGGACACGCAAACCTGCAGTTTCAGTGCTGTGATTCTGTGACTTTGTGAGGCCACTTGCACATCCTTGTGCCTCTCTCTCTGATCCAATCTGTGAGGGTTGGACTCCTCCATCTTCCATTTGACTCTTGGAAGCAGCAAACTAGAAGGCAGCATTTACAGCTTCTGCTTGCTTTGGAGAAGATCAGACTTTGCATGCAGGCTGATTAAATTAGCATCACTATCCTTCCCATTTCTTAGCCCCATCTTTTCTTTCTGGCCCCTGCCATGCTCTCTGATGACACTTCAGTGACTTCCACCATGCTGTCACCAGTGTGCTGCGGCGACTGTGGCATTGCCAGGGATGCGCTGTTCTGGGTGGTGTAGGAACAAGAAACAAAATGGCATGGTGTGTGTGAGTTTCCTTTGGGGAATGGGCATACTTTTGACTAGCTCTGGAGGGATATTTCTGATCAGCTAGCTCAGGAAAGCTGCTGTGATTTCTGATGTTAAATAAACCTTGCAGAGGAGTTTTTACAGCTGCCCTGACTTGGGAACCAGCACGCTAAGGTGGTCTGGGTCTGAGGGCTTGTTCTGCCTTGCCCAGCATATCTGTGCTGGTTTTTTTTCCTCCTTGCCAGGAGTACGAGCGTCATTCAGGCTCTGACTGTAGTTACTGCATCGGTGGCAGTGTCTACACCAGCAGTTTTTGCAGAAATTGAAGCAGCGTTGGCCTGAAGCAGTCGCTGCTGAGCTCTTTGCTCGTTCACTGTGATTAGGCTGGGATTTTGAGTTTAAGTATTTGGATCAAGTTCTTATAGTTCCACGTTAGTTGCTGTGGTAGGCACTCTTCAGTGCTAGGATTCAGCCAGTGCTGCAAAATACCATGTCCCTCTTTACAGATCCTCCTCTTAATTTGGCCCTTTTCCACATGCCATAAACAGGTGAGGCAGCCTCCGAGGTGTGGGGGGAACCACACTGCGCTTCCCTGGGGAAGATTCAGGACGTAAAGATTCTTGCTTGGGTGATGGTAGCCAAATCTGCGCTCCCATCTGATGCGTGGTGGGACAGTTGTAGCTCTTTGGCTGCAACTCTCCCAAATATCCAAGAGCGGATCTTTCCCGTGGGCTGCAGTTTTGAAGAGGCATCTGATGCTGGCCATCGTCTCATGAGGATTAGAGGTGTCAGCCTTTTGGTGGTATTCTTCATGCAGGGATTTTTGCAGCATGCTAAGTCTCTGCAACCTGACTTGCAGCTTTGGCAAGGTAACATTTGGTTTCACGGAGACTTGCTTACAAGTCACAAAGGTCCTTCTTTGGCAAAAGAGGAAGGTGTCCTATTTTTTGAGATACTAAAACCAAGATACGGCCTGGCACTCCGTCAGCTGTACTGGGGCAGCTGAAACTCCAGATGGAGGCAGGCTTTCCTCGTTCCTTTTGTTTGTGGCTTATCTGTTATGATTAATTAGCAGTGGTGTTTATGTTCACTACTGCAGTGTATCAAGCCTCTAAAATGTTTGAGGCTGGTGTTCTTTGAGAAGTGTATCTGTACCTCAATGACTGGCTGCATGAGGCACCTTGCTTAATGGATCTGTACTCAAAATGCTCTCCCTTCTGGTCCTTGAGTGTGAAAATCGGCCTCTGTTTTCTGCTTTTACTGCAACAAATTGGCAAATTTGTAGAGTCAGTTACAGACCCGAGGTGCATCTTGTCCAAAACATTTCCCAACAGGTTTAAGATTGTGGACCTGAGATCATAGAACCCCAAATCTCCTTTGCTTGTATCATTGCTGAATCCTGCTGGTCCAGCAACTATGTCATGGACAGCACTTCAAGCAACTGCTAATCTCTGGCAGAAATATCAGTGGCAAATACCTCTCCTAATTGTGCCTCGTAGTGAACCGTGATCCCCTTTCATGCCAGACGTACATGCAAATGTCACTTTGCTCAACAAGGAAATAATCGTTTGCCTGAAGCCTCTGTGGGGCAGAACTCCGCGAGTGTAACGTAAGTCCTTCACGTGTCAAAAGAGAGCCACTACAGTAGCAAAGTCTGAGTCAGTCACAGCTCTTGGATGCCAAGAGTGCAAGGCACTGGCAATCCTCCAGCCCCAGGAGCAGGTGACGACTGCTGGAGCTTCTCTGGTCCCTGAGAAAACGGAGAGTTGTTTCAGCTCTCTTGAGGTCTCAGCATCGAAGTGTTTCAGCACTTGAGGTCTCAGCATCAAAGGTTGGCCTTGCTGAGCTCCGCAGCCCATGAACAAGGGTGAAGCAGAAGATGCTTGGCAGTGCCAGCCTCCATTAGTGGCTGACTTCCCTGCCCAAACCACAAGTTTTAAACCTTACCTGTGGCAGCGAGTTCAAGTAACAGTATACTCTTGTGTTAATCTGGAGCACTGTGTCCAGTTCTGGGGTCCCCAGTTCAAGAAGGATGAGGAGCTACTGGAGAGAGTCCAGAGGAGGGCAACAAGGACCGGAGCATCTCCCCTACGAGGGAAGGCTGAGGGAGCTGGGCTTGTTCAGCCTGGAGAAGAGAAGGCTGAGAGGGGATCTCATCAACACCTACAAA
>NW_009260492.1:409271-412811 GCF_000687185.1 Egretta garzetta
CGCTGTCCTGTGCCCCCTGCTCTGGGTGAGCCTGCTTGGGCAGGGGGGTTGGGCTGGGGGATCTCCGGAGGGCCCTGCCAACCCCAGCCATGCTGGGATTCTGTAATGGTAGGTGTGATGTTAAGGCAGTTTCTTCCTAAATAGCAAAACCAAAGCATTGGAAAGAAGAGTTGATCTCAGTGACTTTTGTGTGCTCCCACCTCGTTTCTCCTTATGCTAGGCACAGGGTTGGTAACATGTCTTGGCAGTCCAGGGGGATCTGAAGCGGTAGCGGAATTGTTACCAGACCGCACTTAGGTTGGGCAGAGAGATTCTGAGCTTCTCTCCAAGCTGCGTGCGGGCTTTGTTTGGAATAGTAACCTATTTTGGGGGGAGTTCTTTAAGGTAACTAGATTAGAGTAGCTGTTGCTGTGCAAAACATGCAAATGCACTAAGCAGGCTACGTACCCTGCAGGGTTTTGCGCATCTCCCTGAGATGCAAGCAGTGTGCCTGCTAAGGCGTTTTTGCTAATACAGGAGATCTGTGTGACTAAGTTCTTACGGAATAAGCTGTCTCCGCATATTCCTAGAGTGAGCAGGCCTGGAGTCATCGGGCAAAGCTTTCTTCTAAATATAAAAATGCTGTAGTAAAAATTACCCATGTTCAGCTGACACGGTCTGTATGGCGCTAGAAAGCGCTACAGCCGCGTTAACTGATGTGATTTTAAACCAAAGACGTGCCTGAAGATACGCGCAGCTAAACCAGAACTGATGCCAAATGCAGATTTTTCTGGTGTTTGCCTTGTCATGCTTAACTGCTTGTGAAGACTGCTGCAGCCCAGTGAATCCATCATGCAGTCAGGCTAAGGAAGATGGGCTCTGGGAGAGAAGGGGGGGGTCCTTAGGGTAAGCTTTAAAATACCTTTTGTGTTAACGACTGCTTCTTCATTACCAGGCGAGACTTTTTGATGAGCCTCAGCTGGCCAGCCTTTGCCTAGAGAACATAGACAAGAACACATCAGACGCCATCAATGCGGAGGGGTTTACGGACATTGATCTGGGTAAGCTTTTTTCCCCTCCTCCCTCCACATGCTTTCATAACAAGCCAGCCTCTAAAGTTATTACAGGTTAATACTTGGCCCTTCTCTTCTGTGGCTTTGCTGTTCTGGAGCAATCTGTGAACGGGCAGACTCTGGCTGGAGATAAGGCATTTGCAAAACAGCATGCTTGCTTGCAGAAATATCCTGGAATCTGCTTGCTTTGGTGCAGCTTGGAGTTTTCTGGGCACGATACAAAGCCCGTTTCCTCTGTTGATGTTGGCAGGTTTTGGGTGGGTGTAACTTGCCGCCTTTTGTGGAGTTGGCATCGTTCCCTGAGTCTTTGTCAGGTTTTGGAGTTAAAAAGGTGTTGTGTTTTTTGAAAGCAAGAACTGGCTATTTTAATTATCCTGTGCAGTTCCCAAACTTGCTAGGCACAGTTAATAAACATTAAAATCCAGACTTCAGCCTTCTCATGAGGTGGACTGTGGAGGTAAGGCATGGGTAACCTTCTGGCTTTCATGCTGCTTGCTTCATCCAAATCTGATGTCAAGTAAGTTGCAATTCATTCTAGTCCACTTCCATTAACATGCCAATTAATTGGACACTGTTGGCTGCTCCGGTGAGTTACTTGCTTATGGAATATGAAGATACATCTTCCTCAGAGGCTGCAGGCAGCACTTTTGGGAGACGCCGTTTTGGTTTTTTTTCTTAATTGCTTCGCTTTTACTTACCTTGGCTGTACACAGGGTACTTCTGGCGAGGTAAAATCGGGTGATGTGGGTTAGCGCCTAAAGTTGTCACTATCTGTCCTGCCTTGCAGACACCCTGGTTGCGGTGCTGGAGAGGGATACCCTGGGGATCCGGGAGGTTCGTTTGTTTAATGCAGTGGTTCGCTGGTCGGAGGCTGAGTGTCAACGGCAGCAACTCCAGGTGATTCCAGAGAACAAGCGGAAAGTACTGGGCAAAGCGCTTTCTCTTATCCGCTTCCCATTGATGACTATTGAGGAGTTTGCAGCAGGTAACTGAACAAAGGCATTTCTGGCAACCCTGGTCTTTGCTTTCTCTGAACTACAGAGGATCAAGTACATGAAAATGGATTTTCTCTGTGTATCCCGTAATTTAAATTATCCCCTGTTCCCGCTGATCTGCAAAATCTACTGTGTAAATGCTATTTTCCTCCATGATCGTTCACTCTTGTTTTAAAGACCGTGGTGCTCCGTTGGGTGGGAGCAAGTCAGATCACAGCTGACTGTTTGTACCCATAGTTTGTACCTGTGGATGGTTACTTTCTCGTTCAGCTGAGAGCAAAGATCCAAACAGGGGTTCACATGCTTTTCCTTTCTAACCATTCCAAGCATTCAAACTACACAAAGCTAACGGAGTTGCAAGTAATTGGTGTTGATTGTCGCCTGCTCCCAAAGACAAATGAGGATGTTTCTCCCCATCCTCTATTTGCTGCTGCCTGTAATCCAGTGGTGGTGTTGGCCGTGTCTTGCTGATGCTGCTCAGAGCAGAGCCCCGTAATAGAAAAAAACTTTCAAAATGTTCTTTGAGCGGAGGAATTGGCGGTGTTTAGTCTGTGTCTCAAAGCATTTTTCAAGTTTACATTAAAATCTTGATCTACAAAGATGTCCAAATCACTTAAATCATTTAACAGTTTTGACTAAAGATTTTTTTTTTTTTTTTGGTTTGTTTTCATTGCCTGTTGACTTTGACTTCATACTCTGGTGATTCTCCAGGGACTGAAAACTGGCAATCGGCTTAAATAGTTTTCATGTTGAAAGTCACTGTGGAGCCATCTTCAAAACTGAAACTTGGTTTAGGCTGCAGTTATGGGAACAAAGAAGCAAAAAGGGTCACAGACAGCGCTTCCTCTGCAGATCCCTTCTCAAGGCAGAGATGGCGTCAGCTTATCGACAGCTAACGTACATCTTTCAGGATGAAGAGGGATATTAGTAAAGAAGTAAACCTCTGCTTAAGACTTGGTACCTGCTTTTTGTTTTGCCTGTCGCAGCTGCGATGTGGTCTTAGGGACGTGAATATCTTCAGAAACGGCTCGGTCCAGGCAGCAGAGAGATGTTCATCCGAACTGGGTACCTTTCCTTTGTGTTGGCACTGGGTGAAAACACGGCACACCATTCCTCGGCGTGCGTGGTGCCAAACGGCAGCTTTGCAGCCGATCGCAGGCTTAGGATCCAGCTCGATGGGAGCGAGCGTCCTCCTCCTGGGCAGCGCTACAGCCCTCAGAGCAGTTCGCGTACGCCAAGCTTTGCATGTTTCTGTAGAGCCTCTTTCACAGAATCACAGAATCGCAAGAGTTGGAAGGGACCTCGGGAGATCCCCCAGCCCAACCCCCCTGCTAAAGCAGGATCTCCTAGAGCATGTTACACAGGACAGCGTCCAGGCGGGGGTTGAAGATCTCCAGAGAAGGAGACTCCACAGCCCCCCTGGGCAGCCTGGGCCAGGGCTCGGGCACCCTCACAGTCAACAAGTTCTTCCTCCCGTTCAACTGGAACCTCTT
>NW_009260492.1:412890-419083 GCF_000687185.1 Egretta garzetta
CTGGGGAGCCCAGAGCTGGACCCAGTGCTCCAGGTGGGGTCTCAGCAGGGCAGAGCAGAGGGGGAGGAGAACCTCCCTCGCCCTGCTGGCCACGCTCCTCTTCATGCACCCCAGGATGTCACTGGCCGCCTTCTTTCTTTCAACCCTTCCGTCGGATCTTCTATCATTCTGTCTCACTGGGAGGAACATGTTAATTTTGGCACATTTGGGTTGAAGTTTTTGAGCTGGCAACGTCAGTGCCCCTCCCCGTGCTGTCCGTCACAACTGCCCCTTCGACTTGGCTCTCTGGTTAGGCATCTTGCTTTGAGAGAGGCTCAAGTTTTCTCCATCCACTTGAACCTAAAAGACGAAGAAAAGAAACCCCAAACCCAAGAGGCCGCGCTGATCAGCTGTTCCTTCCACAAGGGTCTGCCTTGGAATTGCTTCAACTTTGTCCTTTTTCTGAGTTTTCTGAGTGACTTCGATTTCTTTGGTGCTCACAGCGCAGGGAGGAGAGGGAAACCACTCTTCTCTGCCCCCCTCTCCCAAAAGCACAAACGGATTTCTACAGGCAGTGGTTTCGCCAGTTCGTTGTATAAGCTGGTATCAAACACGGAGTTTTGCATGAAGATGTTTGAACTGGCAAATGTGTCGCTCCCTTCCCTTAGAAATGTGAAACATTTGAGCATTGAATTGCAGCAACACAGGATAAGTTCAGGCATGATCAATGACGACTAATTTTTGCTGAGCAGCCTATCCGTAAGCTCATTTATCTGTTAACAGCCGACTTCCTTAAATTCTCTCACCTCTACCCATTGCAGCCTTGGACCACGTTACGTCTGCGTAACATTGTGCTGAATTTAACCAGCTACAAGTTGGTTTGGGCCAACAAGTAGCTACGCATTTGCTTCCCACATTAAAGAGCACTCGATGCGATTGTTTCTCCAGTACGCAGCAGTCTTGTTTCTGTTAAAAGCCTCTTGCAAACAGAGGCGCAGAGCAGCTTTTGACTCTCCTGCTAAAAGTCTTAATTTTTACCCAGTTCCAATTTTCAAAGTACTCGTGCTTTCCGAAGCTTGAGTGTAGCATCACTTTGGAAAAAAACTTCCAGTTACTGGAGGAGAGACGAGAATGTGTTTCAGCTCTTTCTAAAATTGCTAGCCTTGTTCCCTAGGTTCTGCAATAAAGGTATTAAAAAAAAACCAAACCAAAAACCCAGACCCAAAGCAGGGATTAAATGCCTGAGGGGAGGAGGGAGTCAAAGCAGGGCATGAGCTAAACCACCTTAGTCTTGACCGAAAAATCCTCCTATACTTTCTAAGCTGATGGTAACCAGGTGATGCTCTCTCCCACTACCCCTTTCGTGATGTCTTAACAGTGCTGTTACAGAATACCGGTGCAGATGTAGGAAAATCCCCGTCTCTTAACCAGTATTATTGTCTCCTGAGGGAGCAGGGGAAGGATTAGCTGCATGGTTTAGGTTTTTAACCCAGTCCTGTCAGCCAAATTCATTCTGGTTCTGCAGAGCTGTGCACTTGATGACCGTTTCACGTACGTCCTCCGTGCAGAGGCTCTGCAGTCCACAACTGGCGTGCAAATAAAAGGCAGGCAGCACGTTTCTGGGGTTTAACTTGCTGACACACCAGCGAGATCCCACGTGCGATGTGGGCTCGGCCCACCCTAATCTGCAAGTCAAGTTTGCCACAAGTCAAGTTTGCCTCCCCAAGTAAATCCCCAAAGGGATCCCTTCTGGTTTCTGACCGCGTCGCTGCTTTCGTGCTCCTTTGCAGGGCCTGCCCAGTCGGGAATCCTCACGGACCGGGAGGTGGTGAGCCTGTTCCTCCACTTCACCGTGAACCCGAAGCCGCGGGTGGAGTTCATCGACAGACCGCGCTGCTGCCTGCGGGGGAAGGAGTGCAGCATCAGCCGTTTCCAGCAGGTGGAGAGCCGCTGGGGGTACAGTGGGACTAGTGACAGGATAAGGTCAGCTTCTCTGCTAATTCTGCTGCTGATAGATTCATGTTTACTGAGCTTTGAGCCTACTCTAGACCTAAACCCGCAAGGTTACGTGCTAGACCCTGACTTCCACCACATAAACCCTACGGCGAACCCCGAAGGGAAAGCGTTTTGCTGGGATGCGTTAACCTACGTGTGCAGCTGCAGGCTGCCACTTTGCTTCTGTATTGGCGAAGGATTCCAGCCAATGTGGCCCTCCAGCACAGGCCTCTTGGGGGATTAGTTCTCTCCTTTTCAAGTGGCTTCCTGCAGCTGTACGGGCACGTAGTGGTTGGAGTCACCAGGCAGCTCGTGGCTTCCTCCTGTGCCTGGCTGTGTCGACTCGGCAGTGCTCCGTCAGGTTGGTTCCCTGCTCCATTATAAGTGTAAACGTGCCTCGTTGGAGCTGCCTAATCTTGCCGATTTGAGGGAGGGATTAGGATAAAACGCTTGCTGCGCCTGCTTTTCTGCTAATACCTGGTTTGTTTAGACCTGAGCTTGTAGAGAAACAGCAAAGCCCAGTCGTGGTGACAGAGATGTGGAGGTGTGGCGTGGCAAACGGTGGTTTGCAAGCCTTGTGTGGCCAAGTGATTAGAGCAAGACAGGAGGTAATCAGAGAGCCTTGGTTATTTCCCGATTCGTCTTTTCTCTTGGGTGGAAGGGGGACTCACATCGATGTAGTTCTTTAAAATTTTAAGCCTTTTCATCAATGGTTTTCTCGCATATTGACAGAGGTTGGATCTTATCATAGAATCATAGAATGTTTTGGGCTGGAAGGGACCCCTAGAGGTCATCTAGTCCAACCCCCCTGCAGTGAGCAGGGACACCGCTAACTAGATCTTCTGGTCCATTCATCCCCTTACAGGAGACTGTAGTTGGAAGAGCTGCTAGCTCCAAACACTGCTCTTGCATCTAACGTTCAGAGCCCTTTCGGAGCTTGTATTTGACTTTAAGTCCAACTGCTGGCAGCGTCAGGGTCAGTCTTCAGCGAGGCTTGGGTGCAGTTTCCACGCCGAATGTTTTATGCTGGTTGCGGAGCAGTGGCTTCTGGCCTGTCGCAGATGTTTGCTCTTGAAACACGCAGGGCTGAAAGGGTTGGCGGGTGGGTGAAGAAACGATGTTGGCAGTTTGGCAGGCATGGAGGCTTTCACTACCTGAGAAGGTGGAGCTGCAGTGGGGTGAATGTCCTTAGGCAGCAGGGATTCTTGCGTTCAGGAGCGATCGAATCTTCTTGTCTACTCTTGGGTAAACCTTGAGCGCAGCTGTATCCAGCAAACACTCAGAAGCACATTAACGATTCTGCTCCAGCGCTCAGCCATGAAATATCTGATGACATTTTAAGTGGTCTTTGCTGTTACCTTGCTGGAAAGGCTGCTGCTGCGTGAGGGTGGGCACCATTCCACGCTCTGCAGGCTCCCCTGCCTTTGCTTGGCTGGCGTTTTTGGATGCTGACATCGTACTGCAACCTCAAAACGCTTCCTGAGCGAGCCTGGGCTCTGAAGTTCGGTGATGGGATTGCGCAGCTTTGTGTTTCACATGAGCGACCAAAATTGTTGCCAGCCCGTTAGGACAGTTGAAGGTGTGAGCTTCCAAATTATGATTTCTGTACAGGATTTCAGTTATTAGTTGCATTTAAAACTGCAGTGTGTTTGATTAAATCCTAGGTATCAAATTAAAGCGAGTGAAGATGTTTGTGTGTCACCCTTGCGGTAAAACAGTACTGGAGTGGCAAGTTGGTCTGACGTTCCTGATCTCTTCCTGCAGGTTCTCAGTAAACAAAAGGATATTTGTAGTTGGGTTTGGATTATACGGATCCATACATGGGCCCACGGATTACCAAGTAAATATACAGGTAATTCTCTCTACTACGTTAAAAATATTTGCTGCTGTAGGGACTGACTTGCACGTTTTTGTGAATATGCAACAAAATCTGAAGTTAGAAAGGACTGGATTTGTTTTCTAGGTAGGGTGGCTGGCAGATGCAGCCAGGGCCAGATGGGGCACTGGGGATAAGAGGGATTATTGCTCTCGATTTTATGCAACCTCCCGTTGCATGCGTCACTGCGGTATCTCCCCAAGTCTGCTCGCAGCCTTTGAAAATACCTCTCCGAGAGTTGCGGCGTAGTTTGAGAAGAAGCTGTGCGTGTTTCCCCACACCGAGCAGGCCAGGCCAGTTCTGCCCTGCGGCGCTGCAGCAGCGGCCGGGTGCTGCAGTGGTGCTCAGACCATCTCTTGCTCCGAGCTGTACAAATGCAGCGGAGCAGCCACAACTCAAGAAGGGAAGAGAAGAAAGCAATTGCTGTGTCAGTGCTGGGCCCGTGCAGCGCTGGTGCGCGGCCTCGCGTCGTCAGCGTCCCGTTTGAGATGCTGAGCGGGACTGAGGGAGGCTCAGCTGTCTGAAACCCGTCGTGATCTTGTTCAGAGACTGAGGTGGCTTACGGAAATCTTGGGTGCCTTGTTCCGGATGCGCCTACGTAACCCCAGTCTGGAGCACTTGAGAACGGCTTTCCCTGGGCAAGTTCCCGCAGCGCGGCCCATGTGATGAGCACAGTCTGCCAGCACTCCTTCCTTAATTGGCAGGGTCTCCTTCTGGTGCCCCTGAGCCCTTGGAGGAGAAAGGCAGGTGAAGATGTAAGCGCAGAACGTCGGTCTGCAGTCCCCGGCCAGGCTTCGGGGTAAGGAGGGATTGTCTTGGGCTGTCTGGGACCCGAGCCCGCAGTCGTTGGGTGTGATCACAGCCCTGGAGACGCACATAAGCAACGGGGTAGCGCAGTCGCAGTGGGGCTGGTCAAACTGTTGAGTCCCTCGGGTTCAGTCCAGTTCAGCGGACGCACTGGTGCAGGGCAGTGTTCAAATAACTGCGCATTAAAAGTTAACACGTGTCTTCCAGATCATCCACACGGACAGTAACACGGTCCTGGGGCAGAACGACACGGGGTTCAGCTGTGACGGATCATCAAACACTTTCCGGGTGATGTTCAAGGAACCTGTCGAGATTTTACCCAATGTCAACTATACAGCATGTGCAACCCTGAAGGTACCGTCCTGGGGCGGCACGGGCAGGGGGAGAGGTTTATAGGGATGGGTGAAAGCGGCTTCTGTAGTCCCTTCGGTGCGACGTGCTGCTCGCTCTGCGTTTTTCAAGGCCTGCAGTGTCACCCCGAAGCTCTGCTCCACGCTCCTTCACCTGGTGGTGCCATGTGCACGTTCAGCACCAGCGTTCAGAGCTGGGTATTAACTTGGCTTGCAAGTGTGCGGTGATTCCCAGGGTAGCGATCGCATTGGTGGAGGGAGTGATAGCGGGGGGGTGTTTTTGGGTGTTATCCAGATAAGCTGTCGGTTCTGCGGGTGTGTAATCCCGAGCCTGCCTGCAGCAGCTTAAAAAAGTTGATGTTTAACTGTTGAGACCTGGTTAAATGTCGCGTTAAGCTCTGATAGAGACGAGAACTTTGCTCAAAATACCTGAGGCGCAAGAACCAGAAAGAAAAGGGAGGTGCCGAGATCTCCAAAGCTCATTGCTTCGGGCCCGGCCTTGACCTGTTCTTGTCTCCCGTGGCCATCACAGGGTCCAGATTCCCACTACGGAACCAAAGGACTGCGCAAAGTGATCCATGAATCACCAACAACGGGAGCCAAAACCTGCTTTACGTTCTGTTACGCGGCTGGGAATAACAACGGCACTTCCGTGGAGGACGGACAAATCCCAGAGATCATCTTCTACACATAGTGCAGCTGCGGAGCTGGCTCTGGACTCTTCGGTTCTCTTCCCCGTCACCTTCCAAACTAAATTTCTGGCTGAGTTTGACCACACCAATTGGAGCCACACTAGCCAAAGGTCTCAGTAAAATCATTTCAAAGCTCATGTTTTGCCTTGTGCTAGTGATTCTGCTGCTACCACGTACCAGAGTAACTGGTACCCCAGTGTCCTGTGTAGGTTGTCTGTGGCTTAGTCATGTTTCACTTCACTGATTAACCCTATCTAACAACAGGCATTTCTTCTTTTTTTTCTTTTTTTTTTGACTGTAATGAATGTCGATGCTTTTCCACCGGTCAGAAGCATGGAAACGAGTGGCTCTGGTTGTGGTGATACTTGCTGTGAGGAGATAATCCTGCAGACAGACACAGTCGGGCGCTGTGTGGCCCGTCCTCTTCTGCTCAGCGGGCCAGGCGAGGCGGTTTGCCACGCTTGCCCGGCAGCGCCGCTGCGACGGCGGGGCTC
>NW_009260492.1:419318-420402 GCF_000687185.1 Egretta garzetta
GGGCCTGGTGGTGCTTCTTCCCCAGCGCGTTCCAAGCGATGGGCGATCCTCGGAGAACCCCCGTGCCGCCTCCAGCAGCGGGGCCCCCCTGCTGCTCGTTACTGCGCTAATCAAACCCTTTGCAGCTAGCGCCGGGGTTCGCCAGTTGGAGCAAGCGAGGGGCCTCGCCTGCCCCCCTTCCTCCCGTCGCTGCTGTTCCCATGCACGTTTCAATGCATTTTCTCTTTGTTTCTGTGCATTGCTAAGCCGCCCCTGGGCCGCTTCCATGGCCGATGCGAAGTAGGAAGAGGCTTGATGTGCAACTGCCTGTTACCCGATAACGCAGCAGATGGACGAGGATTTATGAAACAGTTCAGGAAAACAAAAGATTGGCTTTGGTTTGGTTTGCCTGCGTGCGCACGCTCTCCCTGCCCGGGCAGGCGCGGGAGGGGGATGCGGTGCTCACAGGTACCGCCTGGCTTGGGGGCTGCGGGCGCCCCCTCCCTACCCCCTCGGGGTTGCTTTTCCCCGGCGTTGGCCGAGCAGGGGGGGGCGCTTGCCCTGCCGGGGTGGAGGAGGCCGGGGGGCTTGTCCTTGCCTGGCCAGCCTGGTGGTCGCTGGTGAAGACTCCGAGACTGCTTCCTCCCCCTCCGCTGCAGAGGAAGCTCGATGCGAAGGGGCGCTCGGTGGCCGGAGCCTTCGACGTCTGCGTGGGACTTGCTGGCGGGGGGGGGGCTGCCCCGAAGCCGAGGTTCCCCTCTGCTCCAGGCAGACGAAGCCGTCTTAATTCTCCGGGCAGCGGTTGCCACCTTACTCAGCTCCTAGAAATGAAAACCTGGTCGCCCTTCGCTGGTGTGGGCAACTCGGTGCCTGCTCGCTCGCTGGGGCAAGGACCTCGCCTCCTCTTCCTCCCCCCCGGCAGCTCCGTGGCCGGCCGGGTGCCTCCTCGTCAGCCGCGATCCCGGCAGGAGCGCCCTGCACCTCCTAACCAGTAGCTATTAGAGATGTCAATAGTGTGTTACGTTCTCTAGGAAGACGGTGTAAGATGTGTATATCGTAAGCCTGCTTCAGGGTAGGATGTTTTTAATATGGCCAGGAATAAAAA
>NW_009260492.1:420758-421283 GCF_000687185.1 Egretta garzetta
CGCGGCAGGCGCCTCCGCGCTGGCTCTTCCCTGGAAGCACCTGGTTTTGCTGCCCTTCCCTGACGCAGAGTCTCATCCCAAATCCACCCTTCCTGCCGCCACCCCCCAAGGTAGGTCCGGGAGCTCGTCCTGTCGGGGAGGGCGAGGAGTCAGACCGAGCTACACCCGAGCAACTTCTGTTCTTGCGGCTTTTCTGCAGTTTGATGCAATTCTGGCTTCTGTAGATAGGTGAATGTAATTCCTTGTTGGCCATGCCTGTTCCCAAAAGTCTGAGGCGTTCTGTTGTACCACATCACCTTCCGAGCGGAGCCGGGACTGTCTCGCCTCCAGTGCTGTATTGAATGTACCCGCTGCTCTCGTTCAGTGTTCACACTCTGCTTTTGGCCAGCTTTGTGATCTGTAAATAGGAAATCAATAAAGACATTGGGGTTGTCTTTACACAAGTTTCGTTGTGATTTGAAAAGAGGCCGCCGGCGTGTCCAAGGGAGCCGGGTCCCAGCCCTCCTGCCCTGGCCGTGGCTGTGT
>NW_009260492.1:427908-428221 GCF_000687185.1 Egretta garzetta
CGGCCCCCCCAGCCCTGCGCGAGCTGGGAGCACCGAGGTCCCCACGCAGGGCGGCGGGACGGTGCCCTCGCCCAGAGAGCGGTGCTCAGCCTCGGTGCTGAGCAATCCCAAGGAGCCCCATCGCACAGAGGGGTTTGGTCCCCGCGCTGTGTCTGGGAGGGTCGCAGCTCCTGGGAACCCCTGCACACCCCATGGGGAGGGGGGGTTACTGGCAGCCAGCTCCAACACAACCGGGGGACACGGCCCCGCAGGCTGTTAGCTCCGGGGAGGCCTTGCCATGGCCCAGCGACGGGACACGGCTCTTGCTCCCCAG
>NW_009260492.1:429894-431440 GCF_000687185.1 Egretta garzetta
CCGGGCCGGCCCCCCCGAGCCTGCCGGCTGCCAGGTGAGCTCCCAAAGGCTCCTCGGCAGGCTGCCCACTGGCCTGAGGATCCCACAACTCCGTCCCCTCGGGCGGCTGCTCGCGACAGGCAGGAGGAACAGAATGAAAAGAAACAAAAGAAAAGAAGGGAGGAAGAATGGGGAAGAGAAGGGAGAGGTGGAGGGAAGGGGCGGGGAGAAGAGTGGCAAAGGGAGTCGAGAAAATAAGACATGCAAAAGCAAAAACATGACCGGAGCAGCTCGAGTTTGTGATTGTGGAGGGCACTCGCGCAGCGCCATCCCGGCGGCTCCCCAGAGCGGTCCCTGCGGTGACCCCGTGGGTCTGCATCCTCCCGGCCACGGCCACGCGCACACACGCACCCCCCAGCAATGGAGCTGGGCTCCTCCCCGGCACCGGGCACGTCCTGAGGCCGCGCTGCCCCGCGGAACACGGCCAGCCCCACGCAGGGCCGGCGGCTGCTGTTCGGAGCGGGGAGGCGCAGCCAGGCCGAGGCGACGCCACCAGCTGCCCTCCTGCAAGTGAAACGTTCCGAGGCCGACGCGGATCTTTGCGGGGCGACTGCGAGGAAGCAAGCTGTGCTGGGGGGCACCCTGCTGCCAAACCCTTGCTCAGAGGAGCACATCACAGCCCCTCTGCAGCCCCAGGTCGGAAACTGCTCCCATGCTGTGGGAGTTTTGTGTTTTGCTTTTCCCACTGCCCTCGTGAAGGGATGTCGAATGCGGCATTTCTTGGATGCTGCAGGCAGAGAGCAGATCTTACTGGGAGCAAGTTCCCAGGAACGAGTCAGAGGCGCTTTGAAGACGCTGCCCTCTCCCTAAGGAAGCGCTGCCAGCCAGTGGCCAGCGAGAGCCAGGGCTGTCCCTGGCTCCCCGTGCTCGGCCTACAGCAGCAAGGGGCACCGCTGGGCCGACCCATGGGCGAGGGAGGACAGGGTGCTGCACCCTCGGCTCCAGCCCCGTTTGCAGGCACTCTGCTCCCCGAGGAGGGTCAAGGCAAGAGGACGAGGGTCTGTGTGAGACCGCTGGGGAAACGCGTGGGGTTTACTCTTGATGGCAGCAGTCCCAAAGCCGTGTTTCCTGCATCAGGGTAGGACAGGCCACGGCACCGGAGAAGGGCCGGGCAGCCCAGCGACCCAGGCAGGGAGCTGCCCGCACAGCTCTGCCCATCTCCCTGCCCCGGGCTGCTCCCAGCTCAGCCCCACGTGCCCTGCCCAGTTCCCAGGGCAAAGCCAGCCCCAGGAATCCCCCCTGCAGCCCAGGCAGCCCCCTCATTTGTCCCGTGTCCTGGTCCCACTGATGAAAACACCGCAAACAGAGCAGCAAGTTCTTCCCATGGGGACGCGGCACGGGGGACACTGTCCTTAGCGCAAGGTGGCTCAGCCTGTACCGTGCCCACAGCCACCGGCCAGTGCTAAACCCTGCAGCTTGCCGGCTGAAGCCCAGGCCTGGCAGTTCCCCACTGTGCTACAGCCTCCTGTGGCTGTTTCCTCCTGCTTCTGCCAGGCCACCTGGCCCG
>NW_009260492.1:431610-432137 GCF_000687185.1 Egretta garzetta
GACGGGTCCACCGCTCCCCTGGGTTTTGGTGTGTGGCTGTGCTTTGTCTCTGTTCGGTGGCTGCACCTGCACCTCGCTGTGCATCGTGCCGATGGGGGTGGGCTGGGGACACAGGAAGGACAATGTCACCCGCGGCACAGCAGCCATCCCGCTGCTCCGCACCCCCCGATCCAACCTCCAGCCAAACATGCAGAACACCCCAAAATCAGGGTCTGATCCCAGTCCCTACCCCCGCCCCAGCAGCTCCACCCCTGGTGTTTGGCTGCAGTGAGCCCAGGGAGGGTGCCCATGGCAGAAAGTGAGGTGCCAACCTGACTGCTGGGTTCCCCTTAGCTCCAGGAGCCTCAAATTTCTGTGTCACAGCTTTAACTCATTGTCACGACAGCCCCAGCCTGGAGCTGGCTGCTGGTGTTTGGTGAGGACTGGTGGAGCTGATCTCTCGGGCATGGATGTGCGTGGCAGGGACGACTGCTGACCTGCATCCTCCCTGGCTGCTGCCGCAGACCACGCTGCCCCCCCCCCCTGCT
>NW_009260492.1:432160-441565 GCF_000687185.1 Egretta garzetta
AACACGTAACCATTCCTCTCGAACAAGTCTGTGAAGAGCTTCCGCAGATAGTCGTAGTCGGGCTTCTCGAAGAAATCCAGCCGCCGCACATAGCGCAAGTACGTGGCCATCTCCTCTGCGGGGACAGAGCGGGCTCAGCTGGGGCAGGGGGACAAGATGCCAGGCCAGCAGGCTCTGGGGCCAGGCTGGGGCCAGGGCCAGGCCATGCGGGGTGCCCTCACCTGGGAAGTTCTCACAGAGCACCTCCACCGGAGTAGCTCTTTTGGTGTCGCCGATCTTCTGATACCTCTCCTTTAGCGTGTCAGCCTGGCAGAGACAAGGAGCAGGTCAGCGTGAGGGCCAGGCACGTCCCCGGGAGCGGGGAAGGCACTGGGTGCTGTCAGACCACGAAGAGTTTCTTGGTCCCCCTTTTCCAGGTAACAGCGAGAGCTCATTCCCAGGGAATCCCCTCACCCAGGGCAGGTCTGGAAGAGCGCGGTTCCAGGACAGCTACTGCGAGAGCAGCTGGGATATGCACAAAGCAGGAGGGACGCGGAGAGGGGGACACCTACAGCCGCTCGGCACAGCAAGGGGCTGGCACAGAGCTCGGAACAACAGCCCCTGCATCTGTTGGGGTGCCAAGCCTCCAACACCCTGTGGGCCAAACCTTTCCCCATCCCACACCCTGATGCTGCTCATGCCAGGGCAGAGCCAGACCCCCAGGGCGGCCATGCCCAGGGACAGCAGGAGCTGGCAGTTACCTTGAGGCCTTGCCAAGGGAGGCTCCCGCGGAGGAAGTACATAAACATGTGCCCTAATGCTTCCAGGTCGTCCCTGCGGCTTTGTTCTGCATGGAGAAAAAAAAGAGACATGGGCACATTCCCACTACAGCCACCTTCCCTGTCCCTGCCAGACCCTGCCAACCCAGACCCCAGCACCCCACGTCCCCTGCCAACATCCGAGGCTGAAGAGCAGGAGAGGCAGTTTGTCCCCAGCTCCACCGCTGGCAGGGGGGGAGCTTGCACCCTGAAGTCCCCTTCCCTCTCCCTTTCAACTGAGAGGCAGGGCTGGCCGCACAGTGTGCACACACACCTTTCCCGAGGTGGGTGTTGATGCTCATGTAGCGTGCTGTCCCTGTCAGGCTCTTGTGCTCTCGGTAGGGGATGTGTTTTTTGGTCTCAGGGTCAATATACTCTTTGGCCAGGCCAAAATCGATGATGTGGATGGTGTGCTGCCGCTTGCTGCCCGGCCGCCCCACCAGGAAGTTCTCTGGCTTGACATCTCTGTAGATTAGGCTTTTGGTGTGGACGTACTCCATCCGTGTGATCTGGGGGCAGAAGGAGATGTCGGTACCACGGCAGAGACACGCTGTGTGTCCCGCACACATCCCTCCACCCTCCTCCCCTGGACCCAACTCTGCTCCGATTGCCGTGCCCCCAGCCAGTGACCCTGCTCCCCTCAGCCCGTATGTCACCCTGGGTTGAAGGGACAGGCACAACAGGTCCTCCAGCCCGGGGAGACAACCTCAGTCCGGCTGCATCTCGGACACACAGCAAGAGACACGGCTGTGCTCGGAGAGGGGCTGCGTGGGGGTGAGGGAGAGCCCTCCTACATCAAGGAGAAGGTGAGGTATGGAGGGAGGTGGTCTGGGATGCGTGGTCTGCCGGGTGCTGGCTTGCCCCTCCTTCCCCTCCCCTTCCCTGTGGGGTCCCCACACAGCCTGACGGCCGTGCCCACACATCCCCTGCTCCCCCGGGGCAGTCTGCGGCCAGGCGGGCCGGGGTGAGCCAGGCAGAGCCACAGGCGAGGCGGAGGTGCTGTGCTCACCAGCTGGATTGCGATCATCAGGACGGTCTTGAGCGTGAAGGTCCGGTCACACAGATCAAAGAGATCTTCTAGGCTGGGTCCTAGCAGCTCCAACACCATGGCGTTGTACTTCCCGCAGGGGCCAAAGTAGTAAACCTGAGGAATTCCTTCTGCAAGAGAGGGAGCAGGGGCTGTCAGGGGTTGCAACAGGGCGGAGCAGCACACAGCCATGCTGTCACGGCCACGCCACTGCTGGAGCCGAGACGGGGGGCTGCAGCTGGGGGGATGTCTCTGCACTGCCCTCCCTCCACTCTGCAGCCAGCCTGGCTCTGCTCTCGGCAAGAGGGCGAAGGAGGCAGCTCCATCTGCATCCCTGACTGCTGCGGGGGAGGTGGGGGGAAAGAACTAAATAAAAAGGGATCAAAGATTAGACGTGGCTCTGTGTAAAATCGGCCTCTCCCAGCCGAGCAGATGGGCAGCAGTCGCTCATGGCAGGGAGTGAATTTGCAGAGTCACATTTATAGGAAGCTCCCCTTTCCTAGCTGGCTCCCGCGGCAGCGCAGCCTGGCCCCGTACCTGCATTGCCGAGCTGTTTGTAGAACCGATACTCCAGGTGCAGCTGGGGGGCCCGGGATTTTATGGGTTCCTTGGAGAAGAGAAGGAGAACGGTTAAGGCTGTTGCAGTGAGCAGGATGTTAGGGGAGGTCTGGGTGTCCCCTTCACAATGCTGGCAGCAGCTGGACTGAGAGGATTTGGGGTTGAGAAAAACTGGTATGAAATAGAGATGAAGCCTCCGGGGACGCTGAGAGAAAACCCGCCCACATGGGAGCCAGATCCACCCCGTCCAGAGAGATCTGGGTGCTGGTGTAGACATTAATGGGAGCAGGTATCAGCGGGGACCACCCTGCCCCGTCCAGAGAGATCTGGGTGCTGGTGTAGACATTAATGGGAGCAGGTATCAGCGGGGACCACCCTGTCCCCGAGGTCTCTCTGCTGCAGGCACCGGCTGAGTGCAGCGCAGGCCGCAGTGAGGTCATGGAGAAGAGAAGACCCAGCTCCTCTCTCCCGGGGCCCAGATCACCCCACCTGCGATGACGTGTGTTGCTTTGCCTGCCCTCAATTCCTAGCAGCGAGCACAGCTCCCGGCGCAGCCACCCATCCATCACCTATCGCAACCCGCTCGGCTGGACCCGCTCCAACAGCCTGGGGACGGGGAGCAATCTCCTTCCCAGGTGGCCTGAACATCACTGCCCTGACCACAGAGGGACTCACCAATTTGATAGCTACGTATTCGTTCGTGTAGAGGTTCTTTCCTGCAGGGAGAGACATGAAAAAGGCAATTGAAAGCAAGTGAGCCTTTGCATTAACCCCACTTTACACCCGCCGTGGTCCCCTGAGGGCTCCTGGGCTGCAGAACATCCCAAACTGGTTCGGTGGCTCCCGAAACACGTAAACAGACCTGGAGGCATGAGCGGGAGCAAGAACCCACTGTGGGGAGTTGCAACACGCCAGCTAATTACGCCCAGATGGGGTAGGTGGATTCCTCTGGGATGGACAGGCTGCTGGGGGGTTGGAGCCGAGTCTGCTGGGAGGGGCAGCGTCCCAGTCCAGGCCTGGAGGGATGTGACTGGCAAAGGCAGACACAAGGCTGGGACTTGCTGTTTCTCTCAGCCACATCCCTGCATGGAGAGGGGCTGCCCTGCTCTGGGAGAGCTGTCAGAATTGGGGGATGCTGCTTTGCGAGCAGCAGGACCATGCAGAGGGTGGCAGGGAGGAAGGACCCCCAAGAACACTGGGGCAGCCTGCAGCACTGGAGCCAGCAGTGGTCTGAAGACACCACAGGTAGGTGGAAATCCCTTCCCCAGGGCTGGGGTCACTCCTGGGGATGGCAGATGTGACCGTGCAAGCACAGACATGCTCAACCTCATCCTCTGGGATGCTCCCACCCACCCGAGGGGGCGGGGGAAGCCAAGGAGCAGACCCACAGCAGGGCCCAGCTGCATGAGAAGCTGAAGGCACCGATGGGCTGCGGGGAGGGCTGGACGACTGCCTCCAAGTGCCCAGGAGAGCTGAAAGGGCAGCCATGCCACCCCAACACCCTGTAAACAACTTCCTAGAGAGCTCAGCACCTTCACGGGAGTTTTCACACCCATAACTACAGACAGGTTGAACTAACGGTGTCTGCACATTGCCCTGCTCACCCCAGAGAGCCAGGAGGGGCTGAGGAAGGCGTTACACCCGGGAAGCGTCAGTACTACCTCTGCCCCAGGTCCATAAAGGCAAAGATTAAAGAGGTTTGCAAAAATATCCGAGTGCCCTTTTTGCCTGAGCCCTCCAGGACACCGGGGAGATGGGAGTTAATCGCAGTAGGTCCCCTTCCACGGCACAGGGAGCCAGCAGACACGCGATCCTGCTGCCTGGCATGTGCGTATCTGATGGAGCTGCATCTGTCTCCTCGGATTTTCTCCAAGCAATTTGCTCAGGGAACAAGTTCCTCCTGGCATAAGATTTCATCTGCTCCGACTGCTGCTCTCCACCTGAAGCAGCAATAAATCCTCGTCGGGTGACATCAGAGCCAGCTGCTGAGCGCCAGAGTCGGCGGCAGGATTACGGGAAGAGGGATGAATGGGAGATATTAATGGAGCGGCTCCTCCCAGGGATGGCTCTGCAGCCAAGGAGGGGCTCAGTCCTGCTCCCTCGCTGACCCTCTCCCATCCCAGGGGACCTCTGCCAAGCCACTGTGTCTCCTGCCTCTGCAAAACCAAATCCCTTCACGGCAATTAGGAAGTAAGTGATTAGGGAGGGAGAAACGTCTGGCTAACACGAGCGTGTATGCCAGACCCATGGTTTCTGGCCCATCACAGACCAACACTTCCCAGGGAGGAGGTGGGACATCCTCCAGACACATGCACGGCTCCAGAGAGCTCAAGAAAAGCCTCAGTTTGTTGGGAACTTGATTGGGGCAGGGAAGGACTGAAATCCCGACGGACCCCAGTGCAGCCCCCTCGCCCCCACTGTGAGCAGTCACCTCCCAACGACTCAACGGGGAGAGAAGGCAGCAATGGGGCAGGGAGGAGAGGTGTGGGCAGGCAGCTTATCTTCCACACACCAGGACCTCCGTGTTTTGCAAACAAGGGAGAGCAAAACAGCCCCGTGCGCTGGCCGGGATGAGGGATCAGGCATGGCCCTGCCTGCCACAAGGGCACAGGGCCCCCACGTGCTCCCCGGCCAAGGTGGGCTCTGGCCTCAGGGCTGTACAGTTCAGTCCCATCCCTCCCAAAAAAAAAGAAAATCACTGCTGCCTGCAGGGCAGTAACATGCAACCAGAAAACTCACAGCTGGTTTTCCCCTGAGGTTAGGCTGGGTCTGAAGAGGAAAAAAAAAACCAAACCCACACAGCAGGATTCCTGCCACCCTGCCAGGGGGGCACTGCAAAACCGGCCCAGCACAGCAGGGAGGGAGACGGGAAGGAGGTAGGAGCATCCCCAGCACGGGCCTGGAGAGGTCCAGCCCCGTCCCTGTTACGTGGCATCTGTCCTGTTCCCACCATGGCTTGCTGGCACAGAAAGCTACCCACAAAAACACTCTGGGAGCTGGCAGCCCTCTTCCGGCCCAAGAAATGAGTCCAGATAATTTGATACCCCCGTGGTTCATCCCTTCCTGTAATGCTCGGAGGGCTTGGACAAAGCTGCTAGAAAAAATGGGGATGCAAAGAGAGCACGGACCATTGCTGCTGTCTAACCACCACCACCTTCTTCCCCTTCCGTGATTAAAAAAAGGTGCAAAGAGCAGAACCAGTCTATCGTGAGGAAAAAAGAAGCAACAGGAAAGAAAAAGTGAAAGAGCAAGGAGGCAGGGCTGGGGGGCCTTCCCTGGCAGGGCCCGGCCCACACCGGGGAACGTCCCGCTCCAGCTCCCAGAGCAGCTCCCGCAGCCGCCCCCACGCCGCCCACTCTGCCCAGCGCTCACTAACGATGATAACTTTTAACACCTAAAATGTGTTGGAGTCCACAGACTGCCCCAGGGGAGGACTCAAGCAGGCAGCACTGCAGGATTCACAGAAGAAAAGGTGCTTTTGAAAGAAAAAAAGAAAAGAAAAAAAAAAGAGAGAAAAGCAAGACGGGCGGCAGAAAGCAAGCACTGGCGTTTGCAGGGAGGCCTTTGCCCGGCTCATTGCTGGCGGCGCCTCCGAATCCGGCTGCCAGCACCTGCAAGACACAGCCTGTCCGGTCAGAGCCCAGCCAAAGCCACCCAGAGCCACCCACCAGAGGCAGTGGCCAGACCCGGGGGTCTGTATCACATTTAAAAGCCGGACGTGGCTTTCTCTTAACCCTGTGCTAACACCCAAATCATCCCCCCCGAAGGCGGATTTGGCAGCGGTGGGGTCCGGCACCTGCTCCTGCACATCACGGCGGCCCGAGGAAGCGCTGGGCTCTGTGCCGGGCTCCCAGCGGGGTCCCCATCCGAGGGGCTACCCCTGTGCCAACCCCTCCGCCTGGCACTGCCCCTCGGTCACGGCATGGCGCGGGGCGCAGCTCCGCACTGACGGCGCTGGGAGCCTCTGTGCGCTGTGGCCCTGAGTCACACCTCGGCCCCAGGACCAGCAATTTGGCTTCTCTGGTCCCCAGGTGATGGAGTCGAGGAGCGCGGGAGAAGGCAGCCGGGCACCGGCCCAGCACCGCAGCCCCAGCAACACAAGCTGCATCAGCCCAAGCAATGTCAGTTCCTTGGAGCATGGGATTATAATACCATCGGGGGAGGGAAAAAAAAAAAAGTTATTTTAGAGTCTGACCTTCCTCTAGAGGAGGTTCTGAAAGACCAAGAGGAAAAACAAGTGTGAGCCATTAGCAAGGGAGGCAAGAGGAGCAGTTAGCAGGCAGTGCGTGGGCTCTTCTCTCCCACAGCCTACTCCGAAGACACCCAGCGAGCCATCACGGTGGCTCTGCGGCTCCGACCTGCCAGCCACGGTGGCCGAGCCCTTCGCTGTACGTGCATGTGTACAGAGGTCTCTGCGGAGCTGAAGACAAGGGTGGCACTTGCAGTGTGCCCGCATTTTCTGAAGGTACCTTTTGTGGCCCCGGAGAAGTAATCCCAGGAGGCTGCAGGCCAGGGGCAAGAGCCACAGCTCAAGAGAGCTTGGGAATGTCCCCAGCACTCACACATGACCATTCAGCTGGGACACAGCCCCAGCTCAGCTGTAGTAGTGACCTGCTGCTGGCTCATAAACCGCACAAGGATCCACCCCCTTCGTTTTCTTCTCTCCAAAATGCTGGGTTTACTTTTGAAAAATAAGTTCATTTCAATTTTAACCTCGAAAGGAAACAGCCGCTGTGTTTCCAAGCTGCACGGGGCTGGGGGAGAGGGGTGAGCACAGTAAAGCTGCACAAAAGCACGTTTGCAGAAGTTTTCTGTTCTTCCTGAAATAAAGAGCAGCTTCTGCCGGGTCCCTGCCCGGAGCAGAGGCCTTAGGCCAGGCCCAGGAGGCGGGGGGGGTCAGGGAGCCCCTGCCCAGGCAGCATGGCAGGGCACACAGCAGCTCCTGGCTCCAAAGCGTGGCTCTGAGCCCAGCACCAGGCAGAGCTCAGGGAAGGGGGCTTCCATACGACCTAGGTGCTTTGGGCTCATTTTTCACCTTTCTGGTTGATGTCTGGGTCTTCCTCCTCTTCCCCTATCCCAGCCCACCCCAAAGCACCACCAAAGAGGTGCTAAGAGGGCCCTGCTCCAACAACAAACCCTTGCTGGGAGCAACACGTGCTGGCCTTGCTCCTGGGGGCACAGGGAGCTGGCAGAGGCAGCGGGCTGCAGGCTCCCACCGCTCGCCTGTAGCTTGGTGCCAGGCTACACGAGCCACCAGCCACGCTCCAGTCACCCCCACTGCCACCAGCTTCTTCCTGCCTTGTGTTTCAGAGGGCAGCATCCAGCCCTGGCATGGAGGAAGCTGGCTGCAGGCAGCAGTGGGGCAGGGGGGAGCTGGGGGGGCTGCAGGCAGCGGGTGCTGCCCAGGGCTGCCTTCAGAAAGCCCCAGGAGGAGCTGGGCTGGTGCTCATCCACAACTGCAGGAGGGCAGGAGGAGGAACAAGCACTTTGGATGTGCTGGCTGGGGCACAGTGCCCTGCCCAGCCCAGGGTGAAGCACCAGGTGGGGTGACCAGGAGGTAGCAGGACCTGCCTGACCTAAATCTGCCCCTTGCTAACCCCTACACGGCTCCCCCCAGACCCCATGCTCTCCCTGGGGCAGCTGCCCTGCTCCAGCTCCCACCCCAGCTCTCCAGTCATGCTGGTACAGCAAGGAAGGGGCCAGCAGCACCGCCTAACTGGGATGGGGACTGGCACTGTGCTGGTGTATCACCCAGGATGCCAAGGCCAGCATCAACAGGGAGGGGCAGGATCCAAGCACGGCTCTGGCAGCCAGGAACTCCTGCCCAAGTCATTCCCCTTCTGGCTTCCCACAAATGCCTTATGCCAGTTTTTTTTAAATTTTATTTTTAAACAAATCACTTTTGATTTTTTGGAAATCTCTTTACCTGGGAGGACACTTTGTCTCCATCTGGGGCAGCTGAGCTGAGGCACCCAGAAGGACAAATCGGCACTTGCCTCTCAGTGAAATTGGGCAAAGTGTTACCTCTTTCAGGGAGACACCTTCATCCTCCTCCATCCCCCACCACTGGGAGCTGGAGGAGTCACCTCCTAGCATGTTTCTGCAAGATCTCCTGGGTTTTTTTATGAAAGGAAAAAGTCCAAGAAGATTTGGGAGCTTTTAAACACCGAGCTACGCTCTGGCCTCTGCAACCAGCCTGCCTTGAGGACTGAACAATACTGCATTCCCAGGGGAAAGCTGGGGAGCATCCCTGCTCATGCCACCACTTCACAGGAGGATCTTTCTGCTCCCTTGCCATTCATCTGCAGTTGGAGGAATCCCTGTCTTCTGTGAAGTCCTGAAAACATTCCTGAGCCCTGACGCAGCCCAGAGGCACACCTAAGGAAGAGAGATGCGATTTTAGAAGAAAAGCCACATAGCTGTGGCTTCCACTGCTGTGATGAGATCTTGTGCTCAGGCCTCCACCATGTTATGGCCGGGCACTAAAGGGTGTGACAGGGTAGGAAAACCACGTGAAGGGACTAGAAGCTTCTCTTGCTGGTGGCAAGGACAAACTCTCACAGCGAGAATCGATCGCTGCAGAGCCCCAGAGCAAGAGCTCACTGCTTGTCCCTTCAGCCATGAGCAAACTGAGCCCAACTGCTCCCGGGTCCCTGCAGCGGCTCTGCTCTGAGCAACCCGGACTGCCAGTTTCACAGAGGCTCCTCAGATCTGCACAAGACTCGTGTCCACCTCAGTGCTGTCCCCAAAAAGCAACGGGGAGGCCAAGGCAGGGGGTCACACTGACCCTCAGCACTGAGCACGCCAGACAAAGCAGCAGCCACGGCCCCAGTTGTTTCAGGCTCCTGCCTAGAGCAGGACCTCGGAAGATAGCTCACCCAGAAACACGGACCCACTGTGGGATGTTCACTGCCAAGCAGGGAAAAGGAAGGGGAAGGGCATGGGTAGACCCTGCACAGCCCCGAGCCCTCCATCTACCCCCTCCCAGCCAGCCCTGCAGGGAGGCACAGCAGCAGGAGCTAC
>NW_009260492.1:441600-452873 GCF_000687185.1 Egretta garzetta
GCAGCTGGTGCAGCAAAAATCCCTCAATACCTCTCCTTCCACAATACCTAGGTCTGGAGGAACGATCACAGGTCTTCGTGACACCGGGAGAGACGGACCCTCCGCGGCTGGATGTGGGAACCACTTGGCTGGATTTTAAACAGAGCATTTTCCCAAGCTCTGCAATTAAGCGGCGATCCCATCGGGGAGTTCGGGAACAGGACGGTTTAGGCTGCCACCAGCCAGTCTGTCATGCTGGGAAGAGCTAACATTAACTCCCCACAGACAGAGGCGGCACAGGGAGGTGGGTAAACTCACCCCACCCTCCGCACGGGTGCCTGAGCTGCCGGCGGCACCTCCCAGCAGCCTCCCACCTCCTGCTCCTTTTGCACGCAAACAGCCTGCCGAGACGACCACACTTACTGCAGGTTTAGCTCAGAGCTTGGTTTGAGAAGGCGCTGCTTAAAATATCACGGAGCAACAAGGCCTACGGCTGTCACAAGCTCCCAGCCTGCTCCGGGGACCAGGTCTCTTCCCTCTTCCTAGGGCACAAGCCCTTTCCCAAAGCACTGGCAGCCAAGCCCAACGCTCCGCCTGGCAGAGACTCCACCAACACGTCAAAGGCACATTCCTGGAGACATCCAGACTGTGCTGCTGGCACAGCGGTGCCTGGCACTGCCAGGCCTCTCCCAGCTGCCTGATGCCAACCGAAGGGTTAACAGCTTGCTGAGAGCCTCCTGGGGCATGCAGAGTCCTTGGAAGAGGAGCAACCTACCCACCCTCCAAACAAGAGCTTGCTTCAACCATTTCCTGATAAACTTGGTTCAAAATGGAAAGTGACCGTGGAAAGTGCTCGGGTTTTATTCAGCCCTTTCTCTCTCCCCTGCATAAAATTTTAGGAGACTCTCTGAAATGACCAGAGAATTTACCCAGGATGAAATACCGACTTCTCTTCCCCTGATGCTCGCTCTGGCAGAGCAAACACCCCACAGGTCCCCACTCTCCATCTGCTCTCCCGAGGCCTGTGGCGCAGCAGGAGGGCGCACAAGTGGGGTGAGACCCAGCGAGCACACAGTGGCATCTTGTGAAACACTACTCACTAAGTGTTCCTGGCCGGGGGCGGGGACGGACACCCAGGCCTGCGTGGACCACCCCCACTTCCAACAGACAGGACTGAACTGTAACGCTCTCCCCGACAAACCTGAAGAGCGATAGGTATGGGGAAGAGACAGGTAACACCTCTGCAGTCCTTCGGGCTGTGATGGGCTTTGAAAGATCAAGCACAGTGTGAAGGGGCTGAGGAAAAGGAAACTCTGTGAAGGAAGCAAGGGCGATCTGCAACGTGCAATGCTTCAACACTGCACGGCTGCCCAACACCCTCGGTGCTGACGGTCACAGGCGTGTGCCAGCTCCTCCCGCAGGAGGGGGATGCCAGGGCACTCCCTGCACAAGCAGTTATAGCGAGGACAGAAGACGACCCTTCTCACCTAGACGGAGCTCCCCGAAATTGCCGCATCCAATCTTCTTGCCGACCCGGAAGTTGGGACCCACCATTAAGACTCCCGAGTTGGTTCCAGCACTCCGGCTTCCATGACTGCTCCTTCCTCCACCTGTCTTGGACATCCTTTTACCTTCCTCCAGCTCCCCTTTCCCTCCTCTCTTATCAAAATCCATAAGTTTGTGATACCCCGGCCTCTCCACGGTTACGCTGCTGCCATACAAATCCCAGAGCTGCCGAAAGTTGAGGGGTGAGGAGAAAAGAAGCAGGGTTCTTCTTGGTTAATACACCATCACGGTGAGCGATGGGAGGGCGGGGCGTGGAGAAGGAGGGGTAAACGGCCACC
Organism: Egretta garzetta; assembly: GCF_000687185.1. Classification (NCBI taxonomy): domain Eukaryota; kingdom Metazoa; phylum Chordata; class Aves; order Pelecaniformes; family Ardeidae; genus Egretta; species Egretta garzetta. The sequence goes on from NW_009260492.1 coordinate 443,424, forward strand.
CACGGGTGCTGGGCTACTGAAATGTTAGTGCTTTCCAAGGTCTCGCCGGGATTGTCATCATCGCCTGTTACAGGGAGTTCTTTGGTGGAGAGAACATCCTGCGGAGAGGGTCCTCCCAGCGTGGCTCCTCGGTCTCCCAGCTGCAGAAAGGAGAGGGAGAAAATTAGCACAAGGAGGCAAAGGACAACAGGGAGTTGTCTCCAGGCTCCTGCCCTCAGCTCTGCGGAGTCCCTCCAACACCCTCCCCGCATTACAGATAACCCCCACAATGATGAAGGGTGCCGCAACCGAGGGGTGGGAGAACCATCACAGAGTGCCCCATGTCTAAGATGCCGGCATAAATAAATAAGTAAGTGTCTGGCCATGGCAGCAGGCGAAATGCTTGATGGGCATCTCCAGGTTGGAGCCAGTGGCAAGAACGATGTCCCCACGGGGAAGGGCTGCTGGCAGCAGGGAGATCTTCGGAGGCCCCAGCCGAGGTGCTCGGGGCCAGGCTGCCGCTGGTCAGACCCGAGAGCGCCCAAGAGCAGAGGACACACGTAAGCCACTGCGTTACAGGGCAAACCATGTCAGGAGGGTAATTTCCTATGAAGTGAAAAGAGGATATTCTCCCCAGACAGCTCCCTGCCAGGAGGGTCCCTGCGGGTCCAGAGGCTGTGGCCAGCTGAGTCAGAGCACTTCCCCCCAGCACCAGCCTCCGTTGCGGCCGGGCTGGGACCTTTGTGCCAGGACGCGTGGGAGAGCACCGGGTTTCTAAGGAGCTCTGTGTGTGTGTGGGGAATGACCACGCTCAGGGCCCCCACAAGAGCCCGCCCAGGCCTGCCAGGCTGGGGTAAAACAGACACTGGCAAACAGGAACCGCTTGCCTCCACGGCGAGCTCCTGATTGCCACTTCTTCCTCCGCTCTTGCAAACGAACCTTGATTTTAATTGCAAAGCTCGGAGAAAGGCACGTTGGCCAACAGGGCTGCTGGCTGCAGTCTGGGCAGAAGCCGCTGTGCACTCGTGGGGGGTAACTGATGGCCATGGATGCCTGCTTGCTCAGTGGTCGTGCAGCCTTGCCTACCTCATGTGCGCAGCTCCCAGCACTTCCCAGTGAAGCTGGCGGGAAGCCCCGTGCTGGTGGTGGGGTAAGGCAGGGTTCCCCTCGGTCCCTGCAAACAGGCAGGACTCGGATCAGCCCCTTGAACCAGGGAGCTCCGTCCCATGTGCACTGCAGGGGGGCTGGACTAGATGACCTTTAAGGGTCCCTTCCAACCCAAACCATTCTACATCAGCTTCACACAAGCCTCCCCTGTGCACCTGACTGCGTTCACACTGGTACAGCCCAACATCGAGGCCAAATCAGCCCCTCTCTCCCTTCCGGAGGGGCGAGATGACAAGTACCACCGACCAGCTCCGTGCTGAGGGAACCAGGTTCCCCAGAGGGAGCCGTGCTCTCCCTCCATCCAGGACTCCCACTGGAGCTGCCGGCGGGGAGGTCAGGCTTGGTCCCTCCTCGCAGGAGGCAGCCAGAGCGTGCCAGGCACAGGACAGCCAGGAAGCTAAATACGGGCTGGGAAGCACAGAGGGTCAAGCAGGAGACGGGTGCACACCGGGAGGCCACGTGAGAGACAGACAGACTGACTGACCGATGCACGCACACACGCCCCGCCTTCCCCCCAGCGTTCATCGTCTCTGGTTTTGCTCCCAGCTCAGCCCTTGCTGCGTTTGCGAGCAAGCCGAGCTGGGGGGCAGCCCCCACCCCTCCCCGATCCCACTCTCACCACCTTCCTCCGCTCCTCTCTGGGCTCCCGTGATGCCCACCAAGAGCCCTTGCCGCCGCGGCCTCATTACCTGCGGGTTAAACAAGCAAACCCACGCCCCTCCAGTGCTCAGACTCCAGGAAATGAGCACACTGCAAGTCCTGACGCTTGGCCAAACCCTGTAAAACTTTTTATTGGCTCTCAATAGCTATTAATAACAAAAAAAAGGCTTCTTGTGCTAAAGGGTGCATGGGGGGAAATGGGGGAGGGTCTAAGAGCAACAGAGGGGAAAAAGACAGCCAGAGCTGGAGCTCAGCACAGGGGAAGGACCGGCTGTGCAATGGTCTGCGGGCAGGGGAGCCGCTCCCTGGGGCTGCCCCGCTCCCCGTCCTCACCTGACACCGAATCCTCACCAGGGCCCACCACACCCTGTCCACAGCATCCTGGCAAAACATCACTGCCCTCCAGGAGGGACCGGAGCTGCAGGCATTGAAGGTGCAGGGTGCTGGCCTGGCTGTTGCGGGTGCATGACACCCATCTGAGGGACCTCCCGGTTCAAGTACTGGGGAACAAGGCTTTCACGTGGGATGGGAGCTCCCTCCTTCCCCTGCAGGCTCTGTCCTCCAGGCCAATGGCTCTGGTGCATCCCCGGAGCACAACAGCCCCAGCGCAGAGCAGCCCAGCCACCGCCAGCAGGCCAACACCTGGGGACCATCCCACTGCACCCAGTGATCATAGAATAGAATCCTAGAATCACTTTGGTTGGAAAAGCCCTTTAAGATCATCGAGTCCAACCTTTAACCTAACCCTGCCATCCCACCACTAAACCCTGGCCCTAAGCACCTCACCTATCCTTTTAAATCCCTCCAGGGATGAGGACTCGACCACCTCCCTGGGCAGCCCATTCCAGAGCCTGACAACCCTTTCGGTGAAGAAGTTTTTCCTAATGTCCAACCTAAATCTGCCCTGGCGCAACTTCAAACCATTCCCCCTCGTCCTATCGTCCGTTACCAGTGCATCTTGGCCAAGGGAAACCGAGGCACACAGAGCCTTCCAGCTTCCCCAAAGGCCACGGGGGCAGCTACGGGCCGGCTCCTGCGCTGACGCTCCCTTCCCCTGGCAGCCAGCGGTCTCCGTCCCGTGCCAGCAGGAAGCGTGGTGGGAGCGGCAGCAGAGCAGGGCTTCCCCACGCTTTGTTCTCCCCCAGCCCCGAGCACACACGGCCGACACGTGATATCCTGCTCATTCTTTGCTCCCTTGATAATTTCCGCCCTGGGTTCGGTGCATGGCGGTGCCCTCCCGCCCGTCTCACGCTTCTCCACCTCTGCCCAGGCGCCAGGGAGCCATTTCCCCCACGACCTCCCAGCTCCTGGAGCAGGCGGCGCGGCACAGCCCTCCCTGGGTGTTTCGGGAGCCACCTTCCCCGGACGCGGCTCCTGCCAACACCGGGGAAGGGGAGGCAGCCGGCGATGTGCAGGCCATGCTGCTTCATACCCCGTTTTCATTTTGAATCAGACCTTTATGTTCAGTCCCAGGGGATTTCAGGCCCAGACTGTTTGCACAGTCAGGCGGCCGACAGCCAGAGCGGAGGGAGCTCCAGCCCTGCGCTTGAGAATTTTTTATTTTTTTTTTTCTTTAAGAGAGTTATGGGCCAGTCTATGCAAGGGAATTTCAGACAATGGAGCAAGACAGAGCCCTAACAGAAGGGGAAAAAATAAATACTGCTTCCTGCGAGCACTGGGAGGCTGTGCTGTCTTCCCCCAGCCCAGACAAATGCAGGCAGCAGCGTAGCACGACTCTCCAACCCTGCCTGCACAGCGAGTCCCGGCCTTGGGAACAGCCCTCCTGAAAAAGCCCAGCTCTAAACCCCGATTTCAGGCAGCTGGGCCAGGGCAATGACCAGCGAGGCCACAGCCCTGATCCCCGCGCCACGGCTGCGTGCCAGCCAGCTGCCGCGCAGCAATTCCCCCCTTCCCAAAGCCGGGCGGTCAGAGCAGCAGGAAGCCACTGAACCATGGCCGTGTGAGTCAGGCAGGGGCAAGTGATGCTTCTCCAAACTCTACCCACCAGCCTCCCCCGTGGATGAGCCACGGGGAGCTGAGGGCTGGGAGGAATCTATTTTCGCATCCAAAGAGCGCCAAGGAGAGGCAACAGCTCTCTGTACCTCAGTACAAAAGCAGGACCCACCTCTCTGTGCGGTGTCAGTGACTGGTCAGGTTTTCCACTCTGTGCCATAAAGAGATCTCTGGCCTTTAAAATTGAGAACAACCTAATTAGAAACAGAAACCTTTGGTAAAATCCCAGGACTCCCACTGCTCTGGAGCCAAGAGCCTTGCAAAACCCATGTTTGTTAAAACACAGCAGCCTTTGGATGGGCAACAGGGACCCAGACCTGCCCCATCCCACCACCCCAGGGTAGCAGCACCATGGGGAAGGTGCCCCGATAAAACTGAGGGCACAGCCTTGCATTTTGAGCAGGCATCCTCACCCAGAAGGTCACATCGAGGTAAGCAGCCTCAGAAAAGCAACTTCTAGGCTGGATTTGTTGGCCTGGTATCAAATCTGATGCAAGATGAGCCTAAGAAAACTTCTTTCTCTCTTTGGGGGGAAAAAGGAGGGAGGGGGACAAATAAGTAAAAGAAAAAAAAAAAAAAAATTGGCCTGAAGTTTGGTAGAAGAAATTCCAAAGCAAGCTGTGGTCTTAAAACAAATAAGCACTGCCCAGCAGTGTTTGCAATGCAAGAGCTCCAAGCCAGGGAACCTGAAAGTGAAATAAACTGCAGACAAGTGCAAGTGACTTTGGCACCTCCCAAAAACAGAACCACAAAAACACTGAAATTACCATAAAGGGGGCAAAACCACACTCGAGCAATCATCTGAAACCCAAAGAAGGGGTTCACGTTGTTTTTGTTGAAATATTGGGTTCTTTTTATTTGCCATCTGGCTTTGAGCATGCCAGGCCTGCTCCAGCCACATTTACGAGCTTTTCCCTGCAGTCATGAGGGCGAGAAAAAGGGATTGGGGGTGGGGGTGGGTTGTTCATTGTTTTTTGTAAAAAAGAAGAAAAAGCTGCCATTCTAGTGCTAGCCCTTGTCTCCGAGACCTGTGACTTGGACTGAAATACCAAGGCTCGGGCAGTTCCTGGCCACATGTGCAAGTATAAAATGCTGAAAAGTTGTATTTTTAAAAATTTCTTTCCTGTAGAGTGAAACCTTGTGGCTGCTGAGAAAGGACTTGTACAAGACCATCTGGGGCACATTGTTCTAGGCCCTTTACACACACACAGTGTTCCTGCCCGAACCAGGTTACAATTAAACGGGGCAAGACAAAAGAGGGGAAGAAAAGGAAAAATATAGCGGCCTGGAGCAGGGAAGCGATTGGTGAAGGTCAGGGAGCAGGTCTGTGGCACTTCTCGGAACAGATCCCAGGTGTCCTGGACCAGCCAGCACCCCCGGGGCGGGTGCGATGCTGCTACCAGCCACGGAGGCTTGACTGTACCGAGCCCTGATCTCCGCAAGCCTTTGGGATGATTACTTGAAGCCGGTTTCCCCGTGTACTCTGTGCTTCGTGAGCAAAAGAGAAACACAGCTGCATCCAGATGAAAGAGAAAGGAAAGCTTCTTGAGAGCACAAAAAAGAAAAGCCCTTGACACTACACAGCTCCAAGTACAGATCGCTGCCAATTAAAAGCTAAAAATAAGCACGAATACCCTGATGTCCCAAAGGACGACCCATCAGCTGGCTCCCAAGACAAAAATCCAGACCAAAAAGCAACCGGTGGCCTTACACAGCTGAAACCAAGCCCCCATAAATTTTAAAAGTTTAAGAGGCAGATGAAGTCTTAGCTTACAGGGAGATCAAAAGTCTTAACGTAAAGCAAGATCCAACATCTTTAAAGCAAGCTGCAGACGGTCCCAGTTGATGTCTACAAAGGTTTGTAGTTAAAAACGTATTCCAGTCTTCAGTGGCGGCAGCCAACCCTGCTCATGACAAAGCGGGGAAAAGCTGGCCACGACACAGAGGTTTCCCCAAAATGAGGGGTCATGGAAAGCCTCACCAGGCTTCCCACAGAGAGAGCCCTGTAACGGGTACAGTCAAGCCAGAGGTGGGAGTGGAGGCATCGGAGGGACACGGGGCAGCTCCCTCCTCCCATGGGAGGGCAGGAGAACCAGGGCATCCCACAAGAGCCTCAGTGAGCAGAAAGGCAACGGGCTGGAAACCTCCAGCTTTTGAGCAGCCTGCAGACATGCGAGCACTACCTGACCAGCCCCCAAGCACCACGGCAGCGCTGCTGGGGCTCTCTCCATCTGCCCCGCACCCGACACGAGGCCTCCAGAGACCCCAGACGAGCAGGACAACTCTTGGTACTCATGCACGGCTCTGACTAGGGGCATTCCAGGTCAAGCAGGCTCGGGAGGTGAACAGCTCATCTGGGGTGTAAGCAGCTATAGAATGAGAAACAGATGCTGAAGGGGGGCAAAAAACCCCCCAATCTCATTCCAACCTAATGCTGTGAACTGTAGTGGCACAAAAGGTCCTCCTGGGATGGAGGTTTGTGCCCACACCTGCATCCTCCACAGGGCCACCGTTCCCACGTGCACCTGGAGGAACAAGACGGCAACTTGCGGACAAAGGCTCTTCCAGCTGCTCCAAAGGAAAGGAACTGGCCATAAAGTCACCTTCTCCCACCAACTTTGCTCTGGGCTAAGAGGAAAGGAAAAACCTTCTGGAGTGTCCCCGTGCAGCAGAACCCCTTCCCACTGGGCCTGCAGTGTCCCGTGCTCTGCAGGGCTGGCTGAGGTCCTCTCGCTGGGCTGAAGCTCCTCAATTCTGCTCTTTCAAACAGCTGAAAGCTTCAAGGAAAAGCCTGTCCATACAGCTACGACAAAAGGGAAATCCAGTGGATTTTCCAAGATGTAAAAAGAATGCAACAATTTCTCATATTCTGGAAATTTCGTGTTCAAACCATATTTGTCCAAGCCCAGTGCTAGCATCTCTTGTGGGACAGCCAACATGACCGGTACAACCAGACAACCTGTACTGGAGCAACAGCAAGTGCATACACATAGGTAAAGACCCAGCTTAACCCACTGTTACTTAACTGATGTTTAAGAACAAAATACAAGCGAACTGGAAACTAGGACCACCTTTACAGCGAGGTGGGAACAGTCACACACCGTCGGCACTGATTTAATTTCACAAACTCCTCTCTTCCACAACCCTCCTCTCTTCCACAACCCTCCTCTCTTCCACAACCGACACAGAGCTGTGAAGCTGGGGGTGACTCACTCCCAGCCCCGCAGCCGTACCAGGAACCCGCTCCCCACGCCACTTTCCTTCCCTTTTCTCTCTGCGCACACACACATCGGCGCCGCAGGAGAAAGCCCAGTTTGAGACGGCCCCGTCAGACACCGCAGTAAGCCCCGTTCCTGCTTCTACCTTGGCAAGGTGGCATCATGCTCCAGAGCGTGCTGCAACTCAAGTCTCAACATTTATGAGAAAAATGCACGCTGGGTAGATTTTTGAGCAAACAAGACTGTTGGTAGGAGGGGTTTTTTGTTTGTTTTAAATGAAGAGTACTTCCAAGACTTGGACTTGCTTGGGCAACAGGAAAGTCGTAAGCTGGAAGCGTCAGCTCCAATCCCTGCCTTGTGCTGCTGGGCTCAGGCGATGCAACATGCTCCACAGGGACCTCCTGAGCTTCCTCCACCCCATACATGTCCCTCTCCTCCCTAGCTGGACACACCAGCTCGCCATCAGCTCCTTCCCACAGCAGATGTGCCCAAGAAGCTCGGACGCAGGCCCGCAGGGTGGGCTGTCTCCAGCTGCATCAGCAGCTTCCCCAGGAGGAAGAGGGAAACCTTGCCATCGTGACCCCCACCCAGGGAAGTTTCCTCCATGGGCTGGAGAGGCAGCGGAGCTGCACAGCACCACCTTGCTCCAGTCACAGGAGACCCAAGCAAACCTACTGGGGCAGCAGTATATTTCCTTGTGGCAAAGGCAGATTGGCTTATTCTGGCCCAATTTCTCCCAATCCCTCAAGGGAAGAGGGGATTGAGTGTTTTGACCAAGGAACTCAAGGCACCTGGCAGAGAAGGGAGTTCTGGATGTGAGCATCTCGCCTGCCACGGCACAGGGGAGTTGTGCCAACCCTGGCAGGACAGAGGACCGGCTGCGTCTCGCAGGGGACGGCCCCTGCGGAGGAGTTTGAGCAGCAGGGCAAGGGTGAAGGAGGCTGTATCTGTCCTGGGGAATCCCTTAAAAAAAAAATAAAAAATCAGGAAGTCCTGAAAGCAGCCGCTTTCCCAGCAATGCACGACGCCCGCGCAGTTTCTGCTGATCGCAACCACAAGAACATCATCCCCCAAGCCCAGCAGGGTCGGGTTTAGCAGAGATGGCGCCCAGGCCTCCTCGCAATCTCCGACGCTTTTCCCAGCTTACAGCGAGGTGGGAGCCAACACAGCTCTGTTTACTCCGTTTCCTCCTTTGTGCGTTCATGTTGGTGTCAGCACAACAGGAAGCTCTTGTTAAATAGTTTGTTACTTAACTGCTGATGCAGAGCCGCCGGGGAACCCAGGCGTAACGTGCAGCACGTTTTGAGAGGTGGGGGAGCCTCGTAGCTCAAGTTCAGGGCTGGGATCTGAGAGCTCTCAGCTCTGCCGCTGCCTCCCTGGTGATTTGGGCATGTACTGACTTCCTGGCCCTTCACATCCCGGCCGTTACACTGGGATAACAACTCCCCTGCATCTGCCTTGTTCATCTGAGGTCCCCAGGGAGATGCTTGGCTCGTTCGCAGCTTTGGAACGGTGCTGAGAGCTCAGCAACCTTCCCCCTGCCTCCTCCAAGGCATCCTTCATGGAAAAGGACAAGAACCCAGGAACTGAAGAAGCTCCCCCACCAAGCAGCAGCACGATCCCGCAAAATCCACCCACCGTACCTGCACTCCTGCTGCCCAAGGTGCGAGGTCATCAGCCCACCGGTGGGGAATATCCAACAGTCACAGATCTACTTTTTAGATCCCGACGTCAAGCCCGCCAGGCTGCTCGTCCCAAAGAGCAGCCCTCGTCTGAAGCCCATCTCCCCGCCTGCTTCCTCACAAGCCGTTGCATCCCTCATGGCACAAACACGGACACCGGTTCACGTCTGTACAGCGCTATCAGACTGAGTCATCGATTACACGGCAGACGCAGTCCTATCACCATGGTCACTGTACCAGGAGCGTTTGAAGCGCGGTTTCCCCTTCGACACGGGGAACGGTTGCGGCTGGTCTCCCCCTCCAGCAAACAGAGACACCGCAGCACGGTTTCACTTTTGGCCCCACAATGTTTGCAATTAGGAAGTTTGCAAGGGCAGTTTGTCCAAAACATGGGGTTTTTTTTCCATCCAGGTTGTTTCTTGAAAAGAAAAAAAAAAAAAAAAAAGCCAAGGCTAATGTTCCTACCAGAATTTCTTCTAGTGTTCAAGGGGAAAAAAAAAACAACCAACCCAACAAAACCACAAAAACGCTAAACTGTGGCAGCAAAGCTTTTAATCCAACATGATCCGAGCATCCTCATTCCAAACCTCCCCTCCCTTCCTGGCTTCCCAGCTCTTTACTGAGAACATGGTGTGTCGGTGAGGAGGGAGGACTCCACCCGCACACGTTAACCCAGCTCAGCCCCCCCCAGCAGGCACTCATAGCACCTTCGGACTCGCCAGTCCCCTCAT
>NW_009260492.1:452988-454495 GCF_000687185.1 Egretta garzetta
AAAAAAAAAAAATCACTAACAGAGCAAATAATGAGCCACACCATCACCTCCAGCTATAGAGTTAACACAGAACAAACAGAAAAATGACTTCTAGCAAACTAAGCGGCAGAGGAAGAACGTGTTGAGCCTCTGCTGGAGATGAAAGCATTTACCGTGTGTAGCTGCACCGCTCCCAGCACAGACCATCAGCCGGCCCGAGCACCTCAGCATTTCACCCTGGTATCCCCCCCGCCCCCCATGGCTCTCAGCCACATCCAAAAAAACATCCAAGCCACAAAAACAAAATAATAATAATAATAATCATCATCATAATAATAAAACATTTGTTTTTTCCCCAGAGCTGAGCTGTGCCATGAAGATGATGTGTTTTTCTTCTGGCTTCCTCTTCCAGCTATCACATCTATTAAGCATTTCTCTAAATTAGAAGTGTTCTCCTGTTACCGGCTATTCCCTTCCCCAGGAGATTTTTTAGACGCTGTGCACTCTGGTCAGCTCTTAACCTACAACAAGTCAAGCTCCAAATCTCTTCAAAGTTATTTTCCCCAGCTTCCAAACACGGCTTTTTGATGGATTACTAAGAATTTTTTTTTTTTTAAATAAAAAAAGCTTTGTACCACATCGCTCCCTCCATAACGACGAGAAGAACTGAGTTTCAACATTGCAGCAGAAAACTGCTGCTGCCGAGCAGGAGTCCCGCTTCACAGCTCAGAGACCTCACCAACCCTCGGCTACACCCAGTTCTCACAACACAAAACCAGTAATGACTCCTGCATGATTTCATGGAGATCTTTAGAGGCTACCAGCTGACATATTCCAAACCATCGGCCTGCTTTAAAAGCAAAATCTCAGCTGTTCCTCAAACTCCAGCAGCACTGACTGGCCCAACCATCCCAGACTCTCGCTGCCCAAGGAGCTCACGAACCTGGAGCCTGCACAGCATCCCCCCCAACCCAACTCCAGCATCGCAACAGCCCCAAAAAAGAGTGGGAGCAAAACTAAAATCTGCTCTCTGAACATAATAAAATTAAATAAGTAGTAAAAAAGGGGGGGAACCACCAGTAATAGTGTTTTCAGTTCCCAATGGAGCCCAGAAGGCAACACTGAAGAGCTGATAGGAACTCATCATGAAGGAGTCTCCTTCTCTGGAGATATTCAAAGCCCGCCTGGATGAAGTCCTGTGTAGCATGCTCTAGGTGAGCCTGCTTTAGCAGGGGGGTTGGACTAGATGATCTCCTGAGGTCCCTTCCAACCCTTACGATTCTGTGATTCTGTGATTCATAGCGCAAGTTCAAGGCACTGGTAACATGGAAAGGGAAAGGCAACACTTCGTTCCTTTGTTCAAATGCTTTAGTCGTATAGCTGGGGGGAATGACCTGCTTCGTGGCAATATGAAGAGTTTGAATAACTAGTGACTGGTTGCAGGACCAATGCGGCTTTAATTACTATACAACTGGTTGCTTTTGATGGCTGTAGGAGGAAAAGGTTTTTCCACTGAGGCAAAACTCTT
>NW_009260492.1:455312-463366 GCF_000687185.1 Egretta garzetta
GTGTGAAGTCCCTACACTGTTCTGATTTTAAAACAATCACCTCCTTTTTGAGAGGACCATGGAAGAGCTGTACAGGCCACACGCTGGAGAACACCCCTGGACTGGCAGAAGGGTACAGAGCTGGACGGCATTATCCTGCCATCTCAACCGCTCGTACCGCAGCTCAGCGCGGACGAGGAAAACTCCCTGCCCGGCAGCGGGTGGGCAGGCAGGCAAGGATGCGTGTGTATAGCGTCAGCTTTCTGGCAGCAGTTCAGCAGTAATTATTTTGCACCCAAAAATATCTAATGAGGAAACAGGCTCCTGTTAACCAACAGGAGCGGGACCGTTTTGATGCACGTTTGCTCCCTGCTTGCATAAGCAGAAATGGAAATCGATGTGCTCTGGACAGTCGAAATTCAGAACAACCCAGATCTTCAATGGTTTTGAACACAAACAAGCTTGCAGAGTCAACAGCTCTTCTAGGGCAACTCCTAAATCTCGCAGTAAAAGCAGCCACAAAGAAAACTTCGTGAAGCATCTCTCCGCTGCTGCGAGCTGCTATGCAATTTGCTCCCAGCGGAATGCAGAATTTCACTCTTTTCCTTGGATCTCAGTCCAAAGCAGTTACACCTGGATGGAAAATATTAACTGTGCTTTACCAAGGAGCCGGAAATACCACGATGGAAATTTCAGCAGCAGCACAGGAACCAAGCAAAAACCTAAAAATACTTCTCTAGGAAAAATAATAATAGTAAATATATAGATGCTAAAAGAAGACCAGATCTGAAAACTAGACTGGAAAAGATCAAACCCAGCACAAGTCAGGCAAATCCATCTGAGAACCAAGTGCCTAAGAGAGTCTATTCACCTTTTTGGGCTCATCAGCCACAAAGTTAACCTTCCAGCTACAGAATTCATAAAATCTACCAGAAAACACACTGAAGCCTTATTAGAGAGACTTGAAGGGGAAACAGCTTTTTGGTTGACTTCACAGACCCCCACAAAAGGGGTCTGTGCTATACGCCTTGATTTACCCCTCGTGCGACATGCGATAGAGCCCAGCTAAGCCCCAGGGCAGCCACCTCCCAGTTCTCGAGCCATGTCCACCTCACAAGCCATTCCCGTGGTCTCCGTGCCGGATCCACACCACATGGAAACAGTGGCAACGCCAAACCACTGTGGGGTGTGGGGAATGTAAAACCCCTGGTTGCGGGAGGGAGTCAGGTAGCAAGAGATACCTGCCCTCCTTCCCATCCAGCCCTGCCATCGCGCCTCTGGGATGTTACCAGCATTTTCTACCTGCTCTCTACTCCAGTATCCCTTCTCCAAGACCAGCAACAGCCATCCTCGCGGCTGCTGGGCCAGGAGATGTTCTGGTACACAGCTGGAAGATGGCATGACCAGCAAATGACCCCAACTGTAGTCGGGTGTAGCTCCAGCCCACTGCCCCACTGCTCGTATTAGCGTCGCTTTGGTGTTCCTGCTCACAGATGGAGCAATTCCCGTCTGAGAAACTGCAACTTGCTTTGCTGTTACCGTAAGAGGGACGCCGTGGGTAACAGATGGGTAACCAGAGCAGTAAACCTGGTTCTGAACAACAACAGAAAAGACACGGGCTCGCCTTCTGCCCCTGCGTGAAGTAAATTACCCAAGGCTGTAATTCTGCACAATCTATCACATCTTAACAGTTCAGCACAAAAAAAAAACCCAATTAGGATGTTGAAGTGGTTTCGGTTTTACTAACATAGAGTTAGTAGTACTGGAAGAAAGGAAGTTCATTACAGACAAAGCCGAGTTTCTGGCTGGGAGACCTTAAAAGGACAGTAGTCAGAGCCTAGCTCCCGGTTCTTCATCCCTTCCCACAGCCCATATGCTCCAGGGGTTTGCACAGGACGCGCGCAGGCACCCCGGCCAAGATGCTGACGATGCCTTTCAAGCCCCCGCACAGCACCACAAGAGCTGGATTCAATACGGCATTTTGTACACAGAGTCACTTACTTCAACAAGTGGTCTCAGCCATCAAGCCCCTCGCATGCGCCGGGTTTTGTGGCTCTGCCAGTAGGTTTTCTATTTAAACCAGACAATACATCCACAACGCAGCAAGCTCCAGTTAGACACCGGATACTAATTAAAACCATGCCGCTGCTACAAGGCAGGGCTGCAAAGGAACCAGCTGCCTTCCAAAAGTCCACAGCAGCTGGCCAGCAAAAACCTGTTTACCAGTCCCGTGCCTTCCCCTTCTGCTCTCCCCTCCACGCATTTACAAAAGTTGACATAAGAGCAGAATCTGCTTCATTTCCAACCAGTCCCATTCTGCCCAGTTTTTGCACCGATTTCACCATCACAAGAACGCTCATCTGGGGAGAGAGCCTGCACAGGTTTCGTTTCTACAGTCAAGACCCAATATTGCTATTTACTGCACTCATGTCCAGAGCATAAAGCCCGAGGCTCAGCCGTCCAGCCCGCAGTAACCCCAAGCAGCGTCAGAGCAGAACGATCCAGCCAGATCAGACTGACACACTGGGAAAGGTCTGGTCCCTAACACTCATCACCTACTGCAAAACCTGAGGTTTGCTCTCATGCATGGTGACTCCTCACAAAACAGGCTCTCTCTGCAAACGGTTTCCAGAGGACTGTCTGTATCCCGAATCACTGAGTCACATTTGTGCCCTGAGAGATGGAGAAGCCTAAGGAGAGCTACCTGAGCCCAAGGCACCTTTGGGGGAACAGCCCTATTCCATATTTCAACCTCTGCCACTGGACATAGATCCTTTTAAAACATTTTTCCTTCAGCTGTGGGGGAAAAAAAAACCCACCTTGACGACTCAGCCACCCTTTTACTGCCCTGGCACGCAATACAGAAGGGGAGGCTGAACACAGACAGATCCAGACGTGCTCCAAGCGACTGCTGGGCCTGCGGCACCCTGGGGATCCAGCTGAAGGGTGACCGACTCCTGAAAGTTGAGCAGCGCCTGCAGATGCAGACGGGGAGCTGCACAAGCACGTCTGTAACAGGCATCGCCACCATTCCTTCCTCCAGCACCACAGAAGTTTCGAGAGCAGGTTTAACTTCAGGTAACGACACTGACCCAGCAGCAAGAGGCAGGCGGCAGCGGTGGGACCCAGGCACCTGCAAAGCCTTTCTGTGAAAGGGATGATCCTACCTTTGTCACAAACACACAAATTCACTGCCACCGCAAGCCCAGATCATCAGCCTGGTCGTGATGGTACCTGTGCTGGGCCACGCTCCAGGAACAAGGCAGGAAAGCACTGCATTCAAATGTCAGGTTTCCAAGCAAGACAAGTTTCCCTTCCACCTCCTTCCCTCCCATCTCCAGAGCTCACAGCCTGCTTTGCAGTCACCAGGCAGTGGCAAATAAAAAAATAAATAAATAAAAAGGTTTCTAGACAAATAGATAATTTTCACCCAGCAGCTTGGAACAACCACTTCCATTTCACATCTCCCATCCGAGGCTAGAACACTTCCTCCTGTGCTGCTGCAACCTGAAATAAGGTTAAGACCATCTCTACCAGCAAGCTACTTCCCCAGCCCTGTCCCTGAATACTCCCATGCCCTCAAAAGCTAACGCTTTTTATAAAAACAAGATAAAGTGCTGCTCGCCTTTCTCTTGATAAGCGATCTCAGTGCACATCCGGCAGCGTGCGCAGGAATGGATGTGAAAGAAGAGTTGCCATCGGTTTCAGACAGACAGAACAGAGGAAGGCTCTCTCCCCGCCTCCACTGCAGCCGGAGACGTGCTGCACCTTTGCTTTGCAGCAACAGCCACGGCAGCGGAGAGCTGCCCTGCCTCCTGCCAGGCCACCGGGCAGAGGCTGCAGAACCTGCCCAGCAAAAGGAAAAGGTTTAGGGACAACCTGCCGCAAGAGGACGTTGGCAGCAAACCCGGAGGGACAGCAGGTACAAGAGCAGACAGCAGCAGGCGAGGAAACATCAGAGAAGCGTGCCACCGGCCCAGCAAAGCAGAGGGGAAGCGCTGCAGCAGCTGCGAGGCCACGACGTGCCCACCCGAGAGCCGGTCCTGAGCCCACCTGAGAGCCGGTCCTGAGCCCGCCTGCTCATCATCTTTTGGAGCCAGCATCCACAGAGAATGGCGCAGAGCCGATGCTGTTAACACACCTCACCAGAGCAGGAGAGCAGATGTTTTGGCAATCAACAGTCCATTTCCCACCCCACTGCGATGGGCTTATTTCCCAGCCCGGCATCAGGGCAGCTTTGCACTGCTTGCTGTTAATAAACTTTGGGGTTTTCCCTCCCTCCCCTGAACTTGCAGCTGTACCCATAAGCACACACGTGTATTTAAACATTAGCGTGAAGTCAGATGGTTGAAACAGCAAACTCACAGCGATTGCTGAATCCCAATCAGTGAAATCAGTTCTTCCCACCAAAGCAGGGAGATGGGAAGGCATCCTGCTCTCCCAGTGCTAGGACTGCCCAACCATCACCACGAGGCCAGTCCATCAATAAAGCCTCATCACGCACGTGACACTGTGCACAGTGCCATCGCTTCTCTCCACTCCACCGAAGGCAGACCAGGGTCCACAGCCGCTACAGCCCACTGAGAGAAACCTACAGCAAAAAATTCCTCCTGTTCATGCAACCACAGGCTCCTGAGGATGGAAAACAAGCCAGGACACGACAACAACAATCCTCACACAACGTGAAAGCCACGCACAACCAAGGGGCTGCTGTGATACCTTCACCCCTCGTCAACCAGCCGCAGAGCAAGCTCCAGCCCGTGGCAGGCAGCCCCAGACCCACAGCCGTCAGCGCAGCCGGCGAACAACACAACCGTTCCCCGCTTGCTGGTGACGCAGCTCCTTTACCAATTCCCACGGATGGGGAGGTCAAGAGCAGCTCTCAACCAGCCCCTGAGGAAGGGGGTGCCCCTGCCGCCCCGCGTCGTGGATTGCTCTGGACAGCCTGGTGGAGACAAACGGGCTCCCTGGCGAAGTGCAGCGCAGCTTTCCCACGCTGCCAGACTGCGGGTGAACTGCTCTCCTCCTGCCAGCCTCTGCCTCTTCATCCGCCCTCCTCTTCTGCAGGAGCCACCACGCTGGTGTCGCGAGCAGTGTTTGAGGGGGACGCTGCCCATGGGATGATCCATGCCTCGGCACAGAGGGACAAGGCTCCAGAGAAAGCCCAGGCAGAGGTGGTTTGGTGTGCGTGAGTCAGAGAGTCCGACCACACGGTGGGACGAGACCTCCCCCCACGCACCACGGGGCAGCTCCTCACGGTTCTGCTTACAGAGCATGAACCACAGCTGCGTCCCACGGGGCAGGCAGCAGCAGAAGGGGAGCAGAGGACACGGGAAGATGCAGCCATCCAAGCGCTATCTCGGAGGGAGAGCTGTCAAGTGGTGGGAGACATTCAAGAGCAGAGGAAGAACGCAACCCTTTCGAGGATGTCCTCAGAGATCCCGCAGCCTTGAATCCCACATGTCCTTCCTTCCGGCATTGCCAGGGATCAGCTGTAGCTAGGACGAGGGGCTCAACATCTGCTTTCCAAAGGATAAGGGACGTTTCCCAACCCCTTTCCTCTAACAAAAGCCAATTCCTGGATGCGCGTGGCTCCCTTCCGTTCCCTTCCTTTCCTCCCCCGAGCTGGTTGACAGCCTCAAAACACTTCATCCACCTGGAGGAGATTTCCTCCCCACAGAGGAACTTGACTGAACACCAGCACGGGCGAGCCAGGCGCTCTCCTCCCCAGGGAGCGGGACGCCAGAGCAACACACTCAGCACTTTTTCCTCCCCACAGCCTTCGGACAGACTCCCAAATAACCTCAGGAGCAGGAGGCTGGGAACAGACCACTGCCCCCAGACACTCACACCACACATCTCCCCACAACACAAATGGCTTGAAACTGGCCAGAGCTGTCTCAGCATCACTGAACAGCCCAGAGTATCCCCACTCACTCCCAACTTCCAGGGAGCAGGAGATCAAAGTTTAGCAGAGCACTAGCTCTCAGCACTTCCATTTCCCCCCCTGCAGCCCCGAAGCAGCCGCAGAATGAACAAAAGTGCTCCCTCCACTCACCATCTGCACGGCCTCCTCGCGTGTAAGGTGGAGGGAGCAGGGGGTCCCCAGCACCCCACAGGGCCCCTGAAGCCAGCAGGGAAAAGGCTCCCCCAGAGCAGGACAGACGTGGAGCCTGAGGACCAGCCTGACAATTTATGTGCCAGGGCACAAACCTGCTCCGACAGCAGATGATGCTCACTCTCCTGAAAACCTCCATCTCTGGAGGGCAGGGTATCCTTGCTGCCCAAACTGGCGTCGCACTTCAAGTCCACAGCAGATTTTTCTTTTCTCTGAACTGCAGCTTTCCAAGCAGGCACACATGAAAAAAAACCAACCCTCTCTTGTTACCCCCTCCGTCCAGACCACCAGGGAGCTCTAGATGATACCAGGCATGGAAGCTGCTCTTTCAAAGTTCGTACTTGCCACCCCTGATGGCATCTGTCACACCAGGTGGGACATCCCAGAAGAGACCACATCCAGGGCCCTGCGCTGGCATCCATGCTGCATGGCTCCAGGGGCCGGGCACACACCTCCTTCCCTCCCGGCAAGTTGGGCAAGAATCCAAGCAGCAGTATTAGCCATCTTATCTTCCTGATGTGCCTAGTCACAAGCTCCAGGGGCTTCTTTCCAGACATCTGAATCAAATGATAAATGCCCCCTTGGTCTTACACCTTCCAGCAGCTGGCTCGAAGTACTTCACCAAGGCAGTGTCATTACAGCAGAGGGAACGGAGGCATGCAACTGCCTAATATTGCACAGAAAGCAGAGGCAGAAGAGGGAGAAAAGCCCGGTCCCCGGAGGCTGCTGTGCTCTCTAAGGTCACCTGCGCAGAAGGTGGCCCTGACCACGGGTACCTTCTCCAGGCCAGGGCAGTAACCCGGCCTCGTGCAGCACCGCCTGCTCGGTGCTAGGAGTGGGTCAGAGCCCTGACTGCGGTGATTGCCAGATTGGTTTCAGATTTGTCTCCTGGTTCGCATTTCCAGGAGGCGGGTAGAGCGGACGCCCACAGGCAGAACTCAGCCAGCACCTCCCTCCTCCTCCTCGCCAGTGCCACCCTGGGCAGGCACCACCTCTTAGGAGCCGTTGACCTTCTGTCAGGTGATACAGAGGGACACAGGCGAGCTTTTAATCTTCTGCTTCCTCCCCGGCTCTGCCACTGCAGGGCTCTCACCAGGCAGCAGTAGGGGAAAAGTGGGGGCTCCCAGCCCTGACAACTGGGGAGGGAGGGTGAGCTGTGCCACACTGCCCAGAAAACTCAGTGCAGAGCCAGGGAGGCGATGGGAGAGCTCGCAGGGGATCTGAAAAACTCAGCAGTGCAGCCTAAGCCGGGAGAAGATGCTGGCCATCGGCCATGCAGCTTGGGGCAGCCCCACTGCTCCCACTGGGGACGGGAGCTCTGTGCTGCAAAGCAACCAGCTCTTGCCAGCAGAGCGCAAAGCCCATCTGGGTGGCTTTGAAATACCAGACAGTTTTTCCCCAGTCACCTTCATTGACACTTCTCATGGGCAATTGCTGTAATACAGATTTGCCCGCTACCTCAAACAACAGGGCTTCTTCCCAGCCCCGCTTTGGGACCAGGGCAGGGGAGGAAGCGGCAGAGCTGAAAGCCACGCAGCACTGAAGGAACAAAAACCACAGCCTGCTTCATCTCCCACCTCCAAGATTTGGGATAGTCACTCATCCCGCAGGAAATGGGGGCAAGTTCAGCACTCTGGGGCCTCCAGCTAGAAGGGGTTTCCAGAAGGGGTTACTAATGAGCCACTCGCATGCCAGCCACAGTTTAAAGGGGGGACACAGACCCACGCGGACTCCAACTCAGCAGATTCGAAGCGTACATCCAGCCTGGCTGCCAAAGGCTTCTGCACTGCAACGGCGAGATGCATGTGACAGCAGGGTTCCCCCGCTCCTCAGCCCATCTGGGGACTGTCACTCGGCAGAGATCTGCTTGGCCTCCTGTCGTGTATCACTACCAAACCCTTTTCTGTCAGCAGGATCTGGGTTGGCATAAGCACTTTTAATAGTAGGATTTCTCCCC
>NW_009260492.1:463384-473727 GCF_000687185.1 Egretta garzetta
TAACCCATATCCTCTTGACAGAACCAGGTTAGGAAGCAGCTGCACTGGCAGATCTGGGGTAGCCTTTTGCAAGGCAAGGCAGGGTAAGAAGAGGTGCCTGCATTCAGTTCTCTCTTCAATCACCAAACTACAGCTAATTGCAACTTCCCCAACTCCCCCAGAGTCACACACAAGGGTGGGGACAACACACAATGCCAGCTCTGCTCTGTCCCAGTCCAGTCACTTCGCTCCAGAGTGGGCCCTTCACCCTGGAAAGCCCCGGAGCAGGGTGGGCGGAGGGGGTGTCATTCCCATGGGTGACAAGGGCTGTTTCCATTTCTGGGTTGCAGAGCTGCAGCTCTGCCAAGCCAAGCTGTCCCACATTCAAGCAAACACCATTTCCCCCCTCTGCTTTCTTCCCCAGGCTGTTCAAAGCCCCACACGTTTCCTCTCCAATGACTGCCAAACCTTAAGATTTGGGGGGGCAAGAAGAGGGGGAGGGAAGGGAAAGCTTCCGGGGGGGGTTCACAGGGAAACCTCTCCCCAAAGAGCTGTCAAACTCCTGGTGCCGAGATGCCAGAATCACTTCCCTACTGCAAAGTCACAGCTTGCTGCCGCCCTGGCTTACGTACGCTGCTCCCACCCCAACGGGGACAGTCACCCAGCACAGCCTTCCAGGACTGCAGGCAGGATCCACAGCCCAGACCGTGGGGAGGCAAGAGTAGCACCATGCAATTAATCTTTCCTGCAGAGTAACTGGGGCGGAGGGATGCTCTGTGGCATGCCAATATCCATCAGCTCACACGCAAGCGTCAGCAGCATCTTCAGAGAAGCAACGAGCGATCCGTGAGGCATTTATCTTCCCACCCCCTCTATTACAAGACCAAGCAGCTCAATCCATTACACATTTTTTCTTTGCAACCTCTCTTGAAGGTACAGAAGTGACCTGCTTATTTTACAGATGGGGAAGCGAAGCAGCATGAAACTCTTGACACGTCCATGATCTCACAGAAGAAAAGGGGGGGGGTAGAGAAAGGCGGCTCTCAACTAACTGGAGACTAACTGGGACAAGTTCACAAGACCTACACAAGTATCCCAGTCTGCTGTCTCGCAGGGAGGGAAAAGCTTCAGAATGGAGGAGCCAGAGACCTACAGCCCATTCCTGGTCATGTCACAAATTTTTCAGGATCCTTTCACTCCTCCATCCCGCACATAGAGGATCAGACTCACAACCCTTTATTAAGCACCGTGACAGCTCCATGGATCAAGGTCTCAGGCTGGTTTGCCACCAACCTCCACATCAGAAAGGCACATTCCAAAGGTTGTTTCTCACCTTCCCTCGTTCCCTACCTGCATGTATTTTACACGGGATCAGAAGAGCGGCTACAGCCGAAAAGGTGCTTACAGAGGTGCTGTGGACTGGGAAGGGAAACTTTTCAAGGGGTTCATCCAAAAGACTACTCTCTCTCAAACAGGTAGATCTAGTGGGACCTCGCTGGTTCCTCCCTTTGCCTTACCTGCTCAAGACCTGCTTCTCTGGGCCCTACACAAAGGGCTTAATTTATAAAGCCAGAGGGATCACCCACATGAAGGAACATGCAGGATACACCCCCGCAGGAGGACCCATTTCATCTTGCTGCTATTAATACCTGGAACGTTATTTGCATGAACAAACTGTCCCTTTCTCCCTCATTTCTGGGCTCTCACTTCTCTGATTTGTCCCAGAAACTCCAGCCAACACACGTTCACCCTTCCCTAGTACACACTTCCATCCAAAACCCAAACTTTTTTTATTTTTTTTTGAGTTAATTAATCATGTTTCTACTTCCCGTCACCTCTTCCAGTCCCTGCAGACAGGACATGGCTCTCCTCTCTCCCCTCATTCATTATGCAGCCAATTTGTGGGCCTAAACCCATCAACACTCATTATGGAAATGGGCCAAGATTTCCCACAGCTGCACAGCGATGGTGGGTGCCCACCCACAGCCCAGCCCCGTGGGTGCGTGCTCAGAGGAGCTGCCAGCCATGGTCTGGAACATGAGCCCCTCTACAGCCCATCTTACACAGCCCCCGATCCCCCCCAAACTCCAGCACCATGCCACCCTCTGAGCTGGATGGGACTCTCTGCTTCCCCAGCACCAAACCTGTCACTAAAAGCCAAAGCCGTGCTCTGGCTGGACGTGGCTTTCCTTGGCATAGCTTCAGGCTGGGGTTGAGGGCTGCCTGCAAGCCCTTTGCTGCGCTGGAAGGAGGAAGTTCTCAACGTTTCAGAGCCGGGCTGAACGCCGCACACAGGAACCCAGGCAAAGCCTTCCCCTTGGGCTGGCTTGCAAACGGCCGCGTGCCTTTGATTTTGCTTCAAGAGAAAACGTGTTCTTTCTGTATCTAAGCAAAACTCAGCTAAAATAGTCAAGGATGGCCATAAGGATCCAATCAAGAGCACAGAGCACGAGAAGTTAGGGCAGAGGGTTACCATGTAGGTAAAGAAGCCCAGACTTTGCATCCAGACCCAGGACTAACCTGCCCTGCACGCAGAGAGGGGCTGCCTGACCTGCCCAAGGCTACCTAAGGGGATGGGACCAGGCTCCTCTCCATCGCCACATCCTCACGCACCACGACCAGCCCACACAGCCTTCAGAGATGTCAGCATAACCTGACCTGAATTTTGACATACACCACCGGCATCCCAGCACACAGCCCCACACAGCCACTCTCTGCCTGGAAACGTGGGACAAGCACAGTGCTGACCAGCAGCGACAAAGACCCGTGCAGGCTTACCGGAGGCCGTGTGGCCGTGTTTGTGGCACGCTGCGGGAAGGATCACACAGAAAGATGAGAGAGGACGGGAGAAGCCACAAGCACCTCATCGAGCAGGTCCAGGGAATGGGAAATCCTGCCATGAGCAGGATCCACAGCAGAGGATTTTGCAGCTAACGAACTCTCGCCACCAAAAGACCACAGAGAAAGCAAAAGCAGCAGAGCATTTCTTTTCCGATAAGCTGCTTTTAGCAGGAAGTTTACGCACGCTTCAGCCCGGCTACCCACACCAGCCCCAGCTGGAAAGCAGCTCCAAACCTGTGCCTTTAAATCCCGGTTGGCAGCAGGAGCACAGGATTGGGGCTGTGCGAGCAGACACACCCTGCGTGCTGCCTGCTCCAGCCGCTGGAGCACACAAACATTTCCTCCCAGATGCTCCTGCGCTGCGGCTCAGCCAGAGCAGCCTCAGTACCTGCCAGAGCCGCGCCAGAAGGGGAATGCAGGCTGTTTTACACAGACCTGCAAATACAGAGACTTAAATCCATTTCCTGAAATCCCCCCTGCACCCCCACCCCAGCAGTGGACATTTTTCCCTCAAACTTCTTCCTTAAGGCAAATATTTAGAGTCTAACAGGCATTCCTCATCACAGGCACAAGTTAAATATTGGCCCTAAAACAACAGCAAGTGCCTCTTACTGATTCTGGCTGCAGAAGCACCACTCTGGACTTTGATTTTTGGCTCCAAACAAAAATAGGAGCAAAGCACCGAGCGTTTTACACCCTTCTCCAGGGAGAAGTCAGATTTCAGGCTCTGCACATCCCCTGCCAGGACCACAACCAGCAGCGGGAACTGTCCCCTGCTCCTGCATTATCACACCTCGGGTGTCTGCTGTCACCGAGCCAAGCCTGCTGCAGTGCATCCTCTGTGCTGTGCACAGGATTATTTTGAGTTTCATTTCCAGGTCTGTGCTTATATACTCGGAGAGACATTAGAGGAGACTTACTGGGAACCGTGGGTGCCATCGCGACTGCAGTGAGGGCATTTGCACGTGTTGTGTGTCCCCCCACTCCCAGCTGCACCGCTGCCATTCCCAAAGGCGCCCACCTTTCCATCCAGCCATGCCTGGCAAACTGATCTCTCCGGTGCTGAAGATGCTCCTGGCTGTTCCTGCTGTGCAGACAAGCCCAGCTCCCTGATGGACGTGCTAGCTCTTGCAAGAAAATATCTCAGCAAGGTAGAAGCCCAAAAAGTCAGAGAGATGTCAGCACAATAAAAGGGAGAAGAGGAAAAAACCCAAAAGGGCTGTCAGGCTCTGGAATGGGCTGCCCAGGGAGGTGGTCGAGTCCTCATCCCTGGAGGGATTTAAAAGAAGGAGAGATGAGGTGCTTAGGGACATGGTTTAGTGGTGGGATGGCAGGGTTGGGTTAAAGGTTGGACTCGATGATCTCAAAGGGCTTTTCCAACCAAAGTGATTCTAGGATTCTATGAAAAAAAAAACCAATACGCAGTGAGGTCAGTACACCTGAAGCATGGCTGCACCCAGGCTCTGGGATGCTGTGTGCATTTTCCACATAGAATAGGGGAGCAGAGCTCCTGTCGTGACTCTGCAGCCAGCCCCGAGCCGCTGGAGCCCCTGCAGAGCCGGCCTCGCCTCACCCCAAAGCAGCCCTGCGATGCCGTGTCGCTGCCGAGCCAAGCCCGTCCGCAGACGGGGCGGCAGACGGGGCTGCTACATCACCATGCTGCTCACACACCTCCCGCGGAAGGCAGGCCTGCGTCTGCGCCTCGCAGCCGAGGCAAAGGAGCCCCTGCCAAAAACCACCTGAAAACAGAGTTTGCTCCAACGCAAGGGGTCTGCCCACCATTTCTCCGTGGCAAAATGCCACAACAGATTTACCCAGAGAGCTTTAGCTAGAGAAAGGTTACTGCAACACAGCGCAGGTGTGCCTGAACCACATACTGCACAGTAACTCACATTCACCGTGTTTACTCTGTATCCAGCTAAATTCAGCTGTGTGTTAACTGAGCTTCCCTTTCTCTCCTGAACTCGGTGCCTGCAGATCTGGCAAGCCCAGGGCACGTCTTGCTCAGCTCCCCCTGCTCCAAGCAGCAGGCCTGAGAGGGAGAAGAGGGACCCGAGCAGTGGAGAGCTGCTCCCTGGCAACATCCCCTGCTAGCACATGAGATGGAGAGCCGTGACTGTCTCCTGTGCTGGAATTCCTCTCTCTACTCCCTTCCCTGCACCAAAATACCTACTACTTCAGGCTGGAGAATCTGATGGGGACTCTGACAATCTCTTCTCAGGATCCCCTGATCAGGCAGACACTCCTATGAAAACAGCACGCATTTAAAATCAGCTGCAAGTTACCCTGGAGGAAATGTTAAAGCTCCATCCCTCCAAGCACTTCCTATTCCTTCCCCAGCCGCCGAAGCCCACTGAGCGAGGAGCAAGCAAGTTTGTGCAGGCATTCCCCAAGGCTCAAGGTGGAGACTAGTCTGTACCTGCCAGCACCGACACCTCCGGTGCCTCGTCCCCTGGCGTGCTGACCCCACGCCCAGCAGAGGCGACTGCTGCTCCTCAGCTCCTGGCTGTGAGCAGTCTCTTCCAACGTTCAGACCATACCTCTGCTTCCAATGCTTGTTCCAAGTCAAATCCTTCATACTCTCTGTTCTTGGGAACACAGAAGTCAGGCTTCAATTCAAACCTGCATCGCCTTCAGGATAAGAGGAATCGGCATAATTGGGGGCGGGAGGATTCCGGGAGAGCCTTAGCCTGCCCCTCGCCCACACGTACGGCACAGAAGGTGCTGGAAAGCACCATCCTCTCCCTGCATCAAACTGGGGAAACCTGGCAGAGAGTATAAACTTCATCACTGCCAACAGCCCATGCTAAAAAAAGGAAAAGAAAAAGAGTTTCTTGCTTTGTTGTTTGTACCTCAGCGCTATCTCAAAAGCAAAAAAGCAGTGAGATTTTCTACCGGAAAACATTGGGCAATGACAAGAGTCTGTAAGAGCGGAGTTTGAGTACTACAAAACCATTACACCTCTGTTCTGGTTTTAAATTGGATTACCGCTGACCTTTCAGAGCCCGTCATCCAGCCCCCCGCACCCAGGCAACAGCCACTCTTAGCAAGACTTCCCAGCCTCTGGATTGGAAGGGGAACGAATCCCCAGAGACGTGGCCACGCTCCCAGGGTACCCAAAACCCCTCCCAGCACTGCTCCCCCTGCACAGGCCTGCTCAGCTGCAGACCACTGGGGCTGCAAAGCTCTTCCAGAGGAAAGCTTCACAAAGTCCAAGTTCAAGACCAACCTTAACCCCTGTTTATTAACTTAAGAACATCCCTCCGAGGCTGACAAAGCCTGCGCATCACCTGCCAACTGTCCAATTCACCACTGGGAAAGCAAAAGCCAGGCCTCCCTCATTAAAAACCATTACATAACATTAAATAACAAACGGCTACAGGACACTCTTGGGTTGGTGGACATGTAAAATTGAACGACGAATTAACGCTTTTTTTCCTCCAGACTCTCAGCATCTCAAACACCCTGGGAGCCCAGCAAGCACCAACTTTCCAAGACCTGGCTGCAACAGTGCCTTGGCTCATTCCAGTCCTCTCGCGTTCAACTTATTGCCACCTCTGCCCCATAGGTGCTTAACAAAACACGGCACTTCCCAGCCCTGGGCCAAAGCACCATCCCCAGCAGGCGGCAGCGGGGCTGTATTCTGCTGCCGAATGTCTGACGCTGGAGAGGGAGCCAAGATCTCAGCCTGCGGCGCGGGGACCCTTCCCAGGCCTGAGGCTCAGCTCCTCCAGACCTCACAGGAGAGGACTCCAGGTTTCCCTCAGGTCACCATCTTAGTGCAAGTCTTTTTAGCAGACGAGATCATGAGAGCGCTTGGTTTTACTGTCGCAGGTGAACCAGCCTCAAGACATCGAGACCTTCGTTTCCTACAAGTGAGAATGTTAACGTTGCAACTTTTTAGGCAATGTGGGTCTGACTGCAGTGGAGAAGGCAGATGTCAGCAGGGTACTGCTTGGAAAACGTGACTGTCACCAACCTTCCAGCAGAAAAATAGAGACTTCATGAGCATTGGGAAATCTTCCTGGACACATGGTGAATTTCTGTCCGTCATCTTTTTGGAACCAAAGAAGCCAATTTAAAGTCTTTCAAGAACTAATTGAATTCCTCTAATCCAGGAGTAAACTCTCCCTACTGTGAGCTGCGAAAGACATCATGAACATCTTGCTCCACATAACGTTTTAAAATGCTCTGCAAAGTCTTACCTACAAGTTTCATCTTACCTGAAGAGCCATTTCCTAAATTGCACAGCGTGGGATCACCTCAGCGCTTATCGAGTGCGCCGATCTGCTGCAGCGTTACCATCGCAGCAAGCGGAAGACAGACAGACAGACTTTTTGTGGTTTTACACCGCATTTGTGCCCAGCGCACGCTGTACCACCTCTCCTATCACAGCAGGGCTGGTGGGGATCAGAGCTCCGAGCACCTCGGGTCGAGACAAGCCTTGAAAAAGCAAGACCCATGTTTCACCCCGGCTGCCAGAGAGCCACCCGGCAGCTGATAGTGTAGTAAAGACAGGGAAGGGGGTATCCCAGAACATCTCAGCTCAATGCATGCTCTGCAATAAGCTTTTCTTTTTTAAAAGCCAGTTCTTAGGAATAATGCATCAAAGTAACACGCAAGGGAGGGGCCGTGCAACAGGAAGGGCTGCAGACTGTGCAGGGATTTAGAGGAATTCCCCAGGAGATGGAGGGCAGCTAGCGTGAATCCGGGAGCCAGGCAGAGAACCCCAATACTCCGCGTTCAGCTGCCCCAGCAGAAAGTCACCTTTACGCTTTCCTCACAACAGAGCCCTGCTTCTTCTCCACAGCGATGGACCTACCGGAGACGCAGACTGCCAGTAGGAAGTATAAACATCCATTCTAATAAAAACCCCAAACTATTTATAAGCACACAGCTTTTCTAACAGGAAGATAACTTGTTCTCCGGCAGAATCCCAGAGTTGCAGAGACCCGCTCCCCCTCCTTCCCCTCCCAGCTCACAGGGTACAGCAGGACCGAAGCAGTCTCCAAGCCGCACCACGTCTGGGCCCGAGGAAGGAGGCTCAGTTTCACAGCTTCTCACTGCACCCAGGACAAGCCAAGTCTGCCTAGTCAAAGCCCAATTACAGGGCTGTGGGCAGAGCTGTTCCCACAAGCTCCGAGCAAAAAGCCGTTGTAAGCACATGAAGGAAGCTCCTGCATTGGCACCCGAGTCTCCCCGCTCTCAGCAGCGCTATGAGGGAAGAGGGTTTGACTCCTGACGCAGCTGGAAGTCACAGGGGTAGCGCAAGGCAAACCAGGCCCCTGAGTGCTGGAACCAAAGCCCACGTTAACCAGCCCTGCCGACAGACAGGAGCATGTCTCTTCCACAGCCCTGAGGTCTGCACCCCTCCTGCACGCCCCCAGGAAGGAGCCAAAGCACAGCAGGAGTTGCTGTTCACCCGAGGCTTCCTCACTGTCTCAGATAAGCCCTTAGTGCCTGTAGTGCTGCAGTTCCCCTAACTGAAAGGCAGAGATAAACAGCTTCCTACCCAGGCTGGCTCACGCGAGGACTGGTCCTTCCAGCAGCCTGTAATGCCCCCGGACGGGGGGCTAGGCACACACCTGGACAGACCAGCCGAAGCAAAGGCTTGCTGTTCCAGCCCAGCTTATCAGAGCTCCTCCTAGCTAGGAAAAGCACGGTGGGGGGGAAAGAAGGCTACGGAGCACAGTCAGGCCCGAGTCCAGTAAACATGTTTATTGGCAGTTGCTCTCGGACATGGTCTCTTCCAGCCCAGTGGGGCTGGAAGGGGTGGGGGGAAAAATACTGATTGTCCATGAGCACAACCCTCACGTCGTTCTCATTGATCCGCTGAGTCACTCCCGTATTAACAATTTTGACAACACTCGGGCTGCACAGGAGCTTGGAGACAGAATACAAAACGAGAGGCGAT
Source organism: Egretta garzetta (assembly GCF_000687185.1). Taxonomy (NCBI): domain Eukaryota; kingdom Metazoa; phylum Chordata; class Aves; order Pelecaniformes; family Ardeidae; genus Egretta; species Egretta garzetta. The sequence goes on from NW_009260492.1 coordinate 472,119, forward strand.
GCGAAGCCTCTCTACGCACTGACACCAGCGGAGAGAAGCACTCGCAGGGCAGAATCCAGAAACCTCCGGAACTGCCAGTGCCAACTTCCTCCTCTCCGCTTGCTCTTCTGAAGAGTGCTGCAACAAGAAAACCAAACACAAACCACGCTGCAAGGGCAGGAACACAGAGCTCCATTCAGTGCGCCCAGAGAAATTGCCCAGAAAAAAACAAGTCTCCCCTGCAAACCACCACCAACTGCACCCCAGTCGTTCCGACGCAAGTGCAAACCAGAGCGGCAGCTGTTTTCGCAAAGAAACTACAGAACTGATTTAGAAGGCCTTACAGACTCATAAGCTAACGAGGAGGAGATCAAATCCCGAGGCAGGCTGACACGGGAGGGCAGCCATCTCTACAAGCTAACGAGACAGGACCCCCCCTGGGGGGAACCAGGGGCTCCCAGGGGCACGTACCACCACGGGCCCGAGAGAAGCAGCCACCAGCCAGGCAGCAGATTTGGGTTAGACCATCCTCATCCGCACCACCAGACTACAACCCACCCAGAGGCCCCAAAAGGTGCCAAAATCATCACCAAACAACGATCCTATCTGTAGCGCACCGAATTAAAACCAAACCAATGCATCTTTGGCAAGTTCCTCGCAGCAGTCAAGCCTACCCTGCCACAGAGAAGGCCTCTCCAACAGGATCCCCATGGAGGCCTCCTGCCCTAATTTACAGCAATTCTTTTTCAGACGCACTGGCAAACACCAAACGTTTCCTCCAATCTGTTACATAAGGCCCAATTTTTAAACCTCTGCGCTGGCAGTGGGGAGGTGGGGGCACGCTGCGTGCGGCAGGCTGACAGGGCAGTCCAGCTGGCCGATGCATTTACACGCTCCTCAGAGTTCATTTCCAGGTATCTGACCACTTGTTGTACAAAAGGAAAACAAAGGGATTAGTTAAACGAGGCAACTTCCAAACACACTGGTGCAAACCACTCGCATGCCTGCAGTCATTTTACACACGGTTTGACTCGGGTCCCAGCTTGTTCAGAACTGACTAATTTCACGGCAACTTGAAAGAGGCTTAACAAACTTCATTTTTTTAACTTCAGGAATACACCAAACAAGGCAGGTCTCCGTGCTGCCCAGACCAAAAGCCATTCCTCAAGAGAAAAGGCACCTTCCTGAACATCCCCTCACCTTCACATTATTTGCCCCACCTGGATCCAAGAGCCTCCTTCCATTCCCTGCTGCCCGCCACCGGACAGGAGCCACCGGCCTCTGGTGGCCCAGCTCCACAGCAGGGCTGCTTCTCGCCTGCAAAGCCTTAGGAACAGTTAAAGTCGGCTCCTGTCTGGTGGGGGCAGAAGGGGGAGGGTATTTTTCCTGTTTCTCACATTCATCCTCACCCGCTTTGCTAAAGGGAAGGAAAAAAAAAAAAAAAAAGCTATTTTAAATACCAGATTCAGCACAGTCCCTTTCCCCAAATAAACACTTCCCAAGCCCTCTGGAGGGAGGAAAGCCACGTACAAAGGAGCCAACATCCTGCGAGGCTCCGGCTCCGCCGGGCAGGCCAGGGCCGGGCACAGGCCCGGGGGACACAGCCCGGGGAGGCCCGACCCCATCCCCG
>NW_009260492.1:474618-481881 GCF_000687185.1 Egretta garzetta
CCCCCCATGGGGCCCCGCCCCCGCCCCAGGGTGCCCTGGGGGGGGGGGTACAGCCCCCTATAGGGGACGGGGCCCGCTGCAGGATGAGGCCCCCGGTGTCGGGGGTAGCACCCCTATAGCGACCAGGATCCCGCACGGCGTGCCGCCCTCAAGGTGGGGGACAGCCCGGTGGCAGGGAGCAGGCCCCGGCGCAGGGCAGAGCCCCGCTGTAGGGGATAGGCCCCGGTATGGGGTGCCCGGTAGCCGGTGACAGGGGACGGGCCCCGGTATGGGGTGCACCGGCCTGGTGGCAGGGGACAGGTCCGAACATGTGGCTGAGCCCCCCACTAGAGTAGAACCCCAGCACTGGGGGGGCAATGTCTGGGGAGGGGAACTGGGACTGGGAGGGGTCCCACAGCCTCCTCCATCCCACCCCATCCCACCCCCGGGAGCAGAGGGAAGTCGGGGGCCAGCGTTTACAGGCTTTTGGGGGACACCAGCCCTGGGCAAAGCCGCTGCCGCCCCTGCTGCCTTGCAGGGGAGCTCAATGGGACGCAGCTCCAGGCTGGTGGGACCCACCGGGATAGAAGCTGGGTGGGCATGCAGCCCCCGGTGCCACCTCCAACAGCCCTTTGCTTTCTTCAGCTTTGGAGTTACTCTGATCAATCATTATTCCTAAATCAATTGTTCGGCCATAAAAATTCTCTCCCTGTGCTTGCTCAGGGAAGGAGGGCACAGGCGGGAGAATCGTTTCTCTCGGTGGCACGGGAGCCGCCCGTGTTTGAGCCTTTCAGGATAACATTGGCGGGAGGAGGCACCCCTGTACGCTCCCGCTGCTCTCATCTGGGGGAGATTCACCCCAAAATATTTCCAGGAAATGGACAAATGAGTTTGTGTGGGGTCTTCAGCCACCGGCATCACCCCAAATACCCGTTTCAGCATTTCCAGCCACTCAACTTGATTCTCTCCCAGTTCCAGGGAAACGCCTTGCCCCCAGCATTTGTTGAAAGTATTTTTTTCCTCTGCAGGTGCTTGCTTCTAGAAGAAAACGCTATGATTTTAGAGAATTAGGAAAATAAAATGAGCTACTCTGCAGGTAAAGCCCAGATGCTGCCATCCCGTTCCTGTGCTGCGACAGGGCGCTCCTCCTCCTGCTCCCGGCTCAGGAGGGCAGCAAGGGGCCGTGACCCACGTCCTGCCACTGCATGGAATAAAATCACCCCCAAAGCCCCTGAGGGCAGAGCCACCCTCCCATTTCCTTTTTGCACCAACCCACCACCCCCCGCCACAGAAAGAGGCGACTTCAAGTGCTTTGAGAACACGCAAGTTGTTCAGACACTTGGCTTGAGAATTTAACCCATCCTCTGGAGCGGGAGAGGGCGAAAGCAAATAGGTTTGATTTTATTTCAAGTCGAACCTCCAGCGGTGAACACACCAGGCGTGGTCAGCAGAGACCTGTACAGCTCATGCTATGGAACCGGCCTAGCACCAGCGAGTTAGCAAGAAAAGCCAGGGAATTTCTGCCAGGAAAGCATCCAGCTATGAACCCTGCCCTCCTCTTGCAGGCACGAGTTAATTAGGGCTAATTCACAAGCAGACAACACAAAACAAACCACTCTGCATCACGCATGGGAGAAGGAGCTGCTCAGGGGCGGGTGGACAAAACCTTCCTGCAGTGAAACATTGGCGTTCAGGGCCTGGGAAATGGAAGAGTGACAGAAACACATCAACCAGACAAAAGAAAAAGCCAGGCCCCTCGCAGCATCCTTGTCTGATGCACCCCTGGGTCAAGAGCCCCCAACATCGGGGACCCTGAGACTTTTGGGGAGCTCCTCAGGGTGGGGGGGCTGAGCTCAGCTGCACAACCACCACCCCCCGTCCCCGTGCTGCGGGCTCATTCCTAACAAACCTTGCCCCGTTCCCTTGCCGAGCCCTGTGGAGGAGAACAACGCGTTGCTCCCAAATGCCAAGGACCTGCAGCTGGAACAGGAGCTTAAAGCTGTGCCTCGTGCTCAGAGGGCCTGGAGCAAGAATTTGAGCAAAAGCCATTTCATCCTCACGCTCAACACGTCGCTGGCACAGCAGCAAGCAGCTGTAGGAAACCACTGCCGGTGAAAGCGAGATGCTGCTGGCTGGGCAGGGGGTACCTGGCACAAGGCTTTCGGAGATAAGGAAGACATTGAGAGCAGCAGATGTCACACCGAGCAGCTGTGACAAACAGCCTTTAGGATTAAATACCTGCTATGGAGCGGAACTGGGGTATGTAGCCACAATATGGTAATTTGGGGTAATAAATTCAGCTACGTGCTAAATAGAGTGATTCAACTCACCTTTGCTGTCAAACAGCCCGTTTATTCCAGGGATAATGATCTCCTTCCAGGCAATAAACCAGAGAAGGCAGAAGCCAGCGTTGCAAGGGGCAGGTGCGAGTCTCTGCACAGCTAAGGAGAGGCCAGGAAAAAGACCTCAACCCCAGGGCTCAGGAGGTACGGCTTTCTCACCACCCCCCACACCTCAGCTCTCTGTTCCCTTCGTTAGAAAATGAGAATAATGGCAGCACCTTTGGTAAACGCTTATCAGGCATCTGTAAGAGTACAAACCACAGCGTGCCACTCTGGCGCCAGTCCCCAGCACAGAGGATGAGCTTCATCCGCAAACGTGCTGTTCTTTTAAGGAAATAAAAACATGTGATGGGAGACTTTGGAGGAAAAATAGAGATTTCACCATTTCCCTCTGCCAGATAACTCCGGTTACCTAGGAACAGACACACTTCTCTAATGCGGCCAGTTCTCATCAAGCACAGGATGAGCATTTATTGTCTTGTGATCAGGAGAAAAAACACAAACAAAAACCAGAGCTCCACAAGTGACATGAAACATCGCACACATCCACGCCACGTGATGCCGAACAAAACCAGGAGCCAGGTCCAGGTTAATGGTGTTAAGAAGTCTTAGAAATCTAAGGTAAACATTTAAAAACATAGAGAGGAGTCCAAAAAAAAAAAAAAAAAAGCCAGGGTAGTTCAGGCAGCGTGTTGAGTCAACTTTCTGGAATTACGGTTTCTGGCATCGAAGAGGATGGAGGGGGGATGAGAGATGGGAGACCCCCTACGAAAAAAAGTTCATTTAAGCTCAGAGACCTCAGGCAGTGTATGCTAATGGGTCATGATTTTGGTGTCTGGCTCCCCCCATTTTGGTGGGCAGGCTCCTAAGTACCCCCTCATCCTGCATCAAGCATTTTTGATGTGACTGAACGTGAGTGCCTCAAAACATCCCCCCAGATTATCCAAAGGAAAAAAAAAAAAAAGACAAGAGAAGCAAGACGCAGAGTCCCCGGCAGTGCTTCTCCTCTTGAAATCTCCTCCTTTGAAATCTCCAACCTGACCTGCTGAAGAAGGACAGACACCAATCGCTTTTGAAAAATGTTGGCAAGAGGGTGAGGATGGCGAGGAGCAGGGCTGGAGGGAGCGTGGTACATGGGTTCACCACGTTCTGGCTTCCATGCGTGGCAAACCTCGCATTTGGCCCCGTTAACCTGCCCTCACTCCCCCATAGTGCAATCGTATTTCCAGGCAGTTAATCGACAGGCAGTTCTTTTATCACACGCTGATGGCAAGCGACAAAGAACACTTAAAAATTACACTTGACACAAGACAAAGGCACCTAAAAGCTTGACAACGCGATCAGGTCGTGTTCTGTTGAGAAGGCTTCAAGCGTTCGTACTTACAAGCACATTGCACACTCCCAAGAGAAAAAAAAACCCCTCACGTTCGGAGCACGTTACATATCCCAGACCCAGCAAAAGGCTGGTTCTGCAGCAGGGTGTCAGTGTTGCTTGTAAATGGAAATTCAGGGAGGCTCTGCCTTCTGATTCGTGTTTGCTTTTGCTTTGGCCCTAGTAAGAAAGGTGTCATGCAGACTCCAAGCTGTACCTCACTTAGTATTTACAGTATGACACAGGAAAAGTTAATAGAGCAAATGGGAAGTTCTGCAGGGGTGATGCGGGAGGGAAATTTCTCCTTTGTGAACTAATATTTTATTAGATAAGGCACATGTAGAGACAGTTTTCAAAAGATCACTTGCAAATCAATTCCACCTAGCCAGGACAACTTTTCCTTTCCAGGAGTCAATTTGGTTTTCCAGTTACTCAGTGTGAATTTGGAGTGACTCCACTTACACCATAACAACCCTGGCATCCCAACCGCCAGCCTGTTGAGCCGGGCAGGCTCTGGGGCTGACCCCCGGGGTGCCCAACTCCACAGTGGAGCACTCCATCCTTCAGAGGATCATTGGCCAAAACTTTCAGAGCTGAAGACTTTGAACACTCACTCCCTATAAAAATATTAGCAACTCACCTCCCAGTTTTGACAGGTTTGAAAAAAATTCACAGCGGGTTGTTGAGGGAGAAGAAAAAACTGCAGCCTTTGCTGCTTGGATCACTGTAGGACACAGGGGAACTGGATGGCTCAGGCTACAGGAGTCCTGATGTGCATGCACGGAATGGAGATGAACGACGAGACGGATGCTAGCTCTCAGGGAGAACAATCCCTCCCAACAGCTTTATCCTCTCTTTAGCCGATTTCTTGGAGAAAGGTAAAAAAAAATATCTCTCCTTACTTGTACACGAAAAGTGCTGCTGGCTGTACAGACGCAGAGCAGGTCTGCACAGCTAACGTCAGTTATGAGGACTAAAAGCTTTCCTTGGTCTACCAGACCCCACTGCCTAATGTTTGGATTTCAACTACACTGGTAGAAGGCAGAATTAAAAACTTTTATTGTAATAGAATTACTCCCAAACCACACCAGGGCCCCGGCACCAAGATCAATAGTTATGTTGCATCTGGCTACTGGCTGGGAGCCCAGAAAAAAGGGCGTCCCAACAGGGCAAGGTGTGTTTAGCAGGGCATTTCTTGGGTCAGCACAAAACCTGGATGCCATCTAAGTGGGAGTCAGATGGCGTGGAGATCTCGTGCTGCCTACCTGTAACAGGGTGAACATCACCCAGGTAGCCAGGTCCAAAGCCCAACGCCAGCAAACTTTTCAATAGTTTCCTTTGGGCTTTGAATCAGGCTTTTAGCGAGCAATCGTTAACCCAATGAGATGAATCTGCACCTTCAAAGCACACAGATTCAGCAAAAACTTTTGGCAGCAGGAAAAGCAAGACTTCTAGCATAACAACAGTCCTAGCCAGACAACTGAGGACTCTTGTGGACTTCACATCTGAACACCACTCACCCACAGCAAGCACCGTTATCTAAAGGATTCTTCACCAGAGAGCGCAAGCAAACGAGGTTGTAGGTTTTACGAATACCTTCAATATCACTAGTACCAAATAATTTAGGTGTTGCATTTCCCTTAGAGTGAAAAATTCCAGATTATTCATCCAGGAGAGTAAACACCAGTTGCTACTACCGCTCTGATTGCATTTGTTACAATTGCAGATGACTTGGCGGACACGATGAAAACTAAGCAGGGAGGCCGGAGAAGGAGCACTCGTGTTTGCTGTCGTGGGGAAGTCAGCCTTTTTCACGTACGGTGATGAGAGGATTCCCTCAAGCAAGGGCAGTGAACGGTTGGTTCCTCAGTCTGCAATGAGGCAAATACTGGTAACGCAAACAAAAACTTTTGGATAAGGCCGTGCAGAGCTCCAGAGGTGGCAAGGGCTGACAGCACGTATCTTCTGCAGTGATGAGGAGACAATAAACAAAAAAGTCCCCAAGATGACTGGGGTGCTCTGGGGGGGAATGCAAATGATCTTTTCGAATAACAATAATAAAAAGACCAAAAAGAAGAGAATCCAGGCAGTTTGCAGCTGTTGCTGCTTAAGGCCATTGGTTTCCCGGGGGATAGTTGGGCACTGTGGGATACTCTGGCAGGCTGTTCCCAGAAAAATTGCTGTACTGGGCCTCCCTGCTGGGGGGGTTCCTCCATGTGCCGCTGTTCCACTCGTCCTGAGCTTTCTGAAAGCTTCCACCAGCCCCTCGGTAGATTTTATGTACCTAACGGATGAAAGAGGAAAGTCAGCAACAGATACCCACCCCTCTTCCTCAGAAAAACTATAGTCACTTTGGTACTGTAGTGTGTTATTTGTTTCTCTCTCTATAAAGAGCTATATTTCCAAGGAACAAAAGCACTAAAGATGTAATAATACAGTGAACAGAGGTACAAATAGATAATATCAACCCAAGACATGAACCCATCTCAGCCACATATCTGGGATTCAGGTTGGGGATCCCACAGCAAGGCAGCTAACCCAGGCCAGTGGGCTGAAACCTCTGTAAAACACACACTGCTGCTTCAGCAGGGCTTCTGTCTTCTCTCCTCCTCTGCCACCAGTCTAGTGAAGCTTTCCAGACAATCCTACCTCCAGATCCTTCTTTCTGCAGAGAACCAAGGATCACTTCCCATCCCGCCACCCAAGTCCCACCTCGAGAGGCTTCACCTTTACCATCAAGGACCATCCTGATGAGCAATGAAGCTTGCTTCGAGTGACATAAAGGAACATCGCCACATGAAACGGTGACAACATCCAGCCCCCAGCTGTCCTGTGTTATCTGGATTTGTCCTCTAGGTGCTCTGAGAGACACCAGCTGACTAGACTATAAACCCTTTAAAAGCAGGGATGGCTCACAGTGCCTGCTAAGCTGCCTGTTCACATGATGGCGATATAAAGCGCGGATACGCCAAGTCAGAGAGACAGCTGAAGCACCTACCCTTAAAATGCAGATGAGCATTGCGACCGCTGACATTGTAAACATAATGGCAGGAAACAGCATGAACACAGCAGCTGCAACATTGGTACTAAAGAAAGTAATGGCTGCCAACCATCCGCTGGAAGAAAACAGAAAGAAAGAAATAATATCATTATAGGTCTCTTTTTTTTAAGTGTCCTTATTATCAGAAAAACTGTTTACTCATACCCAGAAATTACAAGGCAGCTTTAAAGCTCTTGAAAATTAAAAGAACAATGGAGCAAATGGACAGAATTAAACATGGCTCAGGCAGGTATTTCCCCAAGATCTCAGATCTTGCTGCCAGCACCCCTCCCTAATCCAGTCTCAGACCTTTAGGGGACAGCCAACTGCACAGACTTTGGGAAGAGACTTATTCCCAAGGTGATTTTGGTTGTGCAGGGGTTGTGCGTCCAGAAACCAGACCTGGGAACGGGGAACACGAGGGTCCTACAATTTACACTGCATCTCCGTTCCTCTGATGGCAATAACCAGGTAGGGCAATTGGAGAGCACCAGCAGTTAAGAAAACAAAATGCTATATGGAGTACTAGG
>NW_009260492.1:481892-493694 GCF_000687185.1 Egretta garzetta
TGTCAGCAGGACTTGCTCTCAAGTCTCTAGAGACAGAAAGTTAAAATGCCAAACAATTATAACATAACGAGGGACAGACACTAAAATGCTCCCATTTATTTTAGGACAACTCTCACAATACTTGTTCTATAGGCCAACAGTGAGTCATTGTGCACTGCTCACCATGTGCTGCGAATAATTTGAGGGCAATGCTAAGACAGGATCAGATGAATCTTGAAACTGGCTGGTTAAAAAGAAATGGATATTGTAGGAAAGTGCTAAAAAGAACAAGCAGGTGAAGATACCAGACTTCTGCCAATACAGCAACAAAAACAGAACGGTGTACTGCAAGAGCAGATATAATCATGCCACAGAGGAAAACAAAGCTTCTGCCACTCCACCCTGTACAGACTCCTACCAGTTTCTCAAAAGTTCATGGAAACAGGCAGAACTCAGGCATGGGAGCCAAGTGCTCAGCTGTAAGACCGTCGGAGCATCCTGCTTACCAAGCTCCCCATCCGGAGAAACCAATCGCCTGCAGGATCGTGAGAATAAACTGCGAGCCAAAGATGAAGAAAAAGGCCATAAAATTAAACGAGCTGTCCGACCTGTGAAGGAAGAGAGGAAGTTAGGGGGAGACTGGCACCTCGCGTTTCTTCACACTGGTGTTTGACCCCATCACGTATAAACCCTCAAACGTGCCATCTCAGAAGAGATCCCTCCACAGCTATGTACTTTGAAGGCAACTCCTCTTCCCCTGGCAGTGAAAGCACGCAGATCCATGAATCATTGGCGCCTAATCTCATCCAATAAGCCTGGCTCCTGCAATTGCTCTACCAAAGTAATTACATCTATGATGACACACGAGGAGAGGCAGTCTCCTGCAGAACAGAGGGTGCCTGAATCATTTCTCTGACCAAACACCTGAAGACAGCACAGCCCGACACCTCTGCAACTCAGCCACTGGCAAGGAAGCACAAGGGGGCCTGAACACTGGCAAGCAGAGTTTGCCCGTACGCTAAAGTGATCATTGGGCATGAGAATTCCAGCTGGGAATGTTCGTCATCATGCTTCTACGCCCACGCTTAATAATCCAGCACATAACAGGAGCCACAAGAGAAGCGGGTGGTACTCTGTCCGGGGAAATGCAGAAGCATGCTTTCGCATCTTTGCGGGCTCCACATCTCCAGGATGTACAGGCTGAGAGGGTCCTGAATATGTGAGGTCTGTTAATTTATGCAGGTATTACAGGCAGCATGAAAACGAGCCCAAACGAGAAGGCCGACCAGATACGTTCATGGTCTCTCCATCATGGGTGCACTGGGGCACAGCACTGTCTTGCCCAAGTTTTGGCTCTGCCACAGAACTCCAGCAGAACATCTTCATCCCATTAAACCAACTACATAGGCAAGCCAGCCTTTCACCGTAAGCCCAGGCACATCTAAAACTCCCCAAACTATCATTTTTAATGACACAAATGATTCCCATTCTCTCAGGAACTCAAAGGGCCCAGAACAGATTTACAAAAAACACTTCAGTTGCTTACAAGGCATCTTGGTGCAAGGGGGAGTTTACAAAAGAGCTCTGGTCCAGCTCCTGCTCAAACCCTGAAACTATTTTAATGTTTAATATTTAATTATTATTATAATGTCTAGCCTCTAATGCCTAAAGAGGAGATGGGGGAGGCAGGGGCCCAGGCTCTGGAGAGGTCAATGCTGTGGACTCTGGCTCGTCTGAGAGAAGTGGAAAAGCCTCCAGCCAGGCCCCTGCCGCTCTGAGCCCCGTCTGTTGGTGAGGTTACCTTTCATCTTTCAAGAGATGGCCACAGAGATGCTGTGAAAGAAATTTGCCATCCCTGTGAGCATCCTCACGATCCCACCCTTCCGATATCACCCCAGAGCACAGCAATGTGAAAGAAATACTTTAAACATGGACTGTTCACAGCAGTGCCTATCATAATCCAATTAACAAGGATTAGGCTCGAAGCTGAGCCTTCAAACAGACTCTTGCAACTACAACCTGAAAGGGCTGGTGGAGTCTTCATTTGAAAGGATCTGTGGGAATTAGTGAGGATACACAGAAAAGGTGATTTCTGATCCAGCTTTCTGGTGCAGATTTTCAACAGCTTTGCCCTAGCGCCAAAGCTCTGCAGCTAATTTAATTTTGGATGCAGATGTATGACGAAGGTTTTACGAAAGCATCTTCGCAGTACGATGCCAATATTGAAGGGTTGCCTCTTCCCAGAACAAGCATAGTAAGTGGGTCTGACCTCACTTTCTCTAATCACGACTAGCCACGATCCCACAAGGAACAGCGCTGCCCCACTGCAGTGTTTTTCAAGCCTCTTCTACAACCGATGTCAAAGTCAACGATCTCTGGGCTTGCCGATTGGTCCCTAGGGCTTATTCTTTTTTTAACTTTAGAAGCCTTTACACAGAGTAACCTCAGGGACCTTCCAGTATTCGATTGCATAAACACATACAAACAACATTAAAGAAATAATTAGAAACGGTCCTTGCGAAGCCCAGAGAAGGTCAACGAGGAGGAGTAATTTTTCCCAGACTTCAGAATGGAAACTGCTCTTTGAACTGAGCTCCAGCCAGCACTCGCAGGCCCTCGGGCTTCTGAACTAGGGGTGGAGACAAACCCCCAGCCCCAGAAGGCAAGAGTTAAGAGCTAGTAAACTTCCAGATGAGTCCAACCCAGCAGCCTTCCGTTTCCATCAGAAGAAATCCTCCCCTGTACTCCATGATGTAGTCACCAATGTTTTAAGCACCACCGGTGCATTAACTGCCCGGTGTTGTTAGTAAACAAACCATAAATTCAGAAGAGCATTTAAACAACTAAATGCTAACCGGATGGGACCCCACCTGCCAACTCCCATTTCTGTCAGCTGCTTTTGCTGTTATCTAAACCAACTCATCACAGAATCTGGTGAATCATCAAAATCCAGAGTATTCTGGTAACAGGGAACCAGAAGGAACTTCACCTTCCGAGTCCAAATCCCTGACTGGTGGGGGGGGGTCTGCTGGTGACCCGCAGTGTGACACCGGGCCGGGCAGGTCCCTCCCCTCCTCTGTGCCTCCTCTCCCTGCGTCAGGCTGGAAAATGCTGGGGACCTTCACAGCTCCAACAAGCCTTGTGCATCAATGTCTGAATAATGCCTCATGAGCCACAGCCAGCGTGAGCAAAATGCAAATGATTATTAATTAAAGTGAAAATGTAGGATGACTTTAAATATTTGCGGAGTTTCAGAAGGACTCGCCCCAGGGAACTGCTTTTATCTAAAAAGCAAAGCAGCCAAGCTCTCAAGTATCTAGAGACAAAAACCAGAAGAGTTCTCAAAAACTAACAACTTAATAGTTTTCCATCAAAACAAGCCTCAATGAAGCTTTACCAAATTCTTATCTATCTTAATGCTATACTGATAGCAGGGTGCTGCTAAGCTTGAGATATTTAAGCAAAATATGAATTTCATCCTCATCAAACTGGCAAACTACTCGCTGCTGCTCACCTCCAGTCCGAGGCAGGTGACCCTCAGTCCTACATCTGGTATTTAAAAGCAGCCGCATTCTTCTTCATTTCAAAAGTAAACAAAACATTCAGACATCAAGTCCTTAATCTTCATCCCAGACAGGGAGATCGCCATAGGAGAACTCCCCAGTAACAACACATCTCTCTCCAAGAGGAAACCGAAACAAAACCGCCTCATGGGCTCCTACTCACCGAAAGGCTTTGTACGCAGGTCGGAACCAGCAGACGTAGCCGCAGGGACTGAAGAGGATAAGCCAGAGGATGGCCAAACCAAAATTGACCCCATAGCCTCCTCCGATCCACCACGCCAGGCACGCAACTATATTCACTACTAGGGTGATGCAGTAAACTGTAGAGAGGGCAGAGGAAAGAATGTGAGATTGTGCAGTTTCATGTCTTCAGACAAAAAGGAAACAAACACCCGGTATTCTAATAGTCCCCGCTGCAGTGGGAATCTCAAGCCCGATAACGCAGCTGCTCCAAGCGAGCCGCAGGTTCCTGCGTGACCCCAGGAGCCAGCAGCAGAGTCACATCCATCTCCAGGGGCAGTGCTGCAGCAGAGGGATGAGGAAACTCTTTTGGGACCTGCCAAAGGATGGAGAACTGGGTAGCAACCGGTGTGACCAATACAAGACTCAGGCCAGTATTATTACGAATTACAAGCAAGGTTCAATTCCCAGTTGTAGCAAAACCCCTTTATGAGAGGAGAGCGGTGTAAAGCACTGCCCTGCATCCAGCCTCAATGCGACTTTGGTCTCTGTGCTTGCTGAGGCTGCCTCAGGAGCTATTAGAGTGCCAGCACAGTGCCTTGCGGGCTCTCTTTCTGCTTCCCTGGGCCTCTGAGGAAGCCTGGAAGTTAGCTTCAGGGCTTATAAGTGCTGCCTCGAGTGAGGGGATAAACAAACTCCAATCAGGCTGAGAACACAGGACCGTAGGGGTGGCTTAAAGGCCTTTTCACATCCCTGTTCCTGCCACTTGGATAAAAAGGAAGAGTTGACAACAGCCCCCAGACACACCAGTGCTGCGCTAAGTAGGCGTGCATGAAGCGATGCTGCTCCCCCCTTTCCCTGAAGCTCAACGTCACCGCAAAGGGGGGCTGCACACTTCCCCGCTTCCACAGGCTGAGCTCAGTCCCCATGCCAGGGGCTCCCCGCTTTCCTCCAGGCACTCCCCTCAATACTCCGGGGACTCCCTGCAGCTGTCCCTGCAGCCCCTCAGGCTCTGCCAGCCTCGAAGAGGCTTAGCCCAATTACAAGCTCCTGTTTGGGAAAGCAGGTGATAACTCTTAAAAAAACTTCGCAGTAACCTGTATCGATTAGCACGGATAAAGAGAAGGCAGAGGGTCCAAACACAAAAGACCCTTCGGTACCACCTGGTGATGAGCTCACCGTAACACTTTGGGCCCTGCCTTCATTTATTCCATCAAAATGAAATCCCTGAATTTCTCTTTACCCATGTAAGCGAATATGCCCTGCCCGTTCCTCGCTTCACTACACGCGGTGGCTCTGCAGCATGCCTGCACATCGCTGGCTTCGTCCTCTGATGCCAGTCTGGCCTCTCCTTCTGCCCCTTCTCTTTCCTCCTCTTGGCACAGACCCACCTGCCTTCAGGCAGCCCGGGGGCTGCTAAACAGCTACAAAGTTTTGTGGTCGTAAAATAATATTGACAACACAGTTGGGAGAATCTAGCGTGGAAAGCATCCGAACCCAGCTGCTGCTTCTGACATGCAAATTACATGAGAGTTAAAATAAAACATTGTTTTACTAGAAAGAAAATTTCTTCTGAGTAGCTAACAGCAAGGCTTTATATGCAATGGTTTGGATGTATTTTAATATGGGGGGGGAAGTAAGAATTTTAATTATTTAAATTTCATTTATACAGTAATTAGCTGTACTTCTTCAAATTTTTATTTTCTGAAGACACTTATTCTCCAAAGCTTACTTAATTTTAAAAAAAAACAACCAAAAACCAAACCACACCAAGCCAAGAGCACCTATAAAGTTTTAAGGGACTTCTGGTTCTCCCTGGACCTCAGCTAGGAGTTTTTCCAGTAGTGGGAGCTCTGGTACAGGTTTCCCCAAATCACCATCCACCTTAATAAAATGTTCACATCCAATTAAAGTAATGAGCATTCAACCTTCTAGCAACAACTTTTGTGTTTCTATGTTTAACACCGGCTTTTTCTTGTGTACCGCCTTCCCTCCATACGCATCCCTCTCTCCATCCCATCCCAAAAAGTCGGGGAAACCCCAAAAGCAAGCGTGCTGCAGCTGGAAATTCAAACCCCCTGGTGAAAATGCCAGGCCTCCTCAGCCATGCGTAGACTAGTTGCCCAAATGGCTGGCACCTTTCCAGCCTGCCATTAACTCGAATGAGGGACGCTTTGTTTAGGAAGAGTCGCAGACAAAGGCAGCTTTACAGCACGCAACATTTAACCAGTTAGTCTGAAGGGACAAGCAGTTTCTTCAGGCAAGAAAATTACAGAGCTCATTTCAGCATCTCTAAATAACGAAAGAACAATGGAGTGATAGATTATGCTATTATTTATGCACACAAATCTCTCTCGTACACACATCCTATGCATCTGGAATAAAAGCCATGCCACCAAATGCATATCTGGCAGAAAACAAGCTTTCCTTCAGCGAGAAGGGTAAATAGGATGACAAGCATTTGGGGAAAAAAAGATAAGCAAGGCAAAAAGATTTTTAATCTTCCAAAGCATTCCCTGTGGTTCTCCAGGCCTGCCACACCATTTTTCATCCAATTTCATTCCTTGGAGAAGAATGGTCAATTTTCATTACTGGCTTTTGAATGGCTAAGCCAGACAACACGAGCCCAGAGCCAGGAGGTCTGTTCATCCAGAATAGCAGCAAATCACCAGCTGCGACCAAGAGGATCAGTGCCCTTCTCCAGCAGGACAGGGAACGTTTTGCAGGCTATGGATAGCTAAGGAAGAGACAGCGTGCGGCCAGAGGACACTGCTTCCACTGGGAAGGGAAATCTGTGGATGGCACAAACCAGGGGGAATTTTAGCCTTCCTACAGCGAGGTGAGGAGATGGTTAGCGAGCAAACAAGCCACGTTTATTTTCTTGCCTAAAATTCTCCTATTCATCTTAGTTTAGGGGAATTGGGAATTACTTGAAGAGGGCTATTTTGGCGAGTAAAACATCGCTTGATGTTATTAAAGGTATCATATGCAGTCTGCTTTTTTCCTCCTCAAATTTACTAACAGCACTGACACTCTCCTTTCTTCAACAGCAGCTCTGCAGCAAAGATTCAAGGCACAGCAGCTCACAATTTGGGCATAAAGTTATGTTACAGTATTCTAAGATGAATCATTGTTTTTCATCAACTAATTGCAGTCAAAACTTTAAAGCATATAAGTCATTGAGATCCGTGCAGTTTCACTACACACATACGTTTTCCCAGCACAGGTTTCTTATTCAACTTACAGATCCATACGTGGTAGATTCTCTTCACCAGAGACTGATAATCGATGGGAATCTCATCAGCAAAATTCTGGTAGAAACATGGTTTCAGAGGGATAAACTTGGGGAGCGGTGGGAAGTTATTCACTTTTTCTACAACACAGAACACAGAAATTAGCTGAATGCAGAAACATTCTCATATGGCTGAGCAAGTGTAATATCACAGAATCCCAGAATCCCAGACTGGGAGGGGATGGAAGGGCCCTCTGGAGATCACCCAGCCCACCCCCCTGCTCAAGCAGGCTCACCCAGAGCAGGGGGCACAGGACAGTGTCCAGGAGGGGGTTGAAGATCTCCAGAGAAGGAGACTCCACAGCCCCCCTGGGCAGCCTGGGCCAGGGCTCGGGCACCCTCACAGTCAACAAGTTCTTCCTCCCGTTCAACTGGAACCTCTTCTGCTTCAGATTGTGCCCATGGCCCCTTGTCCTGGTGCTGGGCACCACTGAGAAGAGTCTGGCTCCGTCCCCGTGACCCCCACCCTTGAGATATTTGTACGAGTTGATGAGATCCCCTCTCAGCCTTCTCTTCTCCAGGCTGAACAAGCCCAGCTCCCTCAGCCTTTCCTCATAGGGGAGATGCTCCAGTCCCCTCATCAGCTTTGTTGCCCTCCTCTGGGCTCTCTCCAGTAGTTCCTCATCCTTCTTGACCTGGGGAGCCCAGAACTGGACCCAGTGCTCCAGGTGGGGTCTCACCAGGGCAGAGTAGAGGGCACACCTTCCCAATACACACCCGTGGTCAAGGGGACTCACAAGAATCAAAAGAGAAAACCAGTGCCACCTCTGTCTATTCATGTTACTCAATGCACTGTGTTCATCCACACCCTGGTCACCAAACATCTTGTTCTCCTTCCTCAGCAGCAGACACAATATTTAAACTAGCACATGCAAGGCTTAGAGCGAGGAATAGAAATGAGCTAATAAGCAAGGCATGGAGTTGATACCTTTACACATCAGCGTAAAGTTGTGCGAAAGGCACTCAAGACAAAAACAACTTAAAAAAAGTTCCAGGATGAGGTTCCCCAGGAATGAAGGGAGAGGCCAGCAACACTGGGGGGCAACAGGCTGCACAGAGGTTTTTAGTTACAACCTCTCAGAAAACCAAAGCAAGAGGAAAGGCTGGCGATTGTCCAGACAAGCAGATTTAACTTCAGACGCAAGCTCTGGGTGGGCTTGCTGGCGCCTGGATCAGGCCTTAGGACCTGCAGTAGATGTGTCCCTGTGTCAGTGGGGAAGGCTGCCTTGGAAAGCATCTCTCAAACCGGAATTTAGTACTCGGATATCATTTCGTTCAGGGAAGTCAAATCAGATGTCAGGGATGATTTTGTTGTGACAAGACCCATGAATGTACCCTTTTTTCTTTAAAAGTCAAGTTTTTTCCTGTAAGGTGAAAACCCAGTAAAAAAAAAAAAAACCACCACCACACTTCGCATTCGGATACAATAAATCAGCAAATGCTAGCAAAAGCGATATGGAGAAGAAAACCTTACCTTGGGAAAAAATTATGTTTTAAAATCAAGTAATTACATGCCTAAATCCTCTGCATTTAATCTGCTCTCAGGTTGTAGACAGATGCACAGGTTTGTCTGTGCATATGTGTGTGCCTGGATGCATGTTTCTACATGTTTGGGAATGTTTGCTCTTGCCTTCCAGTGCTGATTCAAGTTTGATTCCAGGGCATTGTGACTAATTGTCTCTAGTCCACTTCAGCCCCAGTAAACAGAATTAAAAAAAAAAACAGAGGAAGAGATGAAGAATGTCCTGGGAAAACCTCCAAATGGCACAGGAGACAAGAGGAAGTGTCTGAACAAGAACTGTCAGCACAAGAGTTCCCCTTCTCTTGCCATTATCTCTGTGTGAGAAGACATTTTGCAGGAGCAGCGTCTTAGCTTCATTTGAAGGTTGGCAGGGAAGAGTCCAAAGCTGTAAGCCATGCTTTAGGGAAGAAAAGGCTTCATGCAAAGGAAAGGAGTATTTCACGCAGAAAATATGGTGAGGATAACACCCACTGTGAGTACATCAGAATTAAATATGGAATAATGTCTGAAGTTACCAGCCCAACTTGACTTTTCAGTAGACTTTTCCTTATAAAAACAAACATTAAGTCTTCCACGCCTCCTCACCCATCTCCTCTAAACACATTTTACTTTAATTCAGGTGCCCTCTAAAGCTGGTATCAGTTACTGGTTAACACCTACTGCTGACCCCATCACATGTAGTGCTGATGTTCCAGAGCTGCTTTCAAAGTCCGTAGGAATTTGGACTTCTTAGTGCCCATTTTTCTGTTTGCTATAAACACCCAATGGGCTTTCTCCTGGACCGTCTGTCTGAGCTGCCTACAAAAGGGTATAATGATGCCAGATCAAAAGAAAGGAAGGGGGCACAGCTTTTAAAGCTAAAGAGACAGCTCTCTGGGGAAGTCAGTAACACCAAGATTAACCAATGACAGTAAAAGCAGATTCTCTAACAAGCTCTTTTTTTTTCTGAGGGATATGGAAAATTTTGTTCTGTCCCTCTACAACAGCTGAAGCTGCAGCCAGTTACTTTGGTTCTGCTCTCTTCCATTTTCTCTCTCCTACAGTAGAGCCGCTGCCAGCCTCTAGTGTGGAAGTTCCCAAATGGTAGGGCCAAAACCAACCGGCCTGCTGGGCACCAGCCACTGCAGTTTGTATTTTTTCAAGCTAACAAAACGCTCCAAGTACTTCCACAGTTGTTTGCTAGGTACACAAAGATCAGGATTACACCTCTCCCCTGTCAATTCCCAGCTGCAAGCAGCCAGATGACCACTTCTTCCCACCCAGAGTTTTCAACTGTTCTGGGTTACTTCCAAGAATACAAAAAAAAGAAATCAGATTAAAATATCCCCTTTCGTGTCTGACTGCATGGCTTGGAGTGCTACAGCACTCCCAGCAAGGCTGGGATCAACATGTTAGATCAGCAAGCACAACCTGTGCTTTCATAATCAAATTGTATTAGCAATGAAGAGCAGCAAGTCCCGGTCTTTCTCTTATGTTAAAAAAGTTGGGAGGAATTTTGTTACTAATATCACTACAAGTAAAATTAAGATGTATTAGTATCAATAGCACAGCTAGAAATGCTGTGAAAAGCTGTTTAGCCTCTGTAAGGAAGGAATTATTCTCATGGGTTTTTTTGTGAATAAATTCCATCCTCATAAAACTTTCAGACAAGTCACAGCCGAGCCTTTATTGCTAGAGCAGTAACCTCAGCTGACAGATCTACAGGGGATACAGCGTAAAAGTGAATGTGACCAAGGCAAGAAAGGAGAAGTAGCTGAAGAGCTTTAGGGATCGCTAAAATCTCAGGAAGGGACGCATGTCACATACCTGATGCATTACAGCCACCACGGCATATTGAAAGACATTCTCTGAAAGCGTTCTTCACCCTACATTGCCATATTTTGAGGGGCTCTTACCTGCCATTTCTATTAGGAGTGTTCCCTGGTGAAGTTTCAGACAGACAGCAACAGATCTATTGGAGAAAGAAAATCAGATCAGCACATGTCACTAACCAGCACCCGAAGAATCTCCTGGAATCAGGAGTATCTCTGATAGCGTTTGACAGACCACGAGCCCAGGGTTTCCCACTACAAACTGCTTGTCTCCAACTGCCCAAAGTAGGCACGCTGGGACCTTACAGAAAGGATCACAATTTCTCCACCTGGTAGCATCTCATTCAGCACAACCCCGCTGTCAACCACTTTTAAGGCTTACAGCAAACAAATGTGCTCTTAGCAGTACCTGGCAAAGGCTGGAGATGCACAGAGAGCCACTGCCAGAACATGTGTACCTTGTAGCTGCAGCCAGACAACAAGCTGAGACCGACAGCTCTGGTTGGGACCCAGCAAAGCACATGCATCAGAAGAGAAATTTGTACGAGCTCACCAGACTTAATGCCTCATTTAGGTGTTGAGATGTTTTGTTGGCTCCTGGCTCTCTGCAGACTTTCCCAACTGCTGAAACAAACAGATAATCGCTGTTAGCTGGGAAGTAAGCTACTGTTAAAAAAAAAAAAAAAATCAGCTGGTATACAAACCCCAACATCACCCATTATTTTAGTAATCCTGCACAACCCTTCTTAAAATGCAGATTCATTCTTCCTGTTACAGCCATTGAACAGGACCATAATTCTGGAAGAATCAAATCCTGCAAAGTTTACTCGTCGTCGGCCGTGTTGCTGATTTTGGCAGAACTGATCACACAGATGAAAGCCACAGAGAGATCTGTGCTGAGCTGTGATTCTACCCCTTCTTCGTTAAGGATAAAACTACCGCGTGCCCCTATCTGCAAATCCCAGAAAGGAAACACAGAATACACCACAAAACAACCCTCCATACCAGCACTGCAGGGTCTGATAAGAGTTATCAAGAGTGAAGGAAGTCTAGACTAAAAACTGCCCCTATAAAAACACAACAACCACATGCTGCTGCTGCTGGCACCGACAGCAACCGCAGCGCCGAGGTCAGAATAGCTGCGTTGTACCCAAAGCCCTCGGGATTTACAGCAGCTCGTTTCCCTTTTCTGCACCTCTGTGCTGTCCTCCTGCACGCCCCGCGTATGGTCTGGAGGTTGCAGAGTTTACACTGGTGCAACTATTTTGTTGGGATTCTATTTCCTTTCCTTTTTAATCAAGCTACTCTAGCACAGTCCTTGGGGGAGACAATGGCACTCTGATAAGAAGCGGGACCTGCACAGGCAGCTTCTTCCTCCTATACACAGAGATGACAGAATCCCAGGATGGCAGGGGTTGGCAGGGACCTCCGGAGATCCCCCAGTCCCACCCCCCT
>NW_009260492.1:493940-497750 GCF_000687185.1 Egretta garzetta
TCCTCATCCTTCTTGAACTGGGGAGCCCAGAACTGGACCCAGTGCTCCAGGTGGGGTCTCAGCAGGGCAGAGCAGAGGGGGAGGAGAACCTCCCTCGCCCTGCTGGCCACGCTCCTCTTCATGCACCCCAGGATGCCACTGGCCTTCTTGGCAACAAGGGCACCCTGCTGGCTCATGGCCAGCTTGTTGTCCACCAGGACTCCCAGGTCCCTCTCGGCAGAGCTGCTTTCCAGCAGTTATAATCCAGCTTAACTATGTCTACATTGAGGAGAACAGATTATTTTGCTTGTAGCAGCCTAAAGAAAGCAACCGAGTGTGGACAGGAAAGCTCTGTCAGTCATGAGCTGCTCAGGACTGCGACTCCCTGGTTAAAGGCTCACACAAAAGGGCCCCATCGCAGCTGAAGCCTCCGGGCTTTCCCACAATACAGACATTACCAGTGTCTGATGGGCATTTTGCAACGTATGATTTAGAAATGGAAGTGTTTTGCTTTGCCTTTTTAAAATGTGTGAATAGAAAATAAAGTATGAAGACAGTTAAGAACACGATTAAAACTTCACCCCACCCATTTGCAGCTGCTCCCAGCTGAAATCCGTAAATCTGGGGGGAAGAACAAATGACACATGAACACCAGTTACGCTAACGCACTAAGAGAAAAGAATCTTTCACCAAAAGATGAGCAAACGAGTAAGGTCCTTCTTCAGAAGACGATTCTTTAGTTCACATACTTCAGTGCCAGTGTCTTACAGCTGCAGAGTGGTGGGAGGTGTCAGTCTGTCCACTGGAAAAGGGACCAGAAAGACCGAGGGACACAGTCCTGGCTTGACAGGGGCATCGTGGCCAAACAGCAGCTCTCCTGTGCCCTCCCTTCCCAAGGAGACAACTGTGGTGCTGTTGAGTGGCTTTAACTCAAATAGATAAATAAAAAAACCAGAGAAAGCAGCATTCTGGTGATCCGCTCCCTTCTCATCTTACCCAGTTGTTCTCATTTACCTGCTCATTTCCTAATAAGTCTCAGCCATGGTTTAATGCTCTGAAGAAGCTACAACAGAAGCTACTGAATATTCCTCTCTTCAGCAACCTTTACCTTTGTGAGTAATCACAGAAGTTCCTGTGACAACAACTGTAATTTACCTACAGAAAGATGTGTTTTGGAACCACAAAGCGGCATTAAGAATATTTTTCTGCCAGAACAAGTGCATACGACCAAGTTTTACACTAATAATAATCACATATAATAACACTAATAATAATCACAACAATCAGTTCCTGAAATCTGTTGACCTTCCACTGCTTCAGCTGCACCGAGACTCCAGCCCCGCTCTCGGTGAAAGGAAAGGGAGCTTTTCCCCATGGACACCTACGGCAGCAAGCTCAAACCTTTCACAGGCACAACCTCAGGCTCTAGGATCCAACCCAATGATATTTTTGTTCAGTGCTCCAAGATACACTTTCACAGGAGTCTCTGCTTTCATACCTCCCCAGCTCACCACTTAATTTGGGCAGGGTTTCTGCAAACTCTTAATTGCAGGGTCTCGGGATAACAGGCCTCAGATGTACAGTCAGCAAAAGATCTTGTGTCTAATAAGTGATGACGTTGTTCAGCTTGGATGGCCAGTGGCTAAAAATCCTTTAGGGGGAAAATTTCACTGTGCAGCCTAAATATCCTCAAGTCAAGCTCCAGTTGCAAGATCCTGCCATAAGGAAATAGATTGGCAGCAAATACAGATAAACAGGTACGTAAAGAGGTATCATCTAGCCAGGCGTGAATTTGGGCAAGGTAACAACACATATAAAGAAGCTCGCTATCCGTCAGAACATGCTCAGTTTAACTGGGAATAGACAAAACCCAACGTCCTGCACTTCACTGGAGAGATTTCTTCATTTATAATTCAGTATTTGCGGAGGGAGGAAAAAACCTCACATGCTAAGGAAACCACAGTGTGAAGTGAACTTCCCTTTTCTGCTGTGCTCATCCGCGGTCAATGAATAACTGCAAAGTTTACAGTCCAACGCACATGACTCACAGGAGCCCACTGGAGACAGTCGGAGCTTTTCATCACCAGCGTTCCAAAGACAAAAATGCCCTGTGTCATTTTAAGAGACGGCATTTTCCTTTTGAACCAAGACACGTATGCAGGCAGCACTGTTTTTCCAGGCGGACAACAACGTGGTTACTTTGAACGCAACTTTAGTGCGAAACATGTTTCACCACCTCAGGTTAGGGAAAATTTTGCGAAGGAATACCTGCAGCAATCTGCCTGAGGCAGATTATATGACTGCGTGTACGTTACTATTTAGTCCCCTTGTTTATTCTGCCTATGTTACAGTAAACAGTTTTAAAAGTTTCAGTTATTTCTCCCTACTTCTTTCTCCAAAAAGAGAGAAGGGCAGTAGGGGAAATAAATAAAGGACAGAGGAATGGGAGAGCTGCCTGCTTTGTCATAAACCCACCTGGTGACCTGGGGCAAATCCCCTAAGACCAGATTCACAGGACACCAGCTCCTCTCGAGCCATCTGCACGAGCCAAACCCAGAAGAACCCAACATCCTAAGCTTTCCATCCAGCAAAATTCGCCAGCTTCTCAAGTCTTGCTCTAGGCTGTTTTCTGTACTGCTTTTATATTTTCATTCCGATATGATGACTGTAGCGAGGTTAAGAGCTTCTACGCAGATCTGTACTCAAGGGTTTGATCTATAGTACTTCACCAGAAGCAAACCAAGGGGCAGGATCCGTGTGTAACTGCAACGGCAAAACTTGCCAACGCTCCCTTGTAAGACAAGGATTTAACGATTAGAGCACAAGAGGAATGAGGAGAGCCGGGCAAAACGCACATCTCCTGAAAGTGGTCCAAGCTTACCCCTCTGGTGAGGGCTATCGCCAGAGACCAGGCTTTCGGGAGTCACTCCACGCTGCAAGCCAGCAGACCCCAGATATTCTGGAAGAGCAAATGGCCTAAAAGCAATGGCACCCCACAGGGATCTGGGAGATGTGGATTTGAAACCGCCAGGCTCAGCAGGGAGTCAATGCAGCCTCCAGTGTTCCTGAAACAAGGGAACAGCTTGCTCGTACGCCTCTCCAGTTGCATTTAAAAAGAAAGTTATGACTCTGCACTGGTTTTAAGAGAAAAGGTTGGTTTCGAGTCTCATTCAGATGCCCAACTCTTATCAGGAACTTCCCAGAGAGCCCAAAGCAGCAGAGGTCACTCTGCGCAAGGCACCAAAATGCTTGGCTCAGCTTTGTGTACCCAGACTTCGTTTATCTGATACAGTTTGTATTTGATAGTGTTCCCTCTCCCCGCCGCGTGCTGCCAAGCCTCGTGGAGCAGGACGCTGCCCCTTCAGCGACACCGGTGCAATGGTTGCAGTGCCGTGCTTCAGAGTAGATGAGGGGACAAAACCAGTCAAAAAAGTAATTTCAAAAGCTGCCCAGCACGACCAGTGAGAGTGGGGAAAGTGATTATGGCAGCTCTGCCACTGGGAAAATGCACAGGGAATGATAAAGTTAGCAAAGGTCTTCCACATCCGTCCAACACAGCTCCAAGTTCCCAGAGCCTTGTGGGGACTCCTGGCTGTACAGGACATTTTGCTGCCCCCTCCCCTCCTTGTCTCCCACCCTGGGGCTGGCGAGAATCACAGAATCGTTTAGGTTGGAAGTCCTTTTAAGATCATCAAGCCCAAGCGCTCCCCTAACCCTGCCATCCCACCCCCAAACCCTGGCCCTCAGCACCACCTCTGCCCGGCTGTTAAATCCCCCCAGGGCTGGGGACTCAACCCCTTCCCTGGGCAGCCCCTTCCAGCCCCTGACAGC
>NW_009260492.1:497850-499214 GCF_000687185.1 Egretta garzetta
CCCGCCCCCCGGGCTCCCCCCTCCTCTCAGGCAGTTGTAGGCAGCGATGAGGGCTCCCCTCAGCCTCCTCTGCTCCAGGCTGAACACCCCCAGCACCCTCAGCCACCCCCTATCAGCCTTGTGCTCCAAGCACAACAAGAACAGTCGGAAGTCATTTCCCTCAGGTGTCTCCCAACCTGTTTACACACCCATATCTGCTGCCTCTGCAGATGGGCAGCAGCCTTAGTTTAGGTACTACGGAACCCAGAGCAGACAAACATTAACTTCAGTACAACCAATTCCAGAAGTAAAGCTTGGCCGCGCAGGGCCAGAGCCACAGAAGGCTCAAGAGAGAAAGCACAGAAACATGTGTGTTCAGGGCACGAGGCTGTTCCACTGCTTGTCTCGTAGAAGACCTGGGCTGCAGACAGTAGCAACAACATTAATCGGCCCAGAAAAACACTAAAAAGCAGATAAATTGATCCATCAATTACCTGCTTAATTTCTAAGCTAACACTCTCAGGGTCAGGTAAGAGTTTCTTGAGCTAGTTAATGCTCACAAAAACACTAAGCCAGAGAGGGGGAAATGAAAGTGCAATGCCCGTGTGCTGTCTGTATCAGGGCAGTATACGAAAGAGCTGTCACACAAACCACACATGGCAAAAAGCTTCATCCATGCTCCTGGCAGTCCCTGATCATAGAATCATGGAATGTTTTGGGTGGGAAGGGACCCCTAGAGGTCACCCAGCCCAACCCCCCTGCAGGAGCAGGGACACCTTGAACCACATCAGGTTGCTCACAGCCCCCTCCAACCTGGCCTGGAATGTTCCCAGGGATGGGGCCTCCACCCCCTCTCTGGGCAACCCCTGCCAGGGTTTCACCACCCTCACTGGAAAGAATTTCTTCCTTAGGTCCAGTCTAAACCTCCCCTGCTTCAGTTTAAAGCCATCCCCCCTTGTCCTGTCCCAGCTGGCCCTACTAAAAAGCTTGTCCCCCCCTTTCCTCTGGGCCCCCTTTAAGCCCTGACCGGCCGCACTCAGCTCTGCCCGCAGCCTTCTCTTCTCCAGGCTGAACACCCCCAACTCTCCCAGCCTGGCCTCAGAGCAGAGGGGCTCCAGCCCTCGGAGCATTTTAGTAGCCCCTCGGATCATTTTAGTAGCCCTCCTCTGGCCCCGCTCCAACAGCTCCATGTCCTCCTTGTGCTGAGGGCTCCAAATCGCTGATGTGACCTCGCCCTGCCTGAACGCACCGGCCTCACCCCCCTTGGCCTGCCCTGCGCTCCCCTGCCAGACCTGTCCCGGCCAAGGCAAATCCCCGAGCACCCCCCCGCCCCGTGAGGGGATGGAGGGCGCAGCCGGGGGGCTCGCAGCCCTCCAGGGGACAGG
>NW_009260492.1:500998-501445 GCF_000687185.1 Egretta garzetta
GTGCCCCCTCCCAGCTTGTTATGCCCCTGGCCGAGCAGGAGAAGCTCAAAAAGTCCTTGAGTAGTCTGAGCACTGCTTGGCAACAACTAAAACCAGCAGTGTGTTATCAACATTCTTCTGGTACTAAATCCAAACCACAGCACTATGCTAGCTACTAGGAAGAAAATTAACTCTATCCCAGCCGAAACCAGGACACCCGTGCAGGGCCCCGCACCCCACAGCGCGGGGAGGTGCTGCCCACCGCGGGCGCCAGCGCTGGTGTCCTCTTCTTTCCAGAGAAACAGAGCGGTTTTGGGACAGGGGGGTCGTGCCGTGCCCCTCCCGGCTGCACCCTGCAGAGGACACGCCAGCGCCTGAGCTGCTTCCGAGGCACCCGCGGGCTCCGTCTCCAAACGGCGTCAGGGCACCCAGCCGTCAGCCCCTCCGCGCGTTGTGGGTGCTGGGGTA
>NW_009260492.1:507476-511002 GCF_000687185.1 Egretta garzetta
ATGACATTATATAGTCTGGAATAGCTCTTTGGTCAGTTGGGGTCAGCTGTCCTGGCTGTGCTGTACTCCCAGCTTGTTATGCCCCTGGCCGAGCAGAAGAAGCTCAAAAAGTCCTTGAGTAGTCTGAGCACTGCTTGGCAACAACTAAAACCAGCAGTGTGTTATCAACATTCTTCTGGTACTAAATCCAAACCACAGCACCATGCTAGCTACTAGGAAGAAAATTAACTCTATCCCAGCCGAAACCAGGACACCCGTGCAGGGCCTTTTGTTCCTATAATTCAAATAATACAATGTAGTAAATATTTGCTGCAAGGATTCCTTTAAAGAGTTTTCCACTTGAGAATTCTTTGCCCATAGTTAGCTCAGGAGCACTGCAAGCTTTGGGAGAGGATAGAGAAAAATGACAGCGCCTGAGCTGCTTCCGAGGCACCCGCGGGCTCCGTCTCCAAACGGCGTCAGGGCACCCAGCCGTCAGCCCCTCCGCGCGTTGTGGGTGCTGGGTTAGGACGGTTGATAGGTGACGGCTGGATTCGGAGAGGAGCCTGCTGTGTGTAACGTCTGTCGTTAGATGCTGATTTCGCTTCTGAATAAGTCAGGTAAATCAGCAGCAGCAGCGACGGAGCTGGTGCCCAGTGCCTGGGTCACTTAGAGTCATAGAATCATAGAATGTTTTGGGTCGGAAGGGACCCCTAGAGGTCACCCAGTCCAACCCCCCTGCAGGGAGCAGGGACACCGCTAACTATCAGGGACGCCGCTAACTAACACCGGATTTACGCCCCAATGCAGTTCAGCGAAACAGGGTGGCGAGGGCTGAACAGCCCAATTACTCTGAAATCTTCCTGAAAGCGGTGTGCTGGGAAGCCCCTACCCAGCCACGTTGACGGCTGGATTTATACACTCTGCATTTGTACACTTTGGTTCTGTAGCTCCTTAACTCCCTGTTCACACCGCATGCGGCTCCTTACCGTAGGTACCATCTCCGAGGCACCAGCTCTATCTAAATGCCGTGAAGTTGGCCGTGCTCTACTTTGAAACCATTTACAAGCCCTGGGGCTGTGGTTTCTGTAAACGCAGCGCTCCCAGCTCCAGGCTGCGTGATTCAGGCTTATCCCTCTAACACT
Source organism: Egretta garzetta (assembly GCF_000687185.1). Lineage (NCBI taxonomy): Eukaryota > Metazoa > Chordata > Aves > Pelecaniformes > Ardeidae > Egretta > Egretta garzetta. The sequence goes on from NW_009260492.1 coordinate 508,601, forward strand.
TCACTGAGCAAATGCTGAGGTTTTCACCCCTACTCTGCAAAGTTTCCCTAAAATAAAGGTCTTGGGGCTCATTGCGTTTGGCCCTTGCTCTAGGCGGGCTGCCCGGCTTTGCTGGGGGTTGCTCCCCAAAGTGCCACTGCCTGCAGTATTTGCCAGCTGGGCAAATGGGTTTTTTGGGAGGGGAGGGTCAAGCCTCCTGCCTCCATCAATCTAGAAGCATCACAGGCATGCAGGGAATATTTTAGCTATAAACCAGTAGAGGTCACTCCGCCCCAGTAAATCCGGTCCTACTGGAGATGTTGAGCCACCAGTAAGAGCAAGGGAGCACTTACTGGGGAAGGCGGGATGGGCAGTGGGGTGGCAGAGCCCAGGGACAGGGACACCAGGCGTCCCCGTGGGACAGACACGCTCGGGCGGTCCTGTCCTGCCGCCTCTTGCTGAAGGTGTCGGGGCCTTGAGCCCGTCCTGCGTTGGCTCCCACGGGCTGCAGACGTTCGCCTTCCTCTCGGCACTTCCCACCATCGCCCCTGGAACTGAAAGGCCATTTTTCATAAACACGCTTTGTTTGAAGAGTAGCTCTCTGCAAGGAATTTGTTAACAGATTTCCCATGCTTTTTGTGGACAATTTTTGTGGAAAAAGACATCTTTTAAAAAATGAAAACCAAATAAAAGCGCCGGTGTGCGACAATTTGGCGAGGCTGCTGCACCCGCATCGCTGCCGCAGCTCTGCTGGTCCCTGGACCCAGCAGTTCCCCGCGGTCCTGGCCCCCCCAGCTCCGCTCCCTCCCTCTCCGAACGGGATGGTAGCCCTTCCCCATGCCTCCGTGAGCCATGCCATGCTCCTGGCTCTCGTTAGCAGCCAGGTTTTATCCTGCAATATATAAACTCCGCGGGTGGGAACCGTGAAGGACGCATGCTGCCTCCTGGGAATGGCAGAGCGGTAGCGGCTGGGGAGCCGAGGCGAGACCCTGGGATTTACTGACCCTGCTGGTACAAGGATTCCATTTTCATTATTTTCCTCTGCCCCACAGCTCCCAGACAATTCAACTGCTGCTGCCAGGGGACGCAACTGCTCTGGATTTGCACAGGGAGCCTGCACCCAGGTGAGATTGTTCAGGGGAAGCGGAAAGAGGAAATGAGGATGAGATTTGCACGCTGATACCCAGTGCTACCTTTGAACCCTCTGCAGCCTGACGGAGAGGAGTCCTTGCAGCCAAGTCCGTGTATCCAGGGCATGGATCTTCCTTCCTTCCCTCCTAGGACTGGGTACTGTTTGAAAAAAAATCCACGCACCCCCTGCCCTGAAACGTGTCCCCAGTACTGCCCAGTGCAGTCACCGACCTCAGCTTGGTGGCGTTTGAGCAGCGCTTTCCCAGATGCAGCCCTTTCCCAAATCTCGGGATCCATCCCAGCGTGTGCCCAGCTTCCAGTGACCCCATATTACTTTACAACACCAAAAAATCGAGCTTTGTGTCCAAATCCCACGCTGGATCGGGGCTTCTTGTCCTGAGCCCCCTGAAACAATGAAAGGCTTTTCCATGACTTTGAGGACTTTGCCTCCAGTCTCACCCTTTGCTAACATTTGCATTCACAGTCACTATTTCCAACATTATTATTATTTTTTTTACCTCGTAAAACAGACTTTATTTTTCTCCCTGTAAATTTTGCGCAATATACATTTCTATTCCTATAGAATACACCTCAATAAAAAGGTTTTCGTCCATACATTATATTACTTTTTATTTAACGTCATGAAAAATTCAGACAACGCTTTTGTCCTTAAATAAACATTTCGCCCTCCCCTGCCCTCCCTTCCTAGCTGACTGGTCCGAAAGAGGAAATTTTATTTAGTTATTTTCTTTTCTTTAAAAAAATAGAAATTACAATCTTACAAGACAGAACATTCAATGAGAACAGAAGCATGTTCCTAACTCTAAAAAGTCAAACATTTCCATAAAACCTGTCGGTATCTACAGGTAGGTGTGTGTGGAAGGTGGTAAATGGAAAAAAATGGTTTCCATTTCTTCCTTTCATTCATATAGATAAAAAATAACATAAAACTGACGGAAACTTTATATATTTTTCTCTTTTTCACCAACATTCACAAGAATATATATTATATATATATATATTTTATCCATTTTTATACACAGTGTGAGGGTTCTGGAGGTGGAAACGCACACTCAGCTAAACTGCCAGAGCAAACAAACAAACACAGAAATTAATCTTCATCTGGAAAAGAGCAATTCCTCGCGGCTGAGGTCGCCCCGCCCAGGGGAACTGCTGCCGAGGTCTGTTTGAAAATAAAGCGGCAAAAAAAAAAAAACTTCTCTTGGCCGGTGGGATGGAAACGTCTCTGAGGTGCCCAGGGCCGAGCGTCGAAGCGAGTCGGGGGTCTCGGG
>NW_009260492.1:511174-516941 GCF_000687185.1 Egretta garzetta
GGGGGGGGGTCGGCGCGCCCCTGCCATCCCTTTCGATGCGCGCCGCCCGTCCCAGGCAAGAAATCATTGAATCAACATTTAATCATTTATCTTCTCCCAAGAAATCAGTTAATCAATGAGTTGGTTCCTTTAAAGAGAACTTGAAAGTGCAGGTTCCCGCAGTTTGGCAGGTCGAGTTACACGTGTTTAATACTTCCAGTCTTCCCTAGGTTCCCACAGGGGCTTTTATTGCTCAGAATCCCAAATCTCTCCCATGAGATGGACGCTGTGTCGTAAGCCGGAAAACCGCAACCGGTGGCAAGGGCTCAGTTTTTTCCCAATTTAAGGTGCTTTCTTGGTCTCTTTGCCAGATGAAATGAAAATGGTGACGTTGACCATTGGTGCACGTTGGCTGACGAATACCAAGGACGTGAAGAAGGGTGTGTGCTTTTTCCCCCCCCCCCCAAACATTTCAAAACACCCGCGGCCGTTTCCTCCGAGAAAGGGAGTGCTGCTGTCCTGCAGAAATGGAGGGCGAGAGCCCCCTCCGCAAAGCACATTCATTTTCTTGAGTGCTTTTCCCTGTAGAGAGGAGCCGAGAAACGAACGGTGCTGTTGGAAATGATGCTTCAAAAAAAGGCACAACCCTCTAGACGAAAAAGGCAGTTCTGACTTCTCACTTCTGTCAAAGCTTTAGGATCTGAGAGGGCAGGGAATGAGCACGGCCCATCCCCGCCCCGGCGAACGCTGCGCTGGAGAACGACGCATTGGCACTCAACATCGCATGGGGCCGCGTGGGGAGGGTCAGCAGCCTTCACCGGAGCCCTGGGCGCTAACGCCATCGGGGAGAGAAACAAGGCTGACGAAACTCACACCGCGCCCGAGAGCGACAGCGCTTTGCAAAACCGGAAAGCGCACGGCTGCACGGGGCGGACGGCGGCTGCCGGGGAATAGCACGGTCCCAAATTTTTCTCTGCCCATCGGCTTCCTAGTGAGTCTTCCCTGGTCAAGGTTGGTCCATGGTCTTCCCTAGGAGGTCTTTTATCCAAAAGCATGAATATCCCCTACCATCGCTAAGAAAGCTGCTTGTTTAGTTTAAGGGGTGCGATTATGGAACTGAAGGTCTTCGGCTCACGCTCAGAGATGATCCAAGCTGCCGGAGGACGGGGTTGGATGCACAAGAAATCAAGACGGAGCGGGAAGGGGCTTGGGATTTTAGCCCTTTGTCAGCAGAAACTGGGGCTGCCTCGGAGCAGGTTTTTCCCTTGTAGCTTTTGGCATTTGCTGCAGGAGGAGCAGGAATAGGGACAGAAAAACCATCTGCAGAGCCCAGTCACGGAGTCCCTCAAGCGGCCCCACCGGCCGTGGGCTATCACAGCATCACCCCACAAATCCATCCCTTCTTCACCTTTTGAGCCTCCCGAGCTCGGAGCAGCAGGTCCCGGCCACACTGTGACTTCCCGGGGAAGGAATAAGGACCTTTCGCTTCCCCTTGACCCCAACGGGCAGTTTCTCCCCCTAAAAAGCCCCCAGGTCCTGCTAAATAGAGAACCACCCCCAGTTCAAAAGAGCTCCTTGGGGGGAAAAGCCTGGGTTCAACTCAACCTGCAGCAGCAGCCACGGCCGTGCTCCCGGTGGTCCCGGTGCGGGAAAGGGGGAACCCGGCAGCGGGACCGGCTGCAGGCTGGGCAGAGGAAAGGCCACAAAACCTCCTCTGGGTGCTGAGCCACAGGACAGAGCTTTAACTTTATCTTCTCAATAAGAAAACTACATGCGGCAGCCAGCACCCAAAGAGCCGCTGCCTGTGACGACATGCAGGGACGGGGACCGAGCCCCGGTGCCCGCACCAAGCCCTGCGGCGGCCTCTGGGGTGAGCAGCCAGGAGCTGGGATTTGGCCACAGTCGCAAGGGCAAAGCCCCTCCTCAAAAAGCGCTCGGGATGCAGAAAGGTGGCACGAGGCAGGCGGCCCTGCTGAATCAGCTCCGAAAAGCCAGGCGGTCGGCCAGCTGGACAGGGAGTCGGCCGGGCATTTGGGAAAATGCTGCGACGGAGGGCATGGAGACCACGCAAAGCTTCTCCCCCACTGCGCTGGGCATCCTTCCCTCAAACCAGCCTCCTCCTGTGCTGAATTCCCCCCCAAGCCACAGCTGGGTCTTTTCTTGGCCAAGCTGCTGAGGTCGCCCCGTGCTCCGTGGGAGAAGGAATAAAGCAAAGGCTCTGCCTCTGCCCTCTCCTCGGCTCCAGCCAGGAGCCCAAAGCTGCTCCCACCGGCCTGGCTCACCCCTATCCGACCAAGTCTGCATTGCCCCTTCTTGATCCCATGCCTTGTGTTTGGGTAAAAAAAAAATAAAAATAAAAATAAAAACAACAATTAAAAAAAATTAAATTAAGAGACGGAGAGTGCAGCCAGGATGATGGGAAGGGCTGTGCCGCCAGCGCGGCGGCGCGTGCGTGGTGTGCGCTCCCCTGGATCCGTGCACTGCGGGGAGGAGTCGGTCCCTTACCACTGCCAGGAGCATCTCCTCTCCCGAGCAGAGATTTCACATTCATTTCACTGGTATGGCAAAGTCCGTTTGCTTTTTCCTTCAAGGTGCTTTACATTCAAGAGCTATTGCAATCCACAGCGAGGGAATGGGGCTGGGGGGACAGCCCAGCCCCCCAGGTTCTCTTGAGTTTGATTATTTCTTTTAAATAAACTGCCCCAAACCTCTGAAGTTTAGTTCATCTCCAAATTTTGGGGCACTCGGAGGAGGCCGGTGGCTCCCAGCCTTAGCTCTCCCGTGGGTCGCTGTACTGAAGCTCCGAGTTGAAGACCTCCTTATAGAGGGGTGGGAAGTTCATGGCGGTCTCTGGGTGCAGGAGACGGAAAAATTCCAGCTTGTCCAAGTGCAGGTTGCAAATGGTTTTCATCAAGGGCAGCTTGGAAACCATCTGCAGAGAAAGAAGGAGCTGGAACTGGTGACCACTCAGTTCCCAGCCACCCTCACGCCACCGTTCCCCCCGTCTTGGGGACAAGCGGGTGGGTTTGGGGACACTGGCTCTGCCCGGCACCAGGGGCACCAGCAGACACCCCCCACCTTTGGGCGGCCTGGCAGCAACATGGCCTTGCCTCCAAACCCACATCTTCCTGCAGGAAAACCAGCGCCTGGGAGGGTGCGAGGAGCCCCCCGGTGCCCCCCATCCCAGCTCCCTCATGCCCAAAGTGTTCCTGAAACGGCTCCTTTTGCCCCAAACCCCCTCTGCCCGATGCACCGCCGGGCTCAGCGGCACGGGGCTGCCAACGGCACGGCTGCCTCCGCCCGCACCGCGACAGAGACGCAAGGCCCTTGGAAAGGGAAATTCTCCTCCTTCGACAGGTCCCAGGGCTCGCGCCCCAAAACACTCCTGCGTGTGGCTTAATGAGCTCTGGCACCGCCACGTCCACCGGTTCAGACACCTCCCCATGGCCCACGTGCCGTGCCCCGACCGGGCTCCCCACGCCACACGCGGGCAGCGCCGCTACCTTGGAGAGCTTGTCCTCGGCAGAGTGTTTCTTCTGGATCTCGTGCTGCAGGGCCACGTAGATCTTGTCCTGGAGCTTCTGCACCTTCTTGGACTCCGTCAGCCACGGGCGATCTATGGGGAGATGGCAGAGGGTCAGTGCTGCTGTGGGGGTCTACCCCGGCAAGGTGCGGTGGCCTCTTGCTCTTTTAACCCTTCCTGCTCTCCAGGATGTTTTTGGGGACGGTGGCACAGCCAGGCAGCCCCTCTTCCCCCCTCCCCACCCCGCTGTGGGGGACGTGGCTCCTCCTCCCACCGAGGAGTTCGGCCAGATGCATCTTGTACATTTTTAGATGCATTTTTACCCCAACCTCCTTTCCCGGGAATAACTTAAATCCTCCATCAGCGCTGAGATTTACAGGTCAGCTCTCCCCAGCTTTGGCACAAGACACCCCCCCGCCCCGGTCCCTGGCCAGTCCCAGCTGCCGCGTCCCCCCCTGAGCCCCCCGTACCTGGGGAGAGCAGGACAGCAGCGGTGAAGAGGGCGAGCTCCTCGTCCGAGAGCTGCAGGCGGCACAAGGTCCTCCCCAGCTCGAAGACGGCACCGATGAGATCGTCACAGCCTGATGTGAGGACAGCGGGGAGGAGGGGGACGTCACGGCCCCACCCTGCCCAGCAGCGCCCCCACAATCCCCCCCACCGGCCGACCCCAGCGGCACCCAGGGCTCGGAAAGCTTTCGGGAGATGAGACGGGTGAAGGGGGGTCCCTGGCAGAGGATGCCTGGCAGGGCTGGGCTTCAGGCTTAGGGTGGAAAGCAGCTCCCGACCGCGCCGCACATCAACCCCATCCCAACGGGAGCGGGAGCAAACGCGGGAGCGGGTCTCACCCCCTCCCGTGCCCCCGGGGATTCAGCCCAGGCACTGGGATGCTGTGTTACCCCAACCCCGCCTGGGTGCCGAAAGGAGAGGAGAGCCCCGAGAGCGGCGCAGCGAAGCGGCTCTTACCGAGCGACTTGAACATCTGCACGCCGCCGAACTTCCCCTCGAAGAGGACGGTGTTGTTCAAGGGGTTGAACGCGCGGATCATGCGGATTAGGAGCACCTCGAGGCAACCTGACGTAGGCAGAGAGAGGGCAGGGCAGGGCAGGGCAGGGCAGGGGGGTTTCCATCATCCCAGGACCAAATGTAAGAAAGAGGAAAAAGCCCCCAGAGCGCAAGTTTGAAGTCCAGATTGTTCATTCCCAAGAGCAGAATGGTTATTTCAATAAATCCAATTTGGGTTTGGAGTTTGGTTGTGGGTTTGGTTTTTTTTTTAAGGTTTCCAGTTGCGACCACAATATTTCACCAAAGGGAAATATTACCCAGGCATTCGCAGCCGGAGACAGAGATCGATCGAGGTCATGGTGGAGCACCGAGAGAGGAGAGGGTGAAAACAAAATAAATAAAAAGAAAATGGAAGGAAGAAATGCAAGAATGAGTTAAACGCCAGCGTGTTGGGCACAGCCAGGGTACAGCACCCTGCCGGGACACTGGCACGCATCCCCTGTGCTGGGTGAGGCTCTCAAGCTCCCCAGCTCCGAAAGTTTAGAAACTGGGCAGCTTTTCCATCTTTTTTTTTGGCAGTCTGGGGCTTTTGCACATGCAGCTTCCTCGCCTGGGCACGGCGTCACCGGCTTGGGCAGACGGATGGGCGGGGGACACGGGTGTACGCTGCCCTTGCCCTCTTCTTCCCAGTCTCTTGCGGGGAGAAGAGGCCAATTCTTCCCTCTTATCCCTCCCCGCTCCCCTCTGGGTTTGGCACCCCTTTTCCCAGAGGAAAACCCGCTGTGCTCGTTTCCATCCCAGTTTCTGGGTGACATTTGGTTGAGGGTGACCATGGAGAAAAGCCCCTGCCTGGGGCAGCCTCTCCCTGCATCCCTCTAGACCATCGCCTTTAAAAATGACCTTAAACTCCTTCCAGCCCGGTGCCTGCTCACCGAGCACCGGTGCCCAGCCCAGGGGCAACGGGGGCAGTGAGGGAGGGGAGATGCGGAAAGGAAAGTGCTAGCCCAGAGAAAAGATGGGATTTGCCTTTGGCACCACAGCTACCACTCGGCTTTGGGCATGCGAGGGGGACAGCAGGGATGCGAGGGGGACAGCAGGGATGCAATGGGGATGGGCAGGGATGCAATGGGGACGGGCAGGGATGCAATGGGGACGGGCAGGGTCCCCCGCTCTTACCGGCTTTCAGGAGGATGATTTGGTCGTTCTGGCAGAGCTCCATGAAGCCGTCGATGCGCTTGGCGAACTCCACCACGTACTGGATGG
>NW_009260492.1:516974-517692 GCF_000687185.1 Egretta garzetta
CAACTTGGGCCTGCCCCCCCCCCCCCCCTTCCCCCCCCAGTTGGGCTTTTGCAGTTCCTAAAGCACCAAAAGACCCCTCCTCATCCTCCTTGCTGTCCTCCCTGCCTCAGTGCAGCACCCGGGGGGACAGCTGTGGCCCTTGCCAAGGGCTGCCGTGGCTCTGGCCATGGAGGGGAGCCGGGGGGGTGGCGGTGGCACTCACCTTGCTCTGCAAGGCGCGGACCTCCTCAGGGGAGTAGAGGCTCCACGCCAGGCGCTTGAGCTCCTCCGTTGTGTACTGGCACGTCTCCAGGTGTGACTTCACCACGTTCTGGGCCACCCGGTCTGCAAAGGTGAGGGCAGCGGGCAGGTGGTGAGCCCTAGGGACCCCCCCCTTGTCCCCACACCCTGATGCCATCCCCTCCCAGGTGTCCGGGGGGGCTGAGGGGGCTCACACATGATATCACAGGGATCTGAGGACAGATGGGGCACCGGGGGCTGTCCCTGGGGCAGAGGACAGATGCTCTGCATGACCTCAGGTGCGCTGAGCTCCATCATCATGGCGGATGAGAAGCTGCCCATGAGCCAGAAGGGCGCCCTTGTTGCCAAGAAGGCCAATGGCATCCTGGGGTGCATGAAGAGGAACGTGGCCAGCAGGGCGAGGGAGGTTCTCCTCCCCCTCTGCTCTGCCCTGCTGAGACCCCACCTGGAGCACTGGGTCCAGTTCTGGGCTCCCCAG
>NW_009260492.1:517982-518765 GCF_000687185.1 Egretta garzetta
GAGCCCTGGCCCAGGCTGCCCAGGGGGGCTGTGGAGTCTCCTTCTCTGGAGATCTTCAACCCCCGCCTGGACGAAGTCCTGTGCCCCCTGCTCTGGGTGACCCTGCTTGGGCAGTGGGTGGCACTGGGTGAGCTCCGGAGGGCCCTGCCAACCCCTGCCAGGCTGGGATTCTGTGATCAGTGCTCAGCTCGGAGCAGGGGATGGGCTTGGGGCTGCTCTGAGAGCCAAGGCTGGGTCGGTCCCTCGCTGCGAGCACGCCTGGCGCTGCACAGGCACCAGGGCTGGACGCATCCTGCAAAGCAGCCGGGGCTGCACCGAGCACCACCCCTGGGGGGCTGCCCACCCCACGTGTGCCCGGCATCACACCAGGACCACGCCAACGCTCACCGATCTCAAGGACGGAGATGTCGGCAGCCAGCTGGCTGCCCTCCAGCGCGCCATGGGCGAACAGGGCTGGCTCCAGCATCAGCTCGTAGATGGACTCCTGCTTGATGAGCGTGGCGTCGGCCATGTCCAGGCTGGACTGGTCGGGCGAGGGCTGCGCCGAGGCGAGCAGGTCGAGGTTGTAATAGGTGCTGCTGCCATCGGGGGTGAGGGGGAAGTCGAAGAGGAGCCCGTCCGACAGCGTGGAGATGTCGTCCAGGTCGGAGAGCCCGCTGCTGACGCTGGTGGTGTAGACGCGGCTCAGGGGCTCGGGCTCATCCTTGGTGCCGCCGCTCTGCTCCTGGCTCTGCTGGTGCTTCTGCACCTCGGCGTAGAGGCTGGGCCCCCGCTTTCTTCACA
>NW_009260492.1:523771-524975 GCF_000687185.1 Egretta garzetta
CGGTCCGGCTGCTTCTCCGACATGCGGCCGAACTTCACCGCTGCCGGGGAGGAGCGGGCGGGCGCGTCAGGGCAGCATCGCCCCTGCAGAGCGACGGCCGCGACCGCCCGCCTGCCCGGGGAAGGGTCCTGGCTCCCGGGGGAGCGCACGGGTTGGGGGTGATGACCCCTGAGCGGGGCAGGGACCCTGTGGGATGCACCCCCCCACCCCAAACTGACCCTGGGTCGAACAGAACAGAATCGATTTAAATTTTCCCGTGGAAAATGCAAAAGCATTTCTTGCTCCCCCCCCAGCCCCCTCCTTTCCCCGGGCCGGCCTCAGAGGGGGAAGCAGCTCTGGCCCCAATGACCCAACTCGCTCCGGGGGGGAGCAGACAGGCCCCTGGGGACCCCGGGCAGCACTCACCGTCGCGGGACATGCCCAACGCCAGGCATTTCTGCAGGCGGCAGTGCTGGCAGCGGTTGCGGTTGGTGCGGTCGATCAGGCAGTTCCTCTGCCGGGAGCAGGAGTAGCTGGCGTTGTTCTGCTGGCTCCTCCGAAAAAAACCCTGCGCGGGATGGGGAGGCGTTGGGAAAGCGCCCATGCTAGCCCCCAAGGCCACCCGCCCGCTGGGACCCGGCCTCGGGTGTCCCTGGGCTCACCTTGCAGCCTTCACAGGTGATAACGCCGTAGTGGATCCCCGAGGATTTGTCTCCGCAGATCTTGCAGGGGATCACTTCGATTTGGGCTGTGGTGGAGGGGAAAAAGAGCGAAAACCACGGCGGTTAACGACGGCCACCCCGAACGAGGGAGGTGGCCCTCGTGCCGTGACAGCCACAGCCCTGCTCGGCAGCTGGGGAAACTGAGGCACAAGATCCAGACCCGCCAGCAGCTCAGCCCTTCCCACAGCCCCCACAAGGATGCTTGTGCCCCCGAGAGAACCCCAAAAAGGCCCATGCAGGGCAGGGGGTATCCCCATCCGCTCCCCCATCTTCTCCAGCACCAAGAGAGGGGTCGAAAAGCCCTTTGAGCTATGAGAGCTCAGCACATTCGGGTACCAGCCTGCCCGGGGCCCCGTTTTGCAATCATTCCCCTTATTTTTCAGCTGGTGTGTGCACGCTGGGGGGGCATCAAAGACAGGGACATCCCCAGCACAGGGACCATCCCCATCCCTGCGGCCACGGACGCTCTCCTGCTGGGGGTCTGGCCCAAGCAGAGGGTCTGG
>NW_009260492.1:526846-527293 GCF_000687185.1 Egretta garzetta
CCCCGGCGCGATGGCAATTACAGCCCAGAAGAGCGTTTAATTGCCGCTCTGTTCGTAAGCCCTGCCTGAATCACCGGGCCGGCTCCCTCCGCGTCCCCTCGTGCCATGGCCATGTCTCCCCCAGGACCCCTGCGGGGGCCAGACACCCCCCTGGGGCAAACCCAGCAGGACAGGGAGGGATGTGGGTGCTGGTGGGGTGGCTGCAGGGGCACCCCGTGTCCCTCAAATCTCACCATGACTGGGGGGAAACATCACAGCAGACCCCACACCCTGGGCATGCCCCCCCCCCTGCTGTGCCTCAGTTTCCCCACGGGAGCGTTGGGCTCCTCCTCCTCCCACCACAACCCTGCAAGCATCGACCACACTGCGCAGAAGTGGGGTTTGTTTAGGTGGAGGCGAACCCCTGCCCGGGGGGCGGGGGGGGGACAGGCAGCAAAACTCCTCCCT
>NW_009260492.1:527539-528241 GCF_000687185.1 Egretta garzetta
CCCACCCAGTGGAGCCCGAGGGTGCCGCTCCGCTCACCCCCCGGGGCCCCGAAAGCCGTTTGCTGCCTCCCAACAACGGCGATGGCTTCGTGCAATGCCCATGGCCAAATCCTGCCCCCGCACCCCCAGGCTCCGGTGGAGGGGAACCCCCCGAGTGACCCCCGGAGCCCGCGCGGGCAGAGCTCGGGGTACACGGGGACGATGCCATCCCGGCGCCTCTGGAGCCGAGCGTGAGCCCAGATGCCGCGGAGGAGAAGCCCCGACCCCTCGCCATGCGCCTGCAGACTCTTGGGGCTCTAATTAGCCCCCTGCTAATTACACGGCCGTGCCCACAGCCGGCACCTGACCCGCTCCTAAGACGTTCGCCCCAAATAACTGACGTGGAGATACGGCCGTAACCCCGGCGCGATGGCAATTACAGCCCAGAAGAGCGTTTAATTGCCGCTCTGTTCGTAAGCCCTGCCTGAATCACCGGGCCGGCTCCCTCCGCGTCCCCTCGTGCCATGGCCATGTCTCCCCCAGGACCCCTGCGGGGGCCAGACACCCCCCTGGGGCAAACCCAGCAGGACAGGGAGGGATGTGGGTGCTGGTGGGGTGGCTGCAGGGGCACCCCGTGTCCCTCAAATCTCACCATGACTGGGGGGAAACATCACAGCAGACCCCACACCCTGGGCATGCCCCCCCCCCGCCTTGGCCTCGGTT
>NW_009260492.1:529731-530136 GCF_000687185.1 Egretta garzetta
CGGGGACATGTGGAGACCCATGGGGACAGGCAGGGACCCACGATGCCATCCCACCGCCCCATCGCTGCCCCAAAACCCGGCTGCGCTCCCTCATTCCCTGCGGCAACCTCCGGCCCCAGGACCGGGCGCTTGCCCCCGCCTCCGCCAGCCCCTGCGCTTCCCCACGGCAATTAGCCACCACTGTGTTTTGGGAAGGCGGCCGTGGGGCAGGGGTGGCGGAGGAGGAATAAATAAGTAAATAAATAAAAGGAACGATCACCCCTTTACATCTGCTCTTGGATTTGCTTTTAAACGGGCTCCCGCGCTGCAGCGCCCCAGGGTCCCCCAGCACCCCGGCATTTCGGCTGTCACCGGTGGCAAATCCCATCCCCATCCACGCACCCTGTGGGCAATCCCAAACGGGCT
>NW_009260493.1:0-4271 GCF_000687185.1 Egretta garzetta
TCTTCTTTAGGTAGTACTTGATAATTGTCACATTTCTCTCAGATGAAGACAAAGGTTAAGTGAGTATTCTTGGTATGCCATCTGGTTAACTTTTAAAGTGTTAACTTTTAAATTTTTTAAAATATTTTTTGTTGGTTTTTTGTTTCCTCTGAGCTCTCTTAAGCATTTCTGTTTTAATAGATCTCTCAGAATAACAATTTTCTTCAACACACTTGAACCACGTAGTTCTGTGGTTAACTCAAGGTCCACATTTTTCTCTAATAATTCATAGTTCTCTTGAGCAAATATTTAAATTTAAATAATCTCCTTTTGTTCATATTGAATGACTTTCCTTGCTTAAAGGTATTAATTTTACCATACATTTGAAAAATATTCAGTTGTGTCGTATCTCACTTCTATATCTATCTCCACAATTTTCTTGTGATGATATACCTTTTAGACATAGTGGAAAACAGCTGTAATCTTTCTTTTCTCTATTTGGAATCTCAGTTTTTCTTCTGCACTGAATTAGCTGAGATTTCTTAATAAGTTGTCAAAGCTGATAACTTGTGAATTTTATCTATCATTTAACTTCTGAACAATAGCTGATATTAATTGTGGAACTTCAGTAAATATGGGGGAAGCTAGATAAAATCTTGATTAAATGTCTCTGCTTAATTTTAAACATAGGTTATAAGCTATGATTGCTGATTTTTTTCTCATAGAATGTCACCTAACACAGCATAAAATAGTTCTTGTATATTATTTTTAATAGACAAAACTGAAATGTATTTTGGGGGCTTCATTCAAAAAAAAAAGGAGGCTTCAAGTGGCTCTTGAGCTATGCTGTAGGAACATTTGTTTATGAGTTTCTGTGGAAATGTTATTTTTTTTTGGTCCCACTGTTCTTTCATCTTTAAAATCTTCTTTCAGTACTGAACAGTTATTTTTTTTTCTCTCTTATGTTTGCACTTCCTTCTGCATCTGTTACTGTGCTGCTTCAAGAGACTGTTAGACTGCCATAATCTCTGCTGATGTAGTTAGCATCTGAGGCAGAATTTATAGCTGCTATATTTTGTCCAAATACTTCACTCCTTCTTTCCGAAAAAGCCAAAAAGATCTTAAAATTATATGTTGTTATTCAGCCTGTGCACCCCTGTTTGTATGTGAGGATAAAGTGGTCACATGAAATAAGCTCCTTGTCATGTTCCTCTTTCTTCTGGTTGGGTAGCAGGGAAAAGTAGCCTTGTTTTTGTTTATGATCTACTAATGCTTTCTTGAAGACTGTTTCTGTTCTGGTTTGGAGAAGCATATTCCAATTTACAATTTCACACTATGGGGGGGTCCCAGCTTCCAAAAGAAGTTTTTACAGTAGTTGCAATCCTGAAGCTCCAACCATACGTATAGTCCAGGTGATCTTTGCTCCAGTACAATCTAGTTTTCCATTTCTTTATTGCTTTAATGGCTTTCTGATGACTTGGCTCTGAAGGACCTCATTCTCTGAAATCAAAAGCACCTTATTTTTATTGTTATTTATTGATTAAGTATTTTTATAGTATGGTAAATGAATGTGATTTCTAGTTATTAGCATGCTACATTCTTCTCCTTCCATGTGTGACAAGACAGATTTAACATCGTGTTCTGTGGGATCAGAGCACAGAGTGCTAGTGGAATCAGTAGCGATGGCAAAAATTTGCCATAATATTAAATGCTAGATCCTTAATGAAAAATTAATTATTTGCCTGGTAGTCCATTTTTAGCCGCCCTGAGACTTACATAATTCTGTCAATTGTCAAAAGCTGAAGGCTTCCTAACCTCAAGTTGCATGAAATGGCGCAATCAAGGATTTGAGTGCTCACATGCTAGATCCAAATGGTGATCATGTATACGGCCAGTGGTATTTACTGTCTTTGAACTGCCTGAAATTTCGTATTGTAGAGAGAAGATTCTGAGTGTTGTTTCTTGTGATAATGAAATTAAAGCATTACAGTGCATTTGAAGCCTACATTCTTCAGTGTTGCCCTCACAAAGTATCTGTGATCCCTTCAGAGATTACTGTGGCACAGCCTGGGGAATAAAAGTCTGTGTTTGCCGTAACAGTGTGCCACACGCCAGGTGCCTGTAGAAATGTTCATTAACTTCTAGGGGCTGGAGTCTAGAGACTGGAGGCTGTCGGTTTTTCCTCTTACATTCTCTTGAAATAGTCACACACCTGTAACCACACAGGAATTCGGTCTGGTTCAGTGTGACGATGTTGCTGAAGTTTAAGGCAAATTTTTACAGGGAAAAGAAAAAAAAAACATTTGGCAAATTTGCCATTCTCTCAGAGAAGAACCTTGCTGACTTTTGTCTTTAAATGGAGAGAGCTATGCTTCCTTGCTGAATGCTATATTTGTTCATGCTAAAAGGCTAGAGTTATTAAAATCATTCTCAAAAGCAGAGGTAAATCGCTGCCTGATGCAACCACTGAAAGTGCTCCAGACTTTCTAGTTTTCCATGTAATTATCTTTTAATGAAATATTATATTAAAAATAGAGATTAGTGAATGAAGGAAAATGGATTAACAATGTGAAACTATTTTGGTTTGTCTGAGGAGAACCTTTATGATATTTATTAGACATACTGTTCTGTACTCAGCCAAATAACTGTGTAGGTGGGGCTTGATAAATGTATGAGGAAATGTACATTTTTAAGACGTAATTGATGGGCTGAAAGCATGTACTCAAGCAACATTTAAAGCAAAGTTTTGTGAGTTTAGAACAGCCTCCTGGAAAATGAAATGGAATCGAAACCAGACTTTTTAGTGCAATGTTTCTTTTTCCCCTTCGTACACATGCAAAGTGGATTGTTGCCATAGAATTGTCCCCAAATACAGAATTATACTTTTCTGCCCCCAAAAGAAGAAAGAGAGACCATTGTGGTGAACACTTTTGCCCAAAATACTTTATCTTCCTATTCCACTTCACAGAATGGTCTGGGCTTGAAAGAACGCCAGGAGGTCTCTTGTCAGGCCACCTGCTCAAAGTAGATTCAATGCTGAATGTAAACAAGGTTGTTCAAGACCTTTTACAGTCAGGTGGAAATGGGACAACCTGACTTATGCTTATTTATATGCTATAGCTAGTCATTTAAAAAAAAAATTAATACTGCGGAATTTTTGATGTTTTACTCTTGAACACTTGTTTGAGATTGTAAAGCTAACTATATCTGTATATTCATTTACATTTGCTTTTTGGCCTTTACATACTTAAAAATTCCTAATTAGGAATTATTTTAGTTGTGATATTACTTGGGAATAAATACAGCAATGAGACAGTCCCCATTTAAATTGCTGATTAATTTTAAATGAAGTATAGGATCCTTGCTGCCTCTTCATCTCCAGCTGCCACTTGTTCATAGTACAGGTACCTCAGGTTGTCTGAGGTGCATTCACTGGTTTTGAGCAAACCTTTGAGCAGGTCAGAACAGCTGGTGTCTTCTCCTTGCTGAGCTTTAGAAGTTCCTAGAGTACTAGAGCTTCTAGTTCTTCACTTGGTTAGGCATTTATAGTTCAATTCTAGCACCATCAGTCTTGATATATCAGGCCAAATAGCTTCAATACCCTAATTAATTTATCTGATTTCTAAAATGTAGCAGTTACAATTTCTCGCTGTCTTTGAGAATTATACTGATGGACTCATAGTCCTAAAACTATTTGGCTTTTCCAAACCATGGTTGATGTACAGTTCCTGTAAAGGCTTTATTGTGGCCCCTGAAATGTCTATGGCTTCACTGTAAATGTTGCCTAGAAATGCGGTTGTTGCCATACTTACTGTAGCCAAAACTTAGTATGATTTGTGCAGGAGTGTCAGCACTGAAAGGGATTAAGCTGAATGATGGATTAATTGAAATTCTCTTGCTTCTCTTCTACATGTCCTCTGATGCTCTTTAAAACATGTGCTATGAATGCCAAAGATTGAATGCCAAAATACAGATTAGGATGAATCATGACTTGCACCTTCATCTGTAATTAGTAGGTCATTGGTTCTCAAACTGTGAGTCATGAATAGTCATTAAGAGACCCCAAATTACATTTGCCTGCTTGTTAACAGCATTTTTTTTGTCACCAGGTCTTTAAAAACTTTACATGTGAGACCAGTTTTATTACGTGCATTGTAGCTGATAGCAATACTGGCGCACTGTATGTCACTGTAATGTGACTTCATCATTGAGCAAAACAGTGGTAGAGCTGGGAGTTAAACCAGAATATCTGAATGCAAGCCCTGGGCCCTGCATCCCCCCTGCTGCGGCTT
>NW_009260493.1:4941-71935 GCF_000687185.1 Egretta garzetta
TTTTGGATTTCTAGCCACTTCAGCTCTCACTTCAGTGTCAGAAAAGTTCCCCTACTCCCCGTATGAAGGGTTTCTGGCACAGAAAAATCTGTTTTCTTCCTTTGTGAACACTGGTGTAAAGGATTCGTGTGGCTTCTCTCCCATGGCCTGTTCTTCTGTGCATGCTCCTTTAACATTCTGATCATCAGCTCTGGCTTTCTGAAGGACACCTTCTTATTTATAATCTCTTTTACTTACCACATATGTTTAGTCTTTTATTCTCAAGCAGGGTTTGTTTTACAAAGCACCATATATTCCTTCTCTTTGGCAATTTTTAACATTATTCTGGTGAGGTAGATTAGTCCTGAAGAGTAACAAAATTGTTTAGAAAGGAAGGTGTTTCCAAGCACTTCTGCAACACTCATTTGACAAACTGACAAAATTTTAGGCTGTTAATGCTGCATGGCTGTGTGTGTATATAGAAGTGTCAAATGTCTCTTATCACCTGGGGTCTGCTGGCGAGGAGCAGAACTGCACACAAAGAGCCTCAGACTCAAAGGTTGCTTCAGACTGGGAGGTCAGCTGGTAAACTATTTACCGATCACTGTTCCCAAACCCAATCATAGATCTATCTTTTTGCTGTCCTCTTAAAAAAAAAACCCCAAAGTCATTCCTTTTCCTTCCTGCCATGATTTTTTTTTCCCTTCAGAGTGTGGCCACAAACTGTTTTCTACAGGGGTTTTCAGCAAGGTTCCCGCGCCATCCTCACACTCACCATCCCCACTCTGACTTCCTCACTCCTTTTTCCTCCACTTTATTTAGGAGCCAATTGTCTTAATTTTGTAATCCTCTTAACCTAGGTGTTGCAGTCTTTTCCTGTGCATAAGGCTTTACTTTCCCATAAAGTTGTCACCAACCCTTTTCTGAACCTGTTCCTCCTAGGAGCTACAGCAGCCGCGTTGCTGAAAGGGAAAGGAAGCAGTAAAAGTCTGCACTACCAGGAAGCCACAAATAGGGAAGAAAATCTTCAAAGCTAAAAACTAATTTCTGAGCAAACAGTTTTCCCTGGGCTAAAAGTTACTTATTTTGCAAAATAGTTCCAGTAAGACATGAAACAACGCCGATACGGATGAGAAGCTATTACTTATATGCTTGCTGCCTAGAAACTGAACTCTGGTTCTCCAGTTCTGGCACTTAGCTTGTCTTTATGTTTTGACTCATCAAGTTTCCAAATCGATTTTGTTTCCACTAGTTTAAATGCTTGAAATGTCATCTGAATGTCTGTCAAGTATAAAGTGGAGGTTAATTTGTGGAACACTAACTGTTGCAAAGATTTGCAGAGTGCTGCCCATGTACTGTTAGTGGTACAGCTCAAAGTTAGGTGCCAATGACTTTCGAGCAGTAATTGCATTCTTGTGCCCATGGCTGGGCAGTGACTGATGCCAGTATCACCACCTGAGTGAACGGAGTATGGGAACTGTAGGATGGTAAGGCACTGGTCCTAATGGAAAGATTTGAACAGCAGTGAAACTTTTTCCATGTCCTTTATGGGGTTTCTAAGCAGTTGGGGACAACAAAAAAACCAGATATTGATAGAGATTATTTTTGTCTATGATTTGAAATATCCTGACTAATTAATATTTAGTTCAACAGCATGCTGCTTTTCTGATGGTGCTTTGTCAAAAAGGGGGCACAGGATTTCATGGATTTCTTATTTCCCTGGACTTCCTCTCTAGAATCATAGAACGTTTTGGGTTGGAAGGGACCCCTAGAGGCCATCTAGTCCAACCCCCCTGCAGTGAACAGGGACACTGCTAACTAGATCAGGTTGCTCAGAGCCCCGTCCAACCTGGCCTTGAATGTTTCCAGGGATGGGGCCTCCACTACCTCTCTGGGCAACCTGTTCCAGTGTTCTATCACCCTCATTGTAAAGAATTTCTTCCTTATATCCAGTCTAAACCTACCCTGTCTTAGTTTAAAGCCATTACCCCTTGTCCTGTCACAGCTGGCCCTACTAAAAAGATTGTCCACATCTTTCCTATAAGCCCCCTTTAGGTATTGAAAGGCCGCAATCAGGTCTCCCCGCAGCCTTCTCTTCTCCAGGCTGAACAACCCTAACTGTCTCAGCCTGTCCTTGTAGGAGAGGTGCTCCAGCCCTCGGATCATTTTTGTGGCCCTCCTCTGGCCTGCTCCAACAGTTCCATGTCCTTATTGTGCTGAGGGCTCCAGAGCTGGACGCAGTACTCCAGGTGAGGTCTCACCAGAGCAGAGTAGAGGGGCAGAATCACCTCCCTAAATCTAAATCCAGTATCTTCTGATAACCTAACGAAGTAGAGGATCTAAAATGCAGTGGGAGTGAATATAAGTTTTCCTTGCAGCAGTACTGTGCCATTACTCAATTTGTGACTATATGTAAACACTAATATTAAAACCGTCTTCTGTTATTTTGTTAAAAAGCCTTTCTATTGTCACTGAATCACAAAGTGGAAGCCAAGACTGTATCTACAGATAACCCAGTCATCTGCATGCATCAGGGCTAGCACACACTAGGAAAAGAAAACTTTTTGTGAGCCTAAAGATTTAGACTGAAATGTTTGTTAAGTAATACATACATGAATGCCAACACGAGATGGGCAAGGTTTACCAATGGTGACTGAGGTGTTGCTTTTAATTTTCTTGCTTACTCACTGTGTAATTCTAAGTCTTTGCACATCAATTTTAATGTTTTGAGAAGTTAAAACCATTATGAATAAAAGAGCCTTGAGATCTTCAGGTGAAAGACTCTAAAATGTGTTCTAATAGCAGAGTACCTGGGATCTCACAGCTTTATCATGGCTGCAACCTATGACCAGTTACATTGTTTTTTTACTCGTATGATGTTTATGATGATATAAGTTATGACAACTACAGAAACTACTAAAAGCAGAATTTTACTGTAGGTCAATGAAAAATTATATGAGTTTTACTGTTGATCACATTAAAAAAAAAGCCCCAAAAGAACAATACATCCCTAATCTGTGTTTCTGTAAAGAGAGACAAGTGTCTAGTTCTTTCTGTCAAGGCAGTGCCCATGAAAGGAGATAAGGACTAGAAAGTTATTCTTTTAGTACTTTAAAAATCTGTAGTGCAGTATAAACTGAACAAATGCAAGGAAAGGATGCAGTTAAAAGTTTTGGAGGGAGAAGACAGATGGATATACTGACTGCTATATCCTAAAGCAAGTATTTTATGAAGATAGACTTATTTGTTTCAGTCATTGCATAAAAAACGAAAAGGTAATACCATGTCTTCCTTCTGAAACAAGAAAGATATACCAGAAAAATAAGATACTAGTAATTAACCTGAATGGAGTACATCATCTCTGCAAGCGTATAAAGCAATGAAAAATTGTGCAGGCAGCAATTAGAATTACTTCCCAATCCAGTAATTATGTCCTGGTTATTAAATACATCCTAGAAGCATTAACTGATCCCATTCCCCACATCAGTTCAGTTGTCTTCCCTCCTTCAGATCTCCATCAATTCTCTTTCTAGCTGTTTCAGTTTTTCTTTCTATCTGTTCTGGTTTTCCTGTGAATTCGTAGGTGCTACAGCCCTATCCTCCAGGGCTAGAAGGAGAAGCAGCAGAGCAGTTCCTTGAAAGCTGAGTGTTAAAATAAAGAAGAAAAGTTTTTCGTCTTCTCCCTTATTCTACTGCAAATATCAGCTCCTGAGATGGAGTGAGAGCTCTCACCAGGCATTTTTCTTTTCCCAAGTATTCCCTCAGGAGGCAAACCAAAATCTTACTTAATTATATGCATAGAAAGCATATGTAATAATAGGTAAAAATCTTTGTTTATAAAATGTGAAATAAACCCTCCTATTTCCAATAGATGTTATATAGCAGTTTCTAGGATAAAATACTGTCTCATCCCACTGTATGGACCTGGAATTCTGAAGTCAAATGTGCCACCACCATGTGCTTCCTGCATCCGTCTTGGAGAGATTGCTGTGCTTTTGCACCTTTATTGACAAGAGAGTTAAAAAAAGAAATTGCTTCAGAAACAAATATGTTTTTATGGCCCAGCTACACAATGATAATGAACTTCTATATTTCTTGAAAGAAGGTGGTGATTTTAAATTATCTTAGTTTCGTGTTGCTGCAAGGTTCTTCTAAGATAAACAACAGAGTCAGTTTTACAGGATGGGATATTCTGAGAAAAATATTGCAGCTGCAACATCCTTATCACTTGTGCAAGACAAAAGATATTATTCCTGCCTAAATTCACAATTTATGTAATTGCATTCTGCCTAATTACATTTTTTCTAAAAAATAAAATAGCTATGTCCTTTCCCAAATAGGGTTGTCAGGTGACTTGTGTGTGTCATGCAATGACAGCCACAATGAAATGGATGGAAAATCAATTTCTCTGTATATGTACAGTCATGATATGTATTAATAAAATGTTATAATGGTTGATTAAAGTTGCAAAGTAAAATTCTCAGATGTTAGAAAATACAGAAATTATCGATGTGACCTATATTGAACCACCTTATGATCTTATTAGTATTCTTTGCCCCCCTGAAAACTGAAAAACTTTGTTCCTGGTGCCACTGTTAAATGTGTATTTTGGAGATTGTTTGCAAGGTGAAGCACAGAGATGTATTTGTAACAGAAACTCAAAGAAAGTCCAAAATGTTTTAGGTCATGGACATTGCTCAGGGCTGGCATCTCACCTTTTCTGAGGTGATCCAGGAGACTGCAGAACAAGGAGAGTTTGTGTTTGTGAGGCTCGGCTCTGCATGGGAAGTGCCTGGAGCCTTCTCAGTGATTGATGCCCACTGATACAGACAGTAAATAAAAAATGATTTGCTGAAAATCTGTATACTAAAATGCAGTTAGAGGACTAGACCTCTGTAGACTTTTGGGGTAGTTTTGATTAAAAAAATATTGGGGAATGGTTTTGGTTTTGTTTTTTTCTGCATTTACAGGTAAATAAGATAAAGCTAAACATACAATTCACCTGAGAGTTTTAACCTTCAAAAAAAAGATACTATCTGTAGAAAACAATTTCATTGAAGTTTTTGCTTGCAGCTATTGGAAAGCTGTTAGGAACTCCAGCAAAACTAAAATGGAGCATGGAGAGATGGGTTAATAAATATGCTGCAAATCAATAGGCTTTACAATAACAGGAGGATGCAGTTTCCACATTAACACCCACCCCTCGTGTGAACAAGCAGAGTGAATGTTGCGTGTATGGGGGAAATCGAAGATGAAGGTATTTTGCGTTTTTTATAACATGTTAATGAAAATAGCACAATAATTGTTCCCGATAGCAGGTGAGTGTAGCAAACAGGACAAAAAGCAATGGCTGTTGTGTTTAGAATTTCCAGAATAGTGAACGATAGAAAGGACACTAATATCTTGCCTGTTTCTGTTTTGTCAAATAACCTTCAGTCTTAGTGCCAAGAAAGGGGTTTTGTCACATCTGTTCCCATTTAATGCAAACAATAAGCATCTTTCATTGACAAATATTCCTACAAAATTTCTAATAATAATGAAATTGAAGATTATATAAAGCAGTTCATAGGAAATATATTTAAGTAGAATAGAATTTGAGATTATACATATATCTTTAAATCTAAAATGCATAATTCTATGGTTCACACAGAGCAAAGCAAATTTTATTCTATTTGTTCTCCTCCTTTCTTGAAGAAAGGAAATATTCTTGAATATTTTATATAATATTGAAGATATAAAGGTGAATTTTAGTTCTCAGAAAATGGCTGTTGGATGGCTGAGATTCAATATTAATCCAATATGTTCCTAATTTAGGTTTCTTTTTTAATAATTTTGATTTTATTTTTTGTTTTGCTTTGATCGCATTTTGGAAAACATTAGTGAACTGTTACATTTGGTTAACATAGCCTCTGTGGTCCACATGCAATTTTACTGCTGATCGGTTTCTACTGACTGGAGTATATAATTACACAGCAGTTTTGAAATCTGCCTCCATGTCCAAACATCTGACCGAATTCACATGTGAAGCTTTATAAATTGCCTTTGAAAATCTTGGCTCTTGTAGCTTTAAAATCCAAGTGGAAATTGTTTTAGAGCTTTTGCAAGATACATAATACTTCCATTTTTGGTAGAATATTGTTTTTCATAACATTTGGCAATTCCAGGTTCCTTATTGGCCAAACTGTGGAATCAAAATTAACGCATTCATATATTTAAGAAAACCTTACAGGATCATTGCACTTTTGGCAATGAAATTGTAGCTTGGTAGAGTTGTCTTTTTTGGAATTAGTGACTGTGCATCACTGTTATCTCCTTTTAACAGAGATAAAATTTGATTAAGCTGAAGGAGATTTGGAGGCACTTGCATTTTTCAGAGAGATACTCACTCCTATTTGGTCCAAGAAAATGAATAATAAAATCACTACGTTCCTTGTCGATCTAGGGGTTAAGTGAAGAGTTAGTAATAATTTCTATAAATCTCTGATGAGTATGATGCTTATATAGATACAAAGACCTTTCAGTCTGTGATCATAAAAGCTGCTGATGTGATGCAGAAGGAATGCATACTCTTACCACCTTTTTTTTCCAGATCTGGTCTCTACAAAATCCCATGTAGGTTTACTATGGTTGATTGGTTAGTTGGGTTTTTTAAATCCCCAAATAAAAAGTAAAAATATATTTGTGTGGGACATCTCCTACAAACTGGTTATTTTCAACTTTGCTCAGTGCACCACTTTTTTCCAAGGTGAAGAAAAGCCAGTGAGAAGCTTGCAGATGAGTGAAAAATAAGCCTATTTGTCTTATTTAGAATCTAGTTGATTTGTAAGCAACTAAATGTGCTTACTTTTGTGACCTTTCCTCTGTTATGTCAAATTCTTGTCATAACCTTGTTCTACTTAACAAGGAAGGCCTGGAATAAGTAAAAAGCAAAACCAAAAAATTCCTTCCTCATCTTCCAGTAATCTATGCCATGGAAATTTACACCAAAGGTGCCCTGTTTGTGTTTATTAACCCTTAATGGATTCTTAGTTCCATCAAATTTGGCCTATAGCTTTCTAACATATACCAACTTCTAATTTATTCACACTTTCAGCTTTGTTTCTGCATGGTGTGAAAGCGAACCTCTTCTTGTCTGTCCTGAACCTTGCCTGGGGTAGTTTCGTTTGATACCATCTTGTATTAGAAGTGAAGTCAGTGTTTGTACCTTAGACATCATCTTGCTGCTCCTGATTTTGTAGTCTTGTATCTGGCTTGCAGACCAAGCAGACCTGGTCAATTTAGCTTTTTCTTGCACCAAACTTGTGTCACACTTTGTATCATCTCACTTATCTTTCTCTTATCCCTTTTTAATTTCTTTTATATCTCTTTTTAAAATTGGAAGAACAGAACTGCACAGTGTTCATTGTAGCGTGTCTCATGAGTTAATAAAATCTGTGATTTATGGAGATGCTCTGTCCTCCCTTCTTTTCCTAGTAATTTCTAGCCTTCTATTTACATTCTAAACTAACTTATCTGATGTTTTTATAGTATTATCCTAACCCCAAGATCTTGTTTCTGGATTATGTTGGTTCTGAGTCCATCTATTTACGAGTATGTTGAATGCTACAAGTCCTAAGGATACTTTTAACTCTTCAAAAGGAAATTGCTAGGTGAGAAGCTGTAGAATTTGAGATGTGGGAAAGTTAACAAATGCTTTAGTGTGTATGAACAGTGTCGATTTCTTCACATGATTTTGTCTCCATGTTTCACAGGGCAATTTTAATTAAAAAACATTACACTGATATCCAGCATACAATAAAAATATGTTACAGATAGAACATGCCTGCTATTAAGTATTGCAATGAAGTAAGCTACCAATGAGAATAACACTAGGATGATATTTTGCCACAATAAGTCTTGCATTTTTTCTTAATAGCAAGAATCTCTACCCCCCCCCATACCTCCTAAATAGAGACAGTTTAGTGGTATAAAAAAATTGGCATTGCTGAATGAAAAATGGGAGCAGCAAATGCACTCAAGACTTTTGGTTTACAACTAGTTTAACAAATGGGGAAGCGTAGAGAGGTTAAGTAGTAGGAGTGATGAAAGATTTATTGTACTCACTTTATCTTGAAAGATTAATAGAATAGAATCAGGAGGCCTACTAGAGTTTTAATGAATTAGACATGAAGTGCTTAATCTGCAAGTACTAATTCAGTGAAAATATCACCATATTCACAGAAAGAGGTAAACAGACCTACAGATCCTCTCTGCTCCTTTGAGATTGGGAAAGGACATGTGTTGATATGATGCAACCTTTATAGGAAGGAATGTCGGATGTGAGATGATGTTGCTAACCAGGACTGGAATCTAAAGGTTTACATTTTTGTGGTGTGAAAAAAGCTGAGCAAAGACTGTTTCCCACTCCCCCACCCATCAGAAAGACCTGTATTGATCACTTGGAAGTGCCAGCCATTCTCAAAGCTGTTTGTTTTTTTTTTTAAGTTCTCTCTTCTCTGTTTCTTGAATAGTTTGCCGCCTCCTTCTCTATAGACACTTCTACTTCTTTTGATTTTCAAACTGTGACTAGTGCTGCTTTTCCATATTGCATGAGAACTCCAGAGTAAGTCCCATCATAAGCTGCCTTCCTCTCATAGTTCAATTCCTTGTGTGCTTTCCTTATTACTTGCTTGTCCTTCACCCCCATTAGATGATTGATTTAAGTCTTTAACTCAGCCTCAAAATGCCTGTGCCTCCTCCACTCAGAGCCAGACTTAATCTTCCCTTTATGTTTGGAGTCCACGTGAGCTTTATCATTATATTTTTCTTGTAACCTTTCCACAAAGGGAGATTTTGTTCCACCGTAAGGTCTTATGTTGTTGTTCTAATTGGTATGGCTGACTTAATAATATCCCAAGGTTCAGGGTCATACAGTGCTAAGCACATTGCAGAAATGTGCAGTAATGACAAAATCAGTGTCTGTTGCAGTTATTACAGCCTTTTGACGGTAGGTCTCCCACATTAGATTCTGAGGTTGCAATTATCTTTCCTTTTCTTACTTCTGTTTATCTACCTATATGGCATTCATTATTGCCATATAAGCTCACCTTATAATGGGAACTTTTTGGGATGGTTTTTATGTAATTATGAAGATCACAGGCTCAGTAGTAGGATGATGTTTAATTAAAATAATTGGTGAACTTGTGCAAAACTTATTTTTGACAGTTTTTGAGGACTATTTCATACTAATTATTGTTGATCATTTATAGAATAGTTTTCTGCTAGAAGTTGGCACATACTTTGAAGTCTGTGTTGTAAAGAAATATTTATTCATTCCCAGTTACTGAATTCCTTTTGTAGGGCTAAGGCAGCTATACAGTGTGACTAGTCTAGGGTCCTGTGCAAGCCCAACTAGTCTGAATTTTAGGAAGGAGTGCGCTATTCCTGACACTACACTTTTAAAATTAGTTTTTCTCTCCAACTACTGACATAAGATTCCATATATAGGAAGAAGCCTTCAGGAAATAAAAGAAGAGTTAATGCTACTTGGGTCTAATAACAGCAGCTGCTGACTGGCTGAAGCCAAGTGTATCTAATACCTACGTTCAAAGAAAGGAGTTCATTATGTTCTTGTGTGTCTCTAGGAATCCGGAAAGACCGCAGAGGTGGGCGAATGATGAAACAAAAACGTCAAAGAGAGGAGCAAGATTCCAGGAACGGTGAGGCTTCTTCTACAGAGCTGCGAGCTCCCACACTTTGGACAAGTCCACTGGTGATTAAACATAACAAGAAGAACAGTCCAGCCCTGTCCCTGACGGCAGAACAGATGGTCAGTGCCTTGCTGGAAGCTGAGCCACCCATAGTATATTCCGAATATGACCCAAATAGACCATTCAATGAAGCCTCTATGATGACCCTGTTGACCAACCTTGCAGACAGAGAATTAGTGCACATGATCAACTGGGCAAAGAGAGTTCCAGGTAAGGAAAAAAAAAAAAGCCCCAGTGAACTATAAAAGCCTCTACATGACAAACCAATAGAAAAAGACATACTGGTTTTCACACTGCATATTCTGATTTCATGCAAATTGTTCTCTTAAGTATAAATAATAAAAAAAGTCACAAAGTTTATGTTATATTGGTTGATAAAACTACAGTGCAATGTAAATGACTTTTAAAGAAAGGCTTATTCAAGAAAAGATATTTCCCCACACTGTAGAAAGTTGGACAATTTTTTTTATGGCAAATCTTTTTTTTTGGATAAAACCCAGTAAAATTAAAAGTAAAAACAGATTACTAAAAGCCAAATCTAATCAATTTGATCTAATTGAATTATGTTAATTATTTAGATCCTTTTTGAAAAAAGAAGTCTAAATGTGAGCCATAAATTCAACATCACTACTGAGCCCATAAATGTTAGTATTTTTTGTTTAATTGCCAGTTTATCTTTTTGACCATAAATTACAGATATTCCATGAGTTTGGGGTCTGAAAAACAGAGCCATAATAGCAATTTTTATATGTATTTTTTTTCCTACTGGAACTAGATGTTTTTATCTTTATCATTTTGGTGCGTCATGGTTGCTGAGCTACGACACCTCTTTTCTGGAAGGGAATTACAGAATTGTGGGAAGTGTGTAACATATTGGGTTGAATATATGTTATACATTCACTCATTCATGTAGTTTAATTAATTTATATCAATGAAACGAGGGAGTAGTTTTGTAATTAAAGTTCACCATCTTTAAAATTTCCATCTACAAGACTACTTTTCATAAGTTTATGTTTAAAGGTTTATTAGAAATTTATTGCACATGCTGTACTTTTAGCTTTGTAAAAATACCAGCATACATGGTAATTTACACTTTATAATTCACTGGGATTCTGATCTCTTAAATTTTTACTGTAGCCATTCATTTAATAAGAATTATGTAGCTGTTTTATGAAGGGATGTTAGAGAACACTGCCACAACTCTCACTCATATAACGCATTACCTCAACAACATTACACCCAGGTTATGCCATTTTTCTGTTTTCCTTCATTTAAACTTGGCAAGACTCTTCCTGGTAAATCAATAACCCATAAAATCTGAGTCTTTTCCAGTCCTCATGGGTTCCGTTTTTACCACTTTTCACATGTCACTCTGTGGGCTCCTGCTATGATCAATGAGAACCTGTGTGTGTTTCATTTCTCATCGTATCTTATAAGAAATCACCTGAGAATTTTATTCTTGACAAAGTCACAGTGGTTAAGGCCTGATCCACAGTCTGTTCAAGTCAAGGGCGGGTTCTCCTGTTAATTTAGGTATGCTTTGGATCATACCTTTAAAAAATGCTTTTGAAAAATGAACATATGTCCATAGCGCTAAAGCTATTCACAGCTAAATTTGAATGACTTTTCTGCTGGTATTAGAGATATAATTCATCAAAGTCTGTTATAATCCATTAATTTACATTCAACATGAATTCTAAATTCATTATGTTGTCCAACTGGAAACACTTGTCTTCTGTGACATTTGATTTTGATCGTTAACATAATTAATGAAAATGTGTTTAGATACAAAGCAACACTGTTAGGGAACTCAGATCTGTTTTTTGTTCAGAAATCTCTCGAAAACTGCTTGTCACAAGATGATTACATCTGGTGAAGATCAAAAAATATCTGGGTTACCAAATATATCTTTTATTTCCTAAGCAAGCTTCTGTAATTGGAAAATCAAATTTATAAGGTTATCAACTATTTGTGTGTATCCAATATGTTTTAAATTTAAATAAATGTGCCTGTTAATTCCCAAGATAGCTCCTAAGGAGAAACCAAGCCAAATGACTCTATGTATATGTGAATTTCAGTTAAAAAAAAACAGTGAATTTTGGTTAAAAAAAAAAAACCAACAACAAACCAAAATCCCTTCTCAGTCAAAGTTTAGCCTATTATGTGTACAAACAATCATGCCACAGGAAAGTCCTAAAACAGGAGAGGTAGCATATGAATAGTTTTGGGGATTCTGAAAGGGCTGGACACCTAGCTGGTTCTTGGTGTTGTGGCTTGGAGGACGGTATGCATGACCAAAAGCATACATTAAAAGTATTTTAGAAAGTTGATTTAAAAGAATTCAGGCTTAGTTGTTTACCTGTCTTTAAAATTGGGTCCTCTGAGAGTAGGAATTTTGGAACTAGGTGTTTACTTTTTTTTTTTTTTTTTTTTTTTTTTGATCTCTCATTTGGTCCCTAGAAAAGGTTGAATGTTCTTAATTGTTGATATTAAATCTTAGAAGTGCTGATCACCTTTCAAAGATAGGTCCTTTGCCTGGGCTGTTTGCCTAAGTTTCCTTCTGCTAAAATGTACTGGCAATAAATGTACATTAAGAGAAATGTGTCTGGCACTATAAGTCGTGTTTTCAACTCCACAGTATGTCGCCTTTGAATACTCCATTATTACTAGGAATTATGCAATACTGTTTAATTAGAGAGGACTTTCGTATACTTTATGCATAAACAGAGGAACTCAGTAACTTTTTTGTGTTAGGTGAAGTGTTTTGTGCAACAGCATTGTGGGATTCCACTCAGTTATTTTCTGAGCTAGTTTACTAAGGTTTCAAGCTGTGGAGTCCAGGGTAAGAACATCTTTTTCTAAAAAGCGAATGTGCTTTTTAGCAGTAGAAGAAAGCAGTTGCAGGAAACAGCCTCTCCTATGCACACGTTCAAGCCTTGAAGCATTGCCCAAATTCGTTTAGCTATATGCAGGCACTTAGCTGACAGAAAGCAAGGAGCAAAGTGATACAAGTGGCTGGGTTGAAAGCATATTTGTTGGGGGAGGAAGAAATTGATATTAGCAGAGCAGAAGTGCAATGAAGACACAGCTTGCAAACAAGTGTAAGGACTTCCAGGGACATGTTTGGAGTTGATTTTGCTATGTAGGCTATAAAGAAGAGGGAGTGTGTCAAAGCAACTAGCAAAGACATTGTTTTGGTCAGCCAGTCTTTCTGATGATATAAATAGGTGGGCATGGAAGAACAAACAGCTAATTAGAAGATGTACTTTATAGAAGCAAATCTATTCTACAAAAAGGTGTAATGAAAATTAATTTATGATGGACTGTGTAGTATAATGTAGGCAGAGACCTGTTATAAAGACATGCTGAGGACAATCTCCAAAATGAGGTGAGTATCTTTGCAGACATGCCCTGTTTGGGAAAGTGGGAACTGGCCTAAATCTTTATGGCAGCCTGTTCAGAATTAGTTCAAACTTGCTTAAATTGACTCTGCAGTCTTGGTGTTGTTAACAAATTGCTGGGGAAAAGAGAACTTGTGGCAGCTTCTTGTGCATAACCTTAAAAAATGATCTTCAATATTCAAGTAGGACATGATTGTTAACTGAGGTCATAGCAAAGTTCTCCCATGACAATGCAATTCATAACATGCCAAGTGCATAAAAGCTTGTTTTAATTTTCCTTTGAAACTTTGGCCACTGCTACAAGTGGGTTTGCCAGGTTGCATGAACAAAAATCTTGCACAGTGTCCTAGGACATATATAAAAAATTCAGAATGCCCCACAGGACTTGTTCTTTATGTGGCCTAATGGGGATTTTGGCTTAAGTCCTCCCAGCTGGCCTCTGTAAGGCGCCAGTGGTGCCTTCTGATTACCCCAGCCAGCTGGGGTGGCAAGCAGCTGTGCGTAAGGTGGGTGCAAACAGATTGTGATGGGCTAGACTTTACATGCACGTGTAAACTGAGCCTTTACCATTTCACTGGGACAAGTCACTACAAATCAGCTCATACATGTTCAGCTCATTTCTGAATCATGAATCCCTGCATGAATTCCTGAAGGATACGGCTTTCTATTTTCTTCTTGGTTTACATAACATCTTGGGGATATAGTATCACCTTCCGTATCATAGAATGAGAATTTTCACCACGTTTTTTGATGCAATGAGCAAAACCAATATTTCGCTTTTCTACAGAAATGCTAATATGTCAAAAGAACTAACTTATTGTATTTCATTATTCACTTACTGTGTATATCTCTTAATATCTATATTTGGGCTACTGTATTCCCTAAATAAAGCTGGTGTTTTCAATGCAATTGTCAATAATTTTTTTTGTGCAGAAACTTTTGAGATGCTAAAAGACATTACCAGCTTATACAGCGAGCTCATGGTAAAGAGTGTAGCTTTAAGGAAACTTTGTTGCAAGGGTGAAATCTTTGGCACTGCTGCTGCAACCTTGTATAACTATTTACTACAAGTACAGTA
The DNA here is from genome assembly GCF_000687185.1 of Egretta garzetta. Taxonomy (NCBI): domain Eukaryota; kingdom Metazoa; phylum Chordata; class Aves; order Pelecaniformes; family Ardeidae; genus Egretta; species Egretta garzetta. The sequence goes on from NW_009260493.1 coordinate 19,149, forward strand.
GCTGTACAACTTAATAGCCCTAAAATGGTACACTGGGCATACAAGCTTTGAAGTTTTGAGATGATTCACGGTGCTGTACTTATTTTATGGCTTCATGAACCGAGGAGATAAACATTTTGGCACTGATTTTTTGATTTCAAAGCCACAGAAGTTGCTATTTTCTTAAGATATTGTTTTCCTATTTGACCTTCTAAACTGCTCTGTTTGTTAAATTAGGAACAGTGTGTAAAAAGGCTGACAATAGCCACAATTTTACACTGCACTTCAGTGACACCAAACCTTGGAAAAAAAAAAGTCAGCTTGCAGTGGAAGGACAGAAGTCTTATATGAGAGTGGTGTGTGTTAATAACCTTTTAGGTGCCAGTTAGTTTACAGAGCTTCTAAGTGTAGTGATCTTCCTGGTAATAATTTACACTTAGCTTAAAAAAAAAAAAAAAAAAAGGAATGGCTTGCAATTCTGTAATTTTTTTTTTAACAAAATTTCCAAAATATCTGCTTTATAGTCTCTTCTCCTTTGACTAATGGGCTTGCTGTGGAGATTTGTAAAATGTTATTAAAGAGACCACCTCTCTGCTTATCTGTTTAATCTGTTGAAATGATACTCTAACTGCTCTCCTGACTTCATAAGGGAAAAACAGAGGAAGAAAATAGATCTGTAAGCTAAAAAGAAATGATAACAAACATCTGGATCTTATTTTATGGCTGCTTTTTGCTAATTTAATTTCTGTGAAGTTTCAATTCATTACCATGAATGTAAGAGATAAGAATCAATCCTTGTAGTAAAATAAGGTAATCGCTTACCATTTGACTTTAAACATCAGACTGAGAGGTGTCATGCAATAGCATGATTATGCAGGGCAGCAGGGTTAAAATTATTGAATATGATAGAAAAGCTTTCCATCCCTGTGTTTTCTTAGTCTAGGAAGCATCTTTGGTTTTCAGATCTATATTGTGTAAAATCAAACACATCCCCCCTGTCCGTCCTACTCCCTCAGCTTCTGGGTGCTGTATGAGACAAACCCACTTCTGCAAGTAGCTTCTATTTTTATCATCTATAGAATTGTCTTTTAGTGCTCTTGAAACATAATGAGATGTATTTCCTCCTGTAGAGAAATTTAAATGAGTGAAAAGGATGAGACCATGTGACACAGTGGTTTGGCGGTGAGAGACTGAGCAGAAGATGCAGATTCTAAAGGACAGGGAGACATTTGACAGAGTTATATACACCGGGAGCTTGTGTCAGACAGGGAAAACCCAAAGCCCACAAGGAACAGTTCAGCAGAAGTTCTTGGAAAGGAACATAAACTTTGGCTGCAGGTATCTATGTGAAGGAATATACAGTCAGTGCTTTCACTAGCTGAAGACTGGAAAAAAATGGTAGCAGGAGAAAAAAGGATCAGGGTCTGAATAACAACTGTGATATTGGAAATTTAAGACGTATCTTAATGCAGTGGTTTTCGAATTCTGGGGAGTCCCTAGAGTTAAGGATATAGAAGGGGAGATAAATGCATCAGGACTAGGATTAGCAAGCTGACCAGCATCAAGGAGACTCCAACCAGGGAAAAAGTCAAGAGCACAAGCAAGCAGACCAGAGGAAGAAGAATGGGAATCAGTCAGATGAGCCAATAGTAAGTTCAGCAGCTCAGTCCTGGGCCTCTTAATCATTCCCAGGGCTCCTGCTGGAGAACAATTATTTGTTCAGGGGCTCTTTGAAGCAGAAGGGTCTGGCTGTTGCCTGTTTCCCTCTGCCACAGGAAGAGCTTGGGATGTTGTCTACTCACTATCCCTGTCCTATTTCCTCTTCCAAGCCATAGTCTCTGAGCTTCATACCCCCTCTTTTCCCAGGATTTTCCTGGCAGTGACGACTACAAGAATATATTCAAACTGGGGCACTTAATTTGCATAAATTTTCAATCAAGGGAAACAGAGTTAGGAAAGGAAAAGTAGTTAGAGAACCACTTTGAATCCTTCTTTAGAGAAATTTTGAATGAGCTCAGAAGTATATCCTTCAGGGTTTTCTAATACATATCTTGCAACATTTCATAGGTTTTTTTGTTTCTTTTTAATTGATTTTTTTTTACAGACTCCTAAAGCCAATTGTGTAGCTTTCCAGATTTTATTTCTTTGTCCGGAAGAAGAAAGAGATTCTGAAGAATAAGTCAGGTGTTGATGCTGTTATGAGAGTGCATCCACTTGTATCCCTTTTAGCAATATTCTGTGGCCACAATTAAAATTTCTACTTCATATGTGAGGTGATATTTCATTCAAAAGCATGATAAATTTCAGTAATTCTTTCTAATATTACAAACATCCAATGTTACAGTAATTCACAGCATGCGTTATATTGTCCTCTCATTCACAGAGGTAGTTACTTTGTGTAGAGGGGTGACTGCCAAAAGCTATTGAATCAAGGATGTTATCCAACCTTCTAGCTTCCTTGAATTTAGGAAAGCTCTATAAGCAAATATAGAAAGAAAGCAACTTGTTTTTTCCTTATGTTGCATAACTGTATTTGTTCTTGGTGCACAGGACCAAAAAATGGCTGTCTCCTGTCTTTTAAGTAAATGAGTTTCTGTTAAGATGAGATGAATGTGTGCAATGTGCTGTGAAAATTCACTTTTTTTTTTCAGATTAAGTGTGCTTTCTATATTTAGAAAAAAGGAAATTTAGCTAACAACATTCTTCATAATATTTTTCCAATAAATCAGTAACAGTTGGAACCCCCGTATTTCTTTTTAAATGCTACAATATTTGTTTTCCCAGAGATGTCTTAGTTCCCTTCTTTGTATGTGGAAGTGAATAGTTTGAAAAAAAATTAATACAGGCATCCAAAGCCATCCATTTATTAGCTCAGCACAGTAATTATGTTCTACTCTAGGTGATTCTTTTTTTTTTTAAAGCAGCCTTCTTTAGAATGGTGAACCTCAAATACATCTCTCCATTTAAATATCCCTGAACAGAGTATGTGTTGAAATTTAAATTTAAACTGAAGACCAACTTAGCCTGTAAATCTCTGTTTCTACAAGTATGCACATATCCAAGTACATTTATTAAGACTATGGAACTACTCCACATATGTAAAGTTCCTTATGTACACAGTGGTTTTAAAATCAAGACCCAAAGTACTATGACAAGGCTGACCCTGTTCAGAACTTTCCAGAGTAAGAAATATTTGAATTCCAAAGTTTTGAATTTTGGGGCTTTCCAACAAGCTGTCTCAAAGAAGAAATATCTTCAGTAACCAAAACTGACTTACTGTAAGCAATCTTGTTTGCCTGTCTGTCATACAGTGGCAGGTGAGAAATAACACCCAACAGCTAAGAAGGACCTAACGTTCTCTAACTACTTACATATGGGAGTTCATTGGGCATTCAATAGCATACAAGTTCATTTGGTAATAAATGTTTGAAGATGAAATTCTATTGGTCTTGGCAAACAGAGGCAAAAATGAACATCCAGAGTAATAATTTTTATATTCTTATCCAAAACTTAAGGAAATTAAATACTTAAACAGTAATAGTTTATTTCTAAAAGAAATGATCCTTTTATAAAAATATTTCCTGCTATTTCTCTTTAGCTGATAAGTAATTTACACTCTTGGATGAACATATCTGTCTTAGAGTCTTCAGCTATGCTGAACCCTGGAGCTTTCCAAGAAACGCTCATTAATTTCCACTCTAAGTAAACAGTAAGTAATGATCCCTCCTGATTTATTTATTTCTTAAAATAATTTACAGAAAGAATATGTGATTGTTGGAAAGCACTGATGCGATACGTATGTGCATGCGCACATATCCATTGTTCCCCCTTCACATAATTCACATCAATTGGCCCTTTTTACTTGATGTTTAATAACTTCAGCCTAATTCTTTTAGTTTCTCTCCAGTACTACCTCTCTGAGCACAATCAGCTGTAATTCCAGTTTAGAGGTTATTTTAATATCATCTGTATTAGTTTGCTGTTCAAATGAGTCATTCACTAAAATCTCACATTAGATACATAAGAGTTTTTAAGATGCATAGAAATAATTAGGAAAGATTTATTGCAGACTTCTTCCGGATAGGCTCTTACCCTGTCTGTATCACTGCAGTGGTGCATTATATGACCCATCTGTTACACAGCTCATCTATTTTCTTTGACTATCTCTCCAGGAAATGAACTATGTGTGTAAAGAGTATGTTGTTTTGTCTGCATGTTAGTTATGGACTGCTGTGAATTTAAGCTAGTGAAAGCAAGTTAAACCATATCCCACAGTGGAATGGGAAATGAGAAATCTGCAATTGCCTTGTTCTTCCAGGATTTTGCTCTCAGCTAAGAGTGGCCGTAAGAAAATATTGCGTTCTGTCTTCCTTATGGAAAGTTCTGTTCCTTCTAAGAAATGTAGCTGCCCACCATAGACCTCAAACAGGGAGATGGAGATGAATTATTTATCACTGCAGTTAGACTCTGGGTCTAGACCTAAAGTTTTTAAAGCCTCTTGAAAAGAAGAGTCCTGGAAACAGGAGGGAAGAATCAAGATCTTGACTTCAACTCAGTGTCCTGCTCCCTTTCCCGACCGGAGAGGGGCACTGCTCAGGATGCCAGGGGATACCTAGCAATTCTCCCGTGTATCTGGCATTCCTTGTGAGCAGGCTGACCTCAGAAAAAGAAAATGCATGTTGGCAGAAATTTCAGTGATTTTTCTCTCTGCAGCTTGAGACTGTTGGTTTGGGGTTTATTTTTTTCAGTTAATCTAGTAGGAAGTCATGAGACCCAGAATCAAGGTTGATATATAGACAAGGGGAAAAGTACCATTCAAAATCTCACTCAGACTCTAGACAAAATGTGTTGCGTTCCCTGTTAAATTGCATTCTGGAGTGTTTGAGGTGATCTAGAAAACTAAAATTCAAGAAATCTCATTTTACTTGATTCACAAAGATAGGGAATGTGGCAAACTAAATTAATTAGAACTTTTCCAGAGAATATTAAATCTTATCAATAGCCTAATAATGAGGCATCATCTGCAACAGCTGCTGTCCCTCAGAAAACGTGGCTGCAAATGGAAAAGTGGCTATAGAGGCTGCTGGCGAGTGAGCCAAGTGTTTACTAAAACATTCAGCAGTCTTTAACTGGGTAGGATCATTGTGTTAGAAACAACTGACCAGAATAAAGCAAAAATTGTAATATTGCCATACTAATATAAATGAATATAGTAGTATTGCATGTCTGACCCATTTCAGAAATCTCCTTTGATTGCTATAAAAGTAGTATTTCTTATAAGTTTCACATGCATTTGTAGGACAGACTTTGTGGGACTGTAGTTTCAGAAGTCTTTCTTCCAGTTGCAATGCTGGCTGGAGTGGTTCCTACCTTTCTGCTTCCCCTGGGTTAGGGCAGCTGTGCAAGTAGTAGGATTGATCGGGATTAAAAATAAACCTTTTTTTATGTATGTTTTGGGCTGCCTATAACTTCTGTGAGTTCCCCAGTCCAGTTCACTGCAAAATAGTTGAGCCAGCTGAAATGTGAGGGTGACAGTATACCAGGAATGAACAGGCAAGTATTAATATGGGGGTGCTAGAAAGAAACATTCATGTATCTGTACTGTCGATAGTAACATAAAGCTCTAACTTAAGACTTTTTCTAATTTAATTTCTCTCTATTTCTACTTCGACAGAGAGGTCTTTTCCAACCTCTCCTGTACAAAAGACAAGAATCTTCTAGCTACCGGCACCATTCACAGCCATTATCCTGTTGGCTGAGGTAGATGTTGTACAGCTTCTACTTTGCATATTTTTGTTTGATCTGTAATAGGTTCTATAGTGCTATGCCAGAGCTGTGAGGTGTTGGAGAGCCAAAGGGAAGAGGAAGCATGATAATTTCTCCCTCACTCAGGAAGCATTCTAGTTCATAGGGGGTCTTTAGTTTGCTTCCCTGGAGTACAAGAGACTTTACTTGCCAAGAGGCAAAGGCTGGACGTTCATTTACCTGTGCTGTTTGGAAGACAGAGGAACACTGGGGCTTTCTTTTGCTGAGTTACCTTGTGGTTGGTTGGCTTGTTCTAGGGCATGTTTTTTGGAAGTTGTTCTTCCAGTAAGGCAGCAAATTCTTCTGGAAGTTCTTTGGGCTGAGTTTGCACTGTACAGGTAGTAAATAGTGACCTGAAGCAACAGGAGTAGACGCAGAGTAGTAGTGGCAGACTTTGGAATCAGCAGTTGATTTTTATTCTTCTTTCGCCAGGGTGGGATTTTGCAACGTCTGTGGAAAAGGAAAGTTCTAGTATATTTTATTCAGTGATGGTGGAATTAACCACTGGTATTAATTGGTAAATGTCTTCCACATTTTAAAAGCAGTATACATAGGCACGTTCTCAGCTGACAGAGAAGAGCTGCCTGTGACAGCCTAGCGTATTTATCAATGCTACTTGTGACTTCATTTTTTTCCCCACTTGGTATTCATATAAAAACAGCTATGGATAATCATTGACTCTGATATGAATACCAAATGCACATTTTTTCCCCCAAGTATATATGGAGGGTTATGCTCTTTTAACACTGGGCCTTTTGGGAAGAATGTTGCTTTACCACCGGCAAATACTAACTTTGCTCCTGGCTTTGCCAATGCCTCCCTGTGTTAGTTTTGTATAACTCTTATAATGTGCCACAGTGTATCCATGCCTAAATTGCTATCGCAGGGCTTTATCTGCTGCATGGGACAGCTGTGAGGCTTGCTAAATATTCCTTCTGTGAAACCACACACCCCCACCCCCACGCCCCCCCAATTTGAAGATTCTAAACCTACAGGTATAAATATGAATTAATCTGCTATACTTTTCATAATACTCATTATGCTCCTGTTTTTTGCCTCACCGGCATGCCTCTCTTCCCCAAAATGTGACTTATGTCTTGCAGAAGTTTTACATGCTACTTTATCCAGGTGTTACACAAAGCTATCCTGAGAAGTATCTTTGATACTGTTAAGTATGTCTAAGGAAAAATTAATTATAACTAAGTCTGAAATGATGTAGTATGTTAAAATACGTCATTTATTTGGAATCAGTTCTGTTTATCAGCTCTCTTCTCTATTTTTGTACCTTTGTTCCACCCTATGCATTTTTTTTTTTTTTGAAGGGGCCAATTCTAATCAAGCGTTCGAGAAAGATCCTGACATTTGAACAAGACACTGCCAGGCATCATAAATACTTTTCCCTTACTGTCTTATTTCAGCAGACAGTTCAGTCAGAGTGCTCTTCCTTTTAAACTCCAGATGAGACTTTTTGTACCTTCTTTATCAGTAGTAGGGTTTCTGAGAGATTTTGGTAAAACTCCATCACTGCAGTCTGATGAATTCAGATCTGCTCTTCTTCAGCTGACAGTGAATAATTGCTACCAGCTTTCGTAGGAGAGATTTTATTTACAAATAATGTTGTGGAGTAACTTTTAAGTGCTGATTTCACGTAGGTGGGAGGCAGAGGTATCAGCTTGTCAGAAACTGCTCTGAAATAATTGAATAATGGGATGTTGGAAGTAATTCAGTACAATGCTGATGAGCTGGCTTCCCCCTTCTTAACAAGGTGCCAGCCTGACACTGTGTCTCTTGGCTTCGAGTCTCTGAGCAGGTTGATAATACCTGATGTTTATAGGGGTAGGACTATATTTAAGTGTGTTTGTAGATGCTTATAAACATACATGGGCTGTAGAAATGTATAATAAGAACACAAGAACCTTCTGGATATCATCAAATGTGGGAAATGTCACTTGGGCAGCAATCAGATGATATTTGCTGCCTCAGGGCTCCTACACCAAGCATAGTTGTTCTGCCTCTGAGGACAGGAGCCTTCAGCCTGAAAAAGTATTCTATGTATGAACCAAGTTGTGCCTTGAGGGTCAGTGTGGTGATGCTATTCATAAAATGGTCTCCTAGTCTATGCCTGAGCTGTGCAAGGTGTCTCTATTTCCTGATCCAAGCTAAAGGTTTTATTCTCATCCATGAGGAGTCTGTCAAACTCACATTCTGTATGCAGGTGAAAGAGAAAAGAAAAACAAAATAAAACAAATTTTCTCTGTAAATGAGAAAGGTGAAAACTACCACTTTTTTACCAGTTTGAACAAAACATCAAATTATAATTCCAGGGGAAACGTGCTGATTTTTAAGTTACACATTTTTCTTCTAATCTTTAATTTCTGCTATTGTACTTACTAGAAGATATTACTGTGATTTTCTTAATGCAGCAGAATTCCATGCAACTGTCCAGTCCTGACAAAGGATGACGAATAGGGTTTATAGGTCCAGTTACTTTGGATGAGCTTATACACTGCTCCAAAGCTTTTCCAGATGTCTTCATCAGAGTTGTGTGAATAATTAATTTCTTTGTTTTGTGGCAGAACCAAACAATAAAAAAGAATAATTTTCACTTAATACAAAATGGCATTTTGTGCCTTTTTGCTAGATAATAACTTTTTCTGGTGAAATGAAACATTTTATTGAATATGAAAGAATGGACTTCATTAAGATTTCTAATATTTTAATCACCTGTTTAAAAGGAAAAGACAACAATTTTGGGAAAAAAGTTCCTAGATTTCCCAGAAGTTTAAGTGCCTTTCACAGTGCTGTGTAGGAATAGGTTTCTGGTGGAGAGCTGAAAATGAGGATGCGGTACCCGCGAGGGACACTCTGTGTTCCCTGGTTGAAACCAGCCTGGTTTTATTTGTTTATTTCCATTTTGTGAAATCTGCCATGTTCTCCAGAGTGTTTTAAACTCCTCAACCTGTCACTTCCCAATGTGAAATGCTCTGTCAGAGTGCTGCCAACCAGCCCTAGCTTCAGCATGTGCCCCAGCAGGCAGTATAGGAGCTTGGGTACAAAGTGCTGCTTCTGCAAGGGCCACACCCGTGTTTTAGATGCACACCTGAGCCTGCTCCATGCAACAGTTTCCCGAGGTTGCCTGAGGCTTTGCAAATGCTGAAATGTGCCTTGGATTTGTTATGCATTGAAGGAGAGTGAGCAAGAAAAGGGGCTTAAGTGAATGATGTGTTTTCTGGAAACATGCTGCTTGCTAACTTACTAGGTTTCCCTGGACAAGAAAATAAATATAAATGGCCAGCTGCATTCCAGTGTCTTGCTTTCCCTGTAATGTATTCCTTTGCTCTGTCATACGATGCCACTCCCACACAGCTGCTAAAATGCTCTTCTTGTTGTAGTGGTTAAAGGAAATTGCTGCAATTAATTTTGCTGTCTTTCTTCTCTTTGATGTGTCATTGCAATTTCTTGGATAATTTTTTGGAGATTGGGTTCTGTTCAAAACCAGTCATGTAGGGGTGAAAAGAATAGGAGGGAAAATAAACATTTGAGCCTTATTTATATATGCTTGCATTTCTGTTTTGGTGTAGGTAACAGGCAATGTAATGAACATGAAACAATACACGTGCATACATAGTTTCTGCTGCTCATATACAAGTGTAACAGACAAAAGTAAGACTTCTCCAAAAGTGAGTAATCTGGAGAAATAAAATAGATGCAGGTGCCTTAGTCGAGCCAGTTTTATTTCCTAATGGCTATAAAGAATGACCAGACCATGAACTCTGAAGTTATGCTTCATTTCTTGGGTACAGCACGTTATGTTCTGAGCAATTTCTATTTGTAGTCTTGAAGCAGTTTTAATCTTCAAGTTCACTACAGACTTGACAGTTTTCCCCTCTTTTCGTTGGGTTGCAAAATAATCCTTTTCTGCTAGTTCCAGATGCTGCCTCAATGAATGTTAATTGGTTCCGTGGTGAGTACAGTAGATCCTGGGATGGAATAGACAGTGGAGCAGAAAGCTTAGTGCTCTGTTCACTGGATTTTAGGAAGAAGGGGAGAGCGTATCCATCCCAATGTCATCACGTAGAAGCCACTGTAGTCAGAAAAGGTGTTAAAATCAAAAGGGACATTTCTCAAGCTTCCAGGCTTGGCTGGAGCTATAAATGGAAATGGTGAAACTTTAAAGACTTAAACAAAATTATTGGAAATAATCAAAAGCATAAACCCAGGATTTTAGGGACATTCAGAAAGAATATTGTTGATAATCATTAATTTCAGCTTCTAATTCCTTCAATAAACAAATAGTGTCAGTTTAGAAGAGTGGCTGAAACTGATCACTATTTGTGTTACTCTGCAAAGGTAATTTTGTCTCTTTTCCAAATTATTCTTGATTGGGTTATGATGACCCTCAGGTCTTTCACAAAGCTCTTATAATTAATGAACCAAAAAGGATAAAAATGGAACAATGGAGATATTTTTATACCCTAACATTTGTGGAAAAAATGAGATGCAGAGAAGTAGAAGTGCACTGCCTGAAGTAGGATAGGTCTCCAGGGTCACTTTGTAACAGAGTTTTGTTCACTTGCCACCCCGATCCTGCCACCCATATGGCCATTAGACCGTGCGACCCATCTGCATTGCCTTTGCCCGCCTGGAGGTTTTTTGGACCCCTCTTCCTCAAGCAAGGCCCAGCTCCTGCAACGCTGCCCAAGCTCTGAGCGGGCCTGCAGAGCCCCCATGGGACAGCACCCGCCTGGCTGCTCTCCCCGGCACCAGTAAAGTACTGCCCAATCCAAAGTACCTTTGCCAGCTCAAGCGCTTATGAAATTAGTAAAAGGATGTAGTAAAACCATGTAAGGGCACTCTGTAAAAGAGGAAAACAACTGGGAAGTCTCACAGGTTGCTCTTTGGTTTTGAACTTCTGCCCTGATGAGTCTACTGAAGCCACCATTTGGGACCTCACAGGGGCACACTGGGGTCGTTTAAAAAGCTGTGAAAGAGTCAGCTTCAGTCTGCTTCCTTTTTCCCCCTCCAGTGACTATATGTTTGCTTAAAAACTGTGATTGCTTAAAGAGATTGCTTGAAGGGTGATTGCTTAAAGAGACCTTTTGCCTCAAATTATTTTTCTCGACAGCCACAAACCCATCACTTATTTACATTTGATTTGGGTTGTGATTGGAGCACAGCCTGGTAAGGAGGTCAAACAAATGCTGAAAACCTCATGTTCTCTTGGATGCAGCTGAACATACAAAAAAATCCAAGTCATGCTGGACATGACCTCAAGTCTCGGGGCACGTTTACACAAAGCGTAATCCATCCGAGGCGGTTGGTGCTCCATAGCTGCCCGTCGCTCACTTTTCATGCTCCTCCTTCTCCCCGGGTTATTTCATCAAGTTGGCTGAGCATTTAAAACTGGCAGAACAGACCAGGAGGGTAGCAGCCCTGGTGGGGCGGGGAGGGGGACGAGGGGGAAGGATGAGGTAGAGAGGACAGCTTGTATTTATGAGCATGTCTTTTGAGTTTGTAAAAGTCAGGCAAGAATGCATAACCAGCCCCACAAATGATTTTAGCTGGATCTGCTTTTGATGGAAAACATTTTGTGCAACAGTGACCTCTTACAAAAATGACAAATTAAAAAAAAACCCTCAAACCTACTTACAACTGGCCTGAGTACTGGTATAAATTTAGTGTAATGTAATTAACTGTTGCAGAGACAATAAAGAAAAGATTTATTACTTCATACTGTTTATTTTAGTCAGCAGTTAATAAATTTTGCATAGTATCCTTCTTCACCTGTGCAGGGAAACATTCAGAGGACACCCTTCAAAAGAAAAGCCTTTACATGCAGCTGATGGTCTGTTACTACACTTAAAATCACTGGGAACGGCTGCTGTTGTCCCGTCCCCAGTATGCAGAGAATGATCTGTGCATTTTATTTGCAAGCCTGAACTCCCTGAGAAATAGCACAGCTCTCAGTGGTAAAAGAGCCTTAAAGTAACATCTTACTGTTGTCAAGCATAACTTGAGTCTCAGACGTCTGGGTTGCAGTCCAGGGATGAATGATAATTAACATGCTTTAAAGAGCCACTACATAGCGCTGCAGGAATTTTTTTGTGTAATAACGAACATCACTTTTTGTGGATCATTTGAAGTGCTTGGGTTTTGTACAGAAAAGGTGTAAATGTCTCCCTTCTTGCTTTATAAAAACAGTATGATTAATTTTCACTAGCAAACTGGTAGGCAGCCTTCACTAGCAATAATCTTATACAGTAGTTATAATTATTATTATTAATAAGATTAGTTGTTATTTTAATAACTTTAAAAACTGCTTGTTTAGAGGGGGAAGAAAGCTTAGGTCTAGGACTTTTTTTATATAGGCAGTTATCTTGCGTAGATTACTGAGTGTTTTAAAACCAATTAAGAATTACTATTAATGCTTGTTTAGTTCCCTGCATCCAGAATTTCTGCTCACATTCTGAACAATTTCCCCCCAACTCTAACTTGATAAGGTTTTCTTTCCTTTTTCTCTTTGAGAAAAGCTCAGTTCCTTTGTTTTTATTTTTTTTTACTGATTTGCAAGAAACAGAGCTTGCATTTGGGTTCAAGGAGGCTTCTTCACCCCAAAGATTTTTGTGGCTCAAAGGACTAGAGAGTGTGCTGAGAGCCTGCCACACCTCTGTCCTAATCCTGCCTCCTCCTGGATGAGGCACTTAACCTCTCTGTGTTCTATCTATAAAATGCATTTAATAATACTTAATGGCTTTACTGCCCTTTGAAAATGTAAAGTGCTATGTGAGTGCCGATTACTTTTATTATGTTCCGTGGTGGAAGGCCTCAACGTATTTGTGTTAACTGGTACTGCTAATGCACTTTCTGGAATAATCTTTGGTTAACAAAGTGAAACAGTCGCAAAATAAAAACTGTATTTTAGTCAAGGCAGAAACAGCGACACATGCAAGGAAATTCAGGACATGAAAGCACTTAGCTTCCCTGGGTATGTCTGTGCTGCGTGTCAGCCATGGGCTTGAGCTACAATGCAACGCAGCTTGTCTTCTCTCCAAGCTGCATCTGTGCCAGGAAGAGCAGAGTGAGGAAGACGCCTGAGCTTTGGACCCATGGCCTGACCATCCACCAGCATAGGACAGATTTTCCCAGGCAAACAAATCCTGTAGGATAATTTGCTTGGGCTGCTGTTCAGTGAGAACTCACTGTCCCCAAAACTCACAGGAGCACTCCAAAGCTAGGGGCTGGCTCCTGGGCTGGGTGTTCCCACAGCCCCGCTGGGCCAGCGTGTGGTCCATCACCCCAGGAGCAGTGCCAGCCAAGCTGGTGCTGTGCTGTGGACTTCTGATGTTTCTCTCGGGCAAGACAGCAGTACTTCATAAAAATGTGGCAAGGGTTTGACAGGACAAGAGAATGTATGCCTGACCAGCAATGATTATCTGTCACTACCCTTGAAGTGTTTCCACGACCCTAAATCCAGATTGTTCCTGGTTCAAAGTAATGCCTTTGAGTAGATCAACTTCCATATGGTTAACTTCTTTACAGGCTTTCTTTGACATAGGAAATTTGAAATAGGACAGTATTTATTGGATCTGATGTATGCAGGATACAGTCGGCCATAGCCTAGACTGGTGTGTACCTGAAGAGTCCTGAACGAAGCATTGGCCATGTGGACCAGAGATGACCTCAGAACTCTTTAGTCTCCTCATCCTGAAAAGTTATGGACTGGAGAGGCCTGAAAAAGTATGCACTTTTTGTGAAAGCAGAAAGCATTGAGCAAAGTCATGATACACATTCCCAGGAACACTTGAAAAGGTTCTCATTTACATGAGAAATGCATTTTGGAATTGTCATGGTGCAGCTTTTAGGTGGAAGCAGAAAAGACTAGCTCCTAGAAATGGGATCTGAAGTAAAAGTGACAAATGCGACACCTTTGCAGCATCCTGCTCCGGGGACAGTGTCAGGTGAGGATTTTGACTGGGGCAGTACCCCCATCAAACCGTAAGGCAGGTCTTTTAAGGCGAGCTCAGAGAGGATGAAAACCTCCAGTGAATGAGAAGGGGAAAAGCTTGCTTGGTCTTGATTTTCAGAATGAATACGGACCGTGAAAGCAGGGCCTCATGATCCTTCTGACTTTTTGGGTTTTGCCCAAAATCCCATGTATCCCTAACTCATATTACGTTTACGCCTGTAGATTGTGAATGTTATTTTTCAGAAAGAGGTTTAGAACCATTAGAGCTGAGAAAGGCAAATGTGAAGTAAAACTTTTAAAAGGAATTGATAGTAATTAAGAGCAGATGCTGTTCTCTCTGATCTCATCTCGTTTCATTTCTGACAGACTGTTTAGGCTTAGAGAAGACAGTGTATAAGTTTGGATTGATACTCTGCTATATTCTAATTATACAGGCAATGGAAGTAGAGAATTCTGAAAGAGCAAAGTATTTAGAGGTTGTTACAATTGTGCCACTTGCTTTGTGACAAACTTTTCAGACTTTTCTCCCTGGAACTCAGCAAACTGTAGTTAATTTTTTTCTGAACTCACCAAAGAAATGTCCCTTTAAAAAAAATGTTATGATGAGACTACTTTTTTCAGCAAAACATTTGGATTGAAAATGTTGGATTTTAGAGATTTTTGATTTTCAGTCTTCAGAATAGGTCATGATTTTAAGCACTGGAGTTGTGTAAACAATTAAGCCAATATGTCCATGTCATACTATAAGTGCCCTCAGGAGGAGAACTTAATCAAAATTTCTTATAACTTTGGTCTGAAGATCTGTGGAAAGAAGTAGGAATAAGTAGCATTATAGAAATAGCTGTGTGAATACTGAGACTCATGGAAGAAAATGTTTGTAATGCTCTGATTCACTCGTCCTTGGACTCCGTTTTGCCCTGCTGTTGTTGAGTACAGATAAGGCTATAGTCAAGGTGCAAGTTTTAGCCACTTCTTAGCTTTTAGCCACCTCTTAACTAAGAGGTTTCAGGGCTTAGCCTTAAGGGTTGAAGAGGCTGAGTGATCCATGCAAGTTCAGACCGAAATGTCATCTTATGTGCTAGATAAATGCGTAGGTATGGTCTCACTTCTCTGCTTGAAGTGGAGAGGCTGGGCACTGAGCTCATGGCTCTATCTCAAGAACAGATCTCACGTCTTGATCAAACTGGTGACTGAGCTATTGGTCCTCCAGTGTGCTTTAAGTTCGGAGAAACAGGTGCTGTTTTTCCTCTTCCTGGCTGTTTCTTGAGAACAGAACTTGATGTAGGAATTATTTTTCTGTTTGTCTGTTTCGTCTACTTAGATATTTTTGTCTATTTAGACCTCACTTAATTTGGTTGCTTTATTTAATGGTTGCTAGCTATTAGATTGCAGTACTCACCACTACTTTCCTGCTGTCTTTGCCAACCTAATTAGTGTTTTGTTCCAAGTGTGGCCTATTACATGACCATTGCATAGCTGAGATACTGTATTGAGTTGTAAATAACAGTCTTTTTCTGTGGCTGTTGCTGCTTTTCAAAACACTGCATTAAGATAGTAAAAAACAGTGGTTCATCTGTGCAAACTTAAGATCTTGACACGATGCAGGAACGCTCTGATTTCCCACAACATATAATATATAGTGTATAACATCCTATATTTTTTGCTACAGGAGATATTATAAAAATTACTGTTGCTATCAAGTTAAAGACTTTCCAGACAAGCAGGCGGGACAATTAGAAAAGAGATAACCTTTGGAGTTCAACAGTTAGGCCTACGTTGTTCAGCAGATTCATAAGTTAGCTGGAAAAAAAGGTGTGAATAACGGTGATAAAAATTACAGATGATTTTAAGTTGACTGAGGTGATGAAGACAAGGGCAGAGTGAAAAACTGTGCAGTCCTAGTCTAGCTGTCTCTGAAAGAATATAGCTGAACTGGAAAATGCTCTGAGAAGAACAAGATAAATTCAAAGGTAAACAGGATAACTTTCATATGAGGAATGACTGACTATACTAAAAATGTTTGGAAAAGAGAAGGTTAGCAGTGAAATGATGACCCAGGGAATGATGGCAACTTCCAATAATATAATTAGATGCATCAAATCAAAGTGAGACGTCTTTTTTTCAGAATAAAAGGAGATTATTATTTTCCTAGTGTTAACTTAGAGTGTGAAAGTTCTTACTGGAAAGTACTATTTCCAGAGTATATAAAAAATCTGAAATGGATTAAATGCCTAAGTGAGTTCAAAAAGCATCTGGACAAACTTGGAGGAAAAAATATTAAGGGACATTAAGCACAAAAAGAGCATCTTTGGCTCTGGAAGTCCCTGAGCTGCATGCCAGTGGAGCCTGAGAAAGCTTTCTGCTAGAAGTGTACGTTCGTCCTGCTGTATGTTTTGCCATAAGCATCTGGTATCAATTGCTGTTGTAAATGGGATACTTTGCTAGATGGACCTTTGCTATTGCTTTTAGAACTTTTGCACTGCTTTTGCTTTACTTTCCTTCAAAGCACCTGGAGACAGAGTCATTCTTTATAGTGCAGCGTTGTTTATTGTCTTGCAAAAATTGGTGGAAATTTTATATTTCAGGTACCCACCATGGTAATTAAGACATATGGTATGAATATATAGGTAGGAGTACAGTTGGATCAGATGAAAAAAGAATATTGCTTTATCATTTGTTGTGGGAAGAGGAATAGTCTGGACACCTTGCAGTTGTGTCTTAAGAATAGTAGTAGAAGCTGCAAAATTGTGATAATTAAATGATCCCCAAATGATAGTAAGTACCCACTGGAGGACTTATTGTTGTAGGATTAAATCTGCAATGACACCGAATAGTGGGTCTCAGAGAACGTTAATTGCTAGAGAAATTGTTTCTGATAAAATAGAGAGCTACTTATTAGGTCAAAAGTTGCTAAGGTAAATTATGAATTTATTAGTTTCAAAATATTTGATGGGTAAAATTTGACATATATCTGTATGTTGGTGGTGTTTATTTCAGAGGACTGCAAGTTTCACAGCGTATGTTACAGTAGCAATAATTGAAAACCATCTGAGCTTTATGTTGTTCCTTACTGCAACCAATCAATCTTGTGCATAAACCACTTCTCTGTTGTTGTCAGGGATATGTTTTACCTAATACTACTTCCAGCAGTCCTTGTGTTCTTTCATGGCGACCCTTCCCCTTGGGCAATCGCCCAAATTCCCAGTTTATGAAGAGATTTGCTCATACCTGTTGTAGGTGGTTGTGGTCTTCCTTTTTTAGGAAGGTCATACAGTTTTGGATTCCCAAGTCAGCTCTAGGGAGTCATGTTTGCCAAAGTAGGGCTTTTTGTAGCTTTTTTACCGTGGACTCACTGTTTCTTCAGTGTGTCTTATTGTCTGGAAGAGAGATTTGTATCATATTGTCACTGATGTGACACATACTGCTGCTTTATATTAGAAAGGATAATCGGTTTAGTTTGAACATTACCATTTTGTGTTCTACACATAACATAAATTTAATTGCCACCTACTCTTAGCTGAATGCTCAGAAGACCTTTTTGGCTTTTCAGAAGTTCAGATTTCCGTATTTATACAAGAGTTCATGGAACAATTATTGTGTTCTGTGTTGGCAATCACTCAAAAATACTGTTGATTTATCTGTATATTAAAAGGAATGGTCCAGCCATGGCTTTTATTCTGTGTCTTTCTTCTGCCAAGGATATGATATATGAAAGGCCTAATGGCAGTCTAGCTTTTATGGGGTTTGGCCACACAAGGATTTTAACATGTCTCACAAGGTCGTGCAGTTGGTCAGTCTGGTCTATGGAGTCAGATATAGGTTACATCTGTAAGCTGCAATTAATTTATCAACAATGAAGTGAAGGTCTTTCTTTTTCCTTAAAGCACAATAACAAAAAATGTAGAATTCAAAAATACTTTTTCATTTAAAACTTGCCAGCTTTGAAAGAACACTGATATTTGAGAATGCAATGCACATCTACACATAATTTTAGCAACATTAAAGTGCAGCATGCTCTGAGTGATGAAGTGACTAATGATGTATTCATCATTTAATTTAACCTTCTGTAACATTATTCTGAATTAGCTTGCTTGAACAAGAGTATGTCTTAAAAATAATAATTAAATCTTGATTAACGTTTCTAATGATAGCAAATTCATAGAACCTTAGTATGGTGCTTAGATAATAACTACTTTTGTTAACAATGGCCCCTCATTTGTAGTCTGGCTTGGAACAGGTATAGCTTTCAGCATGTTATGCCATTACCTTTTGTAATGCTGTTCTCTTTTTCTTGAGATATTTACCCATTGCAGCCCTTTAACCCCTTTAGCCTATTTATCTTCACAAAGAGTAACTAAATTCCCCTTATTCCTCACTAGAGGGCATGTTTTTAATGTTTTATTCATTTTTATGTTTCTTTATCATTCTGTCTAACTTCTCATCCTGCTTGAAGACTGGTTACCAGACGCAGGTAACACAGAGGTAATTTAACTTCCTTGCTCTCTCAGAGCTTCCCTGGCTTTTTATAAAGTTACTCATCTTTATTAGATGTAGTTTCCCACTGGAAGCTCAAACTGGGCTGATTTTTCTCCATCATTTCCAAGTCCTCTTCATAGCTGCTACTGTTTTCATCTTGTATATATGCCTAATGTTCTTGGTTTTAAACTTATGTCTATATTTTTTCTATGATGAAGCTAGTGAGTGGTTTAGATTCCTTACATTATCAACCTGCTTTTTACATTATTTCCCACATGCCATCATGCCATCTGGATCGCGATTTCTTTTTTTTCCATGTCATCATTTAAAAAATTGCCTAGAGTAAATAAGTGACCTGTTGGCATTCCTCTAGAAACACTTCAGTTCAGTTCACTACCCTTTTGCCATTACATACTGAGATATGTCATTTAAAATAAATTAATTCAGTTAATCTGTTGCGTGTTTTTATTAAATTGAATGTCTCATGGAAGTCTGTTTCATCAAAAGTATTATTTTTAGAAACTAAACTTATAATGTCACCTAAAAAGCCATCAAGTTAATTTAATCAGTTTTTTCATAAATTACAGTTGATGTGTATTATACTACAGACTTTTAAACCTGCAATTATCAAGGTTTATGTTAACTGTGTTGTTATAAAATGCAAAGTACATGTCAGGCTGACAGATCATTGAATTTTTTAAACTATGGACTCGCAATCATTTTTCTTTTTCATCCTATTTTTTTTGAAACTTAGCTTCACTGAAATCAGAGTTAATATCCCAGAGAGCAATAATATTGTTGAACAATCCTTTTAGGACTCTTTAATGCAAAGCATCCACATTCAGGTACGTTAAAAAATGTTAACATTGTTGGGCAGTATTCTATTCTCAGAGTAGGCTAACAAAATATCCCTCCCCTACAATACTGGTGAGGTGATTTATTAACTTTCTTTTCTACTTTCTCTCTGTATTTTTTGTGCAGGTTACTTAACCACAGTGAAATCTGGAATTTCATGTTGGGATGGGGAAAAATAGAACTAATACAAAGATAAGGCTTAGAAGGAGTTTGAGAATAGGTGTAGTAAAAATAAAGACCGAGACAGTGTAGGGAACAAAGCAAGCATTTTGGCATCCACAATATCGTAGAATGAGGAGAGTTTTACAGGAAAGTGAATTGCCACGGTTATAACAAGCTCGGTTTTCCTGCCACAATCAGAGCAATCTGCTGGAGCATAGTATGCAGCCAGATGAAATGATGGCAATATAACTGACTTGTAATGGACTGATTGCCAACTTCAGATGCCACACGGGGACTTGTGTCCCTGCTTTGCTGTGGTACTTTTCAAGCATACATAAAAACACTACATTACGTGCATTGTCATAGTAAGGCAATACTTAATAGGAAACAGGGCATTTGGTGGTTGTTCTCCATATACAGACAGCAGTTTCCTTCTGCCACTTTCATTCCTGAGCGCTGTAATCAATGGTTTGTAGTTAAGAATGCCACTCTTTTCAGTTTCAGCTCTGTTGTTTCAGGCTGTTTGGTGATTCAGGCATATGCCATTCCTTCAGTCTGTGAAATCTGAAAGTCATTTTTGCATTTGGTAATAAGGGAAAACACAGGAAAAAACAACTTTTTTTTTTTCCCCCCCTCACAGGAGTAACTACTTTCATAAAAATAGCGGGTACTGCAACTGTCTAAATTCACTCCTAATGATTGATGAGTTTTATTCCAGATGTGTCAAAGCTGTTTCCCTTTTTTGAATGATTCTTTATGAACAGACAGATCCGCTCTCATGTTTTCATTAAAAATGATTCTATCAACAGCTGTTTTGCAGAACATAACAATGTTTTCCAAGTTACCGTGAACTATATTTTGTTCCTTCTCTTCCTCTTTGTTATTTGAAAAATATATTTCATAGCACAACATTTACCTTTAAAAACATGTGCCATTTTTATTCTTTTTCTCAAGATAGTACTGGAGAGTACATAAGGTATATTACTCAAAACTGATTCAGTATATAGCTCTAGTGAGGAGACAACACAGAAGCAAAATCACTGCCATTTACTGAGCTGGTAAGGTAGTTTACCCTGTAACTTGTATTGTGAAGACTAATATGAATCAATTACAATTGCAAAAAAAAAAATAATAATGTCTTTCACTCATAACACTGAGTAAAACATAAATAAAATCTGTTTTAAGGGAACTTCTACACATTTCATTTTAGCAAGTTCACATTCATTTAAAAGAATAACTTATGCCAGGATCTAATAAATTGTATGATGCAATCTCCCCTTCACTTATATCTTTGGATTGAAAGTAGCATTCATGAAAGGTGAGAATCTCAAATAAACAATTATACGATCTGTTCCATGAAATGAACACAGGAATGACCGATATGCTTTCATATTTACCTTCATCTTTATTCTTTCGTATTCATATTTTAGTATTGCTATAAGCATCCTCTTCATACTGCATTCATTATTTCTAGGATTGTTTAAATACAGAGAGGTCACCTCTTTGCCAGAGGTGTTATAGTCCAACAGAAATATAAGCAAGTGGTTCATCAGTGAATTCTGATTGTGCAGGGATCAGCATTTTCTTCCTAGCTTATTTGAAATGCTGTATTGGGCCCTCCTCCACTCAGGTATGGCACTTGCAGTATGGTTCATGAGTCTGCATTCCACCAAGAAAAGTGCTCTGGGATTAGTTGATTAGAGCTATAATTTCATTTTATTTGAGGCAATTTTTCATTTTCTCTCCATCATGACCCAGGCAGTGTGGTGCTGGAGCAGATGGCTGCCCCATTCTGCAGCATGGACCTGGCTTCCCAGGCCACTGGCAACAGGCATGGGGATGGAGGTGCTCACCTGGTTCTTGCCCTTCTCTTAGGGCAGGGTGCAGCCAGGCCACAACCAGGGGGCTGGGAAGTGCTGACTGTTCTGTAGGATGGAGCCACGGTGGATCTAGTAATAGACAAAACTCAGCCTGAAATGTAAAGAGAACAAATGTCTGTTTTATTGCCTTTTCTTTTTGGTTATCCAGCTCCAATGCACTTTTTAACCTGATTCTCTGAATAACATTGTTCCACGTACATACCTGGAGTGTTTTTACTGTCTCCTATTTGTTCTTTCAGGATTTGTGGATTTAACACTCCATGATCAGGTCCATCTATTGGAGTGTGCCTGGTTAGAGATACTGATGATCGGCTTAGTCTGGCGTTCCATGGAACACCCAGGAAAGCTTTTATTTGCACCTAACCTATTACTGGACAGGTCAGTCTGCATGTTTCTGTGAATTATTTAAGTTAATTTATTTCTACTGCAAACAGATTGATTTTTACCTTGTAGTCATCCTACTGATTGACAATTTGACAGTACGTCATAAGTTAAACAGGGTTATATGGGACTGGAAAAGGAACTCATAAAACCCTAGAAATGCTCTGGAATATGATGCTGGTCATTTATTAGACAAGTAACACGTGTGAAGGTCACCTGCTGCTGGACATGCTTTCTTTCAAAGGCAGCAGAAAATACCTCTTATTATCTGTACAGTTTGTTGCAAAACTAAATGAAATTAAAATTAAATACTGAATCATAATCACTTTAATTCAGATAATTATTTCTGCTTAGCTAAAATCTTCCTAGTTAATCTTAGTTAGAATTGGTTTATCCAAGCAGCCAGACAAATTTTGGAGGAAAATCCTGGTAGCATCTCTTATTTGCAGAGAATACATTGTTGGGTTTTTTTTTTCCTCCTGAAAACTGGAGTCGAATATGTAAAACACACACCAGATTGCTGTCTAAAGCTTTTTTTAGTCAGTATTGCTAATATGCTGTAGGTGTATCTGAGTGAGAAGAAAAATATACTTTTCTGCCATATGATATCCTGGATTTTAGCTGGCAGTCTTCACAAATAAAAGCAGGAAGATTGATAGATTTTTTTAAATGTATTCTACTTATCTTAATGCAAGCTCAAGTCCTCTTTCTTTCCAGTCATGAAAAATTTCAGCCTTGGGAAAGACTGTTAAAAGAGAATAGCCAGTGAGCAGAGGTTTTGACAAATGACTGTGGCAAATCTAGAAACAGTTGCTTAAAGGATTATCCAAGTTACTGGTAGCCCTCTGCTGTTGAAGAACACTGCCCACATAGCAGAGTTGGCAGGAGAAAGCTTATGTGTGCATGTTGGTCACTTCCATGCAGTTTGGCTTCTTGGTGTAAATTGAAGGTGAAGGAAGAGCTGAGCTGAGGAGCTAGAATATACGGGGAGGCAGCTAAGAGCTGGGCGTGCTTCTGATCTCATCACATAGCTGCAGGGGCAGTGAGCTACAGCAAAGGGATGGCGACAGAAAGTCAAGGGCAGTGCCTTCAGCTACTGCAACCATTAGCTGGGTGAATGAATCAAAACTCTTATTAGCAGAAAAATGTCTTTTGAGCAGCTTGCTCCGTTAACAGTGGGGTACTAAGTTCTCATGTTTGCATTTGTGCAATATTAATATTTTGATTCTCTCCCCCCATTGGTTTACTTTTCATATTTTAGTAAAATATAAATTATGATGGCATAAAATATCTCATAGGAATAGAGAATTATTTATTGCCTTAGGAAAAACTTTAATCCACTTGTGAATGATCTGTGAGTTATGGAACTAGATACATGTAAAACACATTCTCATTTTGTGTACAGAAAATATCTGCTTGCCTAAACAAGTATAGTCTTCTCAAGAAAACATAAGCTTAAAAATAATTTCTTAGTGCACATAAGAAGTTAAATTTACTACTGTAGGAAAGTAAGTATAGAATACTATTGAAAATGACTATAAATTGCAATATAGCTTCCAAAGACCAACCCATCTGTTCCACATTTCATAATACAGGTTGTGAGAAAAAATTGAAAACTGAAGAGCAAATCTTTTGTACCATTTTTCCTCCTCTTAGCTAAGAAAAAACAGCTAGGGGATCTACCTCAAATAAAAATCCCCATGCTCTGAATGAATGGAGTCTGAGCAGTTGATTCACACAGTTTAAACTAAGTCTACTGGATTAAAGTAAACAATTGCATGCAACTGCAACCACATATTACTTTAGGTCTCAAAAATCAATTAACTTCATAATCAAAACAGGCTCACTGTTTTCTGACTTTTTAAAAGACTTTTTAAAAATGTAGATGTATTACATCTTCTAATTTTCAAATAATAAGAAAAAATGTTTCTAAGGCATCATATTCTTGCATCGTTCTACTTGTTAGGGATATTTGCTAAAATAAAATAATGAATTATATGACTGGGGAGCACTGATATGCTAATTAGTTAACTAACTCTTGATTACTAGTTAACTAGTGCTAAAAGTAGTTTGATATGCTAATTTGATCTAGGCCTTTGTTATAGGGAAAAACTATATTGTTTGTCAGATTTGACAGGGCAGGAGAAAGACTGATTCAAAGCCTGTTTAACACAGTGGAATCCTTCCACTGCATCAAATATTTGGGCAAATATCACAAGAGTGCAAAAATTGTTTGACGCATTATTCTTGTTGATCTAAGCCATGAAATCATCTGACTGAATGGATAAAATAATGGAAAAGATGGATGCTGTAGTACAATCTCCTTTCGTCTGTTCTTCCCTCCTTACCCTTCAGCATGTTTTTTACAGGACAATCCTTTTCAGTGTTTTCATCCACAACATTCTGTCCTGAATCCCCATCACACTTTCCCTGTTACCTGATCTGTGGGGTTAACAGCTTCTGCAAATATTAATTTAGCTACTGACTATAATCCAGAGTTCCCAACTACAGATGGTGAAAACCAGACCTGTCTCTAACCTGTGTTTTTCTGGACTTAGTGCAAATTCAGTCCTGTTAGCATGGAGTTTTACCATATTTTGCATATGCCTCTACCTCCCTCTGATCATTCTGTGGTAGACATCCTGTCCGATTTGCACATCCCTTTCATTTTTCACATTCAGTCTTCTCCTGTCTCTAACAGTATCTTACTGTCTAGAACTGGAGATAGATAGTCATTTGTATACATCTGTACATAAAGCTCAGGCCATGTCAAGTTTTATTATGCAACTTTTTAACCTTTTGGATAGATAAATACAGTCTTGTTCGTATCTACCTGAAATTCCATAAAAATAACATTCCAATTTCACTCTTTTTTTGAACAAGACTGGTTTTTCTTCTTCCAGCTTACTTCTCCTACTTAGGTCATATTAAACATAAGCTTGTCTTTTCTCTGAAGATCTTTTAGAGACTGTCTTTTCTCATTCTGTGAGAGTCTACTTGTTACATTTTCAAATAAATACCTCTATAATTTTCCTATGTAAAATTCACATTTGAAATACTCCTTGAAAATATCTGTAAAGCAGTCCTTTGTTATTTAAGTTCCTTCTTAAAATTTTGCTTTGCCTATAAGAAAAATTACACAACAATTAAGCTGCCAGTATATGTAGACTACTGCCTTCTGTGTGGATGAATACCATCACATTACCCCTTTCTATTCCCACTCTGCCTTGTAATTAGGTAGGTTATTCTGTGGGGTAATGCACCCTTTCTTATTCTGTTAACGCACTACCTAAACTCTTGAGTCCTGGTTCAAAATCAGGACTTTTAGCAGTCTGCCAGTTACATATAACTGGCACATTTTTACAGTCTACAGCTGATGCTATTTAAAAAAAAAAATCTCTCATGACAACAATTATAGATTAGAAAAATAGGCCCAATCAGGAAAAACAATGTCACACTCACAGTGCTTCCAATTAATGTCCAGCACCTGATAAATCAAAGAAAACCCAGGATACATGCAAGTCCTGTATATTCTGTGTTTGAAAATTAGTATCTTGTATAAGGCAAATCTAGATGTAAAGGCTTATCTTTCTAGTGGCACAAACCAGATGTTTCCTGTCTGGAGGGTTCCCAGGAAACTAGACTTTAAAAATGTCACTAGACCAGGGCTGAAATTTGTCAGGCCCGACAAAAGGCTGTTTAAAATTTTGAAGAAAATGTGATGTTTCTTCAGGAATAAGAAAGTCACATATTATTATATTTTCAAAGGATTTGTTGCTTTCAAATATCATGCTGATCAGAGGTTACTTAAGGGTTTGATACACAATTGTAAAGAACTCATAGCAGAAACAGCCGAATTGGTGATGGAGGTGGATGACTTCTCACCTGAAACATCCTCAGTATCAGCAAAATGGGAAATGCAGTGCTGCGTTTTAAAAAGGAGGGTGGAACTTCCGCCCAGTAAGCCTGGTGAACATTGTAAGGAAACTGATGGGATATCGTCTAAAGAGGAGGATTGGCTGAGGTGTGAATAAACATGACATAGTGGTAAAGAGTCACCATGCATTTTGTAAGGGGAAGACATGCGTCACGAACACGTCTGAGTTCTTTGAAGATATTAACAAGCAAGTGGATGAGGGAGATCTTGTTTGATTTCCAAAAAGTATTAAACAAGGTCCTAGTTTTATGTAGACAAATGTGAACTGAGGCACATAGAAGAAGAATAATCCTAATCTTTACAAACTGCATTCTGAGTTGATCTTTCCATCTCGCTGTTAACAGTAGTCACTTCTGTGGAACCAGCAGTTCTTAGCTCACCAGCAGTCATAAAGTAAATAGACTTTCCCCCCTAGAATCATTACAACACAAAAAAGAAATAGTACAGATTGTTGTTAGTCCAATGTATAAATCTGTGCTGCATCTGTGCTTGGAAGACCGTGCCTTTTTGATTTTCCTTATCTTAACAGGAAAATTGAAAAAACAGGAAAGGTACCCAGAGGGGTTGCATAGGCAATCAAAGAAGGAGACGAGCTTTGGTACAAAGAATAACTAAGTAGACTGACTTCTCTGCCTGTGATGATCAATAGAAGAAGAGAAACAAAACAGAGATGATAGGAATTGCATAAAGTCATGAGCACATTGAGAAGATGTATGGTAATCCACAAGTTATTATCTCTTCCAATCTAGCACTAGAGGTAGTCACTTTAAAATCAGCAGATCTAAATGCCTATATGCTTAGCCCAGGGCTAAATATACATTCAATATGAACCAGTATAGCTGTTCTCGTGTTATGTTCTAACATTATTTTCTTATCACGATTGCAAAAAATGTCTAGCAGCAAAAAATTAGTCTAGGGACTTACAAAATTTCAGTTAAATGTAGTCGGTATTTCCACATTTCTCCCAGGTTATTTCCTTCTTTTTATGGAGAAATCCAGTCTGCTTTTCAGGTTGTTTTTTTTAATTTGAAAACTCTTGTTCACTTACTCTTCCAGCGCTTGATGAAGCTTTTTCATTCTTTCAGAAGAAATTGAAGAATTTTCCTTTTACCGACTCTCATATTGAGCAATGGCAGGCCATAGATCTCTTTAAACTACAGCTAGCACGAATAGCATAAAGACTTCCAGAATTCACTGTATGACTGAACAGCTGAATAACTTACTGCTTTCATGGCTTTGTTCTGAAAGCTTCTTACCACATCTGAAAGGAATCTTTTAAGTTTTCTGTGCAGATAGTGCTTTCCAATATTTTGATAGACAGAAGATTAGATATAATAGAAGAGCACCAGGATGAAATCCGAGTATGTTTTGCTAGTCCCTCACCTTGTAAAATGTTCCAAATACCTGAGGACATCACATTTGTCTGTCACTTGAGTAAGTGCACAACATTTTTTTTTTGGCATTGTGTAATTGTGTATACATTAATTGCCATTGACTTATTAGAAAAATAGAAGCAAAGTGGTCACAGATGCTTGATTCACAATGCTTCATTAGTGACCTGCTGCTCTTATTTATTTCAAAGGGAAAAAACCCAGTGGCAACAAGTATATCTAAATTTGCACTTCACAATAAATTTGAAAAACAATTGTACATTTCATTTTCATCCCATCTTTAATAGCAATAGTTCTGTGCTGGAAACCCAACTCAAAAAATCATCCTGTCATCAGGCTACATACCTGATAGAGCTGAATGGATCAACTTGTAGAGAGTTAAGGAATCTCTTGAAATGATTAAATTTCTCTTTCATCTTTCACTTATTGTTTGATTTTGACATGTATTATTATATTTCAGACGCCAGAGAATGAAAAAAATATTACAAGAGACGGAATTATACATCTTAAAATAATGCAAAAGGAATAATTTCTATATATTGTAAATCAGTCTTTACAGTGCCTTGGAGCAAAATTCAAAGACTACCCAATTTTGTAGTTCAAACAACCTACAACCTAAATGTAAATCAGGTGGACCCTTCCAGAGTTTGAGGAGCTGCTGGGTAATACTCAAAGTGATGAACTCTTAAAAAGAACTAAAAAAAAAAAAAAAAAAAAAGAAAAAGAAAATTCCCTTTCATTATGATTTCCCAATTTTCAGCTGTTAGAAAAAGAGGTTCCCTGGGTGAGTTTTCAGGCACAGAACAGAAGTTTTCAGAGAAAATGAAATCATTTCTGGATTCAAGATAGCCCCTATATAAATTCTAAGATTGCTTGTTCATCTAGTCACTCTGACCTTGGAAGCTCAGGTCCAAGTTCTAGGTCATGTTGAATTGTGATGCTGATTTTTCCAAAATTAAACTTTCTTTGCATTTCTGATATGAAGAGAGTTTTGAAATATTTTTGGCTTTAAGGTGGTTCAGACTGAATATAAATTAAACTGAAAAAGGCCTTCCTGTCAACAAGAATAGCATTTTTTCAGCAAATTATTGTAACTTTATTATTCCCATATGATGACCCTTCAAAATAATTTTCTAATCTAAATGTCTCAAATGTGACAAAAAAAAAGTCAGTTTTCTTAGAATTGTTATAACAGCATTTTAGAAATTTTTCCTATCTGACGTATTTGTGGATCCATTTCACAGGATATTTTACCAAGAAAAACTAATTTTAAAAGTACCTAGTAGTTAATTGTCTATGGGTTTCAGACCTGATTCACCACTGCTGAAATGCATGGTGTACTCTTACTTTATCTGCCTAGGCAGATGATCCTCTGTTGATCTAGTCAGTAAAGACACTTAGTCATGACTCCATGGCTCTGAGGGCAAGGGTCAAGGGCATGGGAGCCCAGGTGGTCAATCTACTGGGGTGGCTGAGGAAAAGGGGCTTGGGGAAGAGTCAACAACTGGTTGCATAGCTGGTGTCAACAACAGGGATTCAACTTTTATGGTCATCAAGTGGGGCAAAAGCATAATTTCCACAGGCTGAACAACCTGGTGACCAGGCTTTAAACCAGGAATGACAGGGGAGGGAGATGATGGCCCACAGTCAAACGAGTAGCAGACTGGGCTGGCAAAAACAAGAAAACGCAGGAGAAGACCCCCCTAAGTGTGCATATGCACCTAAATATGGAAGTGCCTACAGGACAGCATGATGGGGGAAGCTCCATACATTTTCTGGAAAATCAGCCCAAGTGGGTGCTTTCTGAGCCAGCAATGCTCCCTCAGGGCAACCAAGGCCAATAGCCTCCTGGGCTACATTAGGAAAAGCATTACCAGCAGCTAGAGGTAGGTGATCCTTCCTCACTGCTCAGCCCTGCTGAGGAAAATCAGGAGTGCTGTGTCCAGTTCTGAGCTCTCCAGTACAAGATAGACATGTACATACTGGAGTGAGTCCAGTGAAGGGGCACAAAGATGATTAATGGACTGGAGCATCTCTCATGCAAGGGTGAGAAGACTCGGATATGATCAATGTGTGTAAATACCTGATGGTGGGGGAGAAGTAAAGAAGACAGAGCAAGATTCTTCCCAGTCACAGGGCAAGAGATTGTGGAGTCTCAATCCTTGGAGGTACTGAAAACCCAACAAGATATGGTCCTGAGCAACCTGCTGTAGGTGGCCCTGCTCTGAGCAGGGACACTGAACTAGATGGTCTCCAGATAGCCTTCCCAACTTCAACAATTCTGGTATTCTGTGACTAACTGTAGGTGAAAATAATTTTAAACTAGATTTTTCTTTCTTTTTAAATTTATAAATGAGCTACTCCATACTTATTGCAAACATTTGTCAAGGATGACTTTTAGATATTGGACTTACTTTAAAACTTCTGAATAAATTTTAGCCAGCAATTGATCCAAACCTCTGTTCTGATGAGCTTATATCAAAAAAGAAACGAAGGGCTCTTAATAGTACACTCCAGGAACAGCACAATGTAATACCACCCATCAACTGGAGTCTATAAAGTTCTTCAGGGTGTGTAATTTGAAAGCCAGTGTTCAGAGAGAAGTGGGATGAGTGAAAGATGTTGCTACTCTGAATTGCTTTGCTACCACCTTTAGTAATAAAGGCTCATGAACAAGCCGCTTTAAAAAAAAACCACACAGGAAACAACACAACTGAATCACTACAGAACAAGCCTTATATCTTTAATTTCTCTTTCTGAAGCTCTCACCTTCATGCCCACCTACCACTTACCAGTCGATTTGTGTGACAGTACAAGCCTAATTGTTGTGATCAAAACAGCCGTTTTTTAAAGCAAAATGTTATTTAACCTCATGAGTCTGACACAGAAAAATAAGTAAGGTAGGCATTTCTCCTCATCAGCAGGCCTTGCATTTAATACTGTGATTTAGTTTACTTGTAGTGTCTGCTTTTCTCTTTGCCTCCTGTTTTTTGGAGATCGCTGTTTTGTTCTAGATCTTTGGGGGCTAATTTTTTTTCAGATTGTATTCTTTTCCTGCTTACCTTTCCCCTAACTTTTTCCACAATCTCCAGAATTACTGGTTAAATGCAGGATGGTCTGAAGTAAAATGTCACTGATTATACCAATTTCCGCATCTTTTAATTATCAATAAAGCATAGCATTGTAGTAAAGGGGGGGGTCCTCAGTTAGTTAAGTAGCCCTCCAACACCTACCTGGAAGTATTTAGGCATTCTGATGGATATTCTTGATTTGGTCCTAAAACCTTGGAGATGGAGCTTTCCTGACACCCTGCTTCATCAAGCTGTTTTAGTGCATCACTGTACATAAGAGTGGAAAGTGTTTATCAATGTCTATTAATAGAACTAATGTATATAGAACACATTAATATATATAAAAATCATCTCTTGTCTTGAAGACAGGCACCACCTATGCATGAAGCCTGCAATAATATTTTAATGGATAGAACATAAAAAAAAAGTTAAAATATTTTGACAATTCTTTAGTGCTTCAGGAATAGCACAAGCTATAATCGTTCTGCTTTGTCTTTTATCTATTCCCAGTCTTCCTCAATTTCCTCTCTTATTTGGCTTTATTTTAACATCTCTCATTTGGTGTGTGAATTAACCACTGCTTTTGGGTCAGAGCTAGCTCAAGGAGCAACCAAAAGAGATATCAGAAAAGATTAGCACACCTCAGGGGGTGGTGGGCTGGTAATTTTGTCAGTAATGGAAGAGGTAGGAATTGCCTGTTTGAGGCTCAGGCTCAATCCTAATTGTTGCTTTGTTGCTATATAAGAGAGAGCTGTGCTTGGTGAAAACTGCTGCTGTGCATGGGCAACCACTTTTTTCAGCCTGTTTTGGGGACGTGATGATGCCAACAGGAGCAACTCCAAGGGCAGGTTATGTGAAAAAGTATAAACATAACTTCCGAGCTCACTGGAGAAAAGAGAGGCTTGCTCTTAGGGGTCTCTTCTGCTCCTGTCTCTTTTCATCCCTCAAAATTATGTTTGGAACAGATATTTCAGTTTTATTTCTGATTTGGCAAATGTCTGTTTCAAGAAACTCTTGAAGGGAAAAAACCTGATTCCATGTTGAATTATGCTAATTCCAGTCCAGTACTTCTCCAATTGCCCAGCTGTGAGTGATTCTTAGACTGTGATTCATGCATTGACACTAATGGCACATATTTTTGAGTAAGTAGCCAAAAATATTGTATTTGTTTAAACAACAAGAAATAATTACTGCAACAGTGTTGTAAATCAACTGAAATAGATTTTAGTGAACTACCTCCCACCTCCAAAAAAAGAAGAAAAAAAAAATCAAAATTAATAGTTGAAGGTAATTTTCTGCAAAATGTACATGCTCTCATTTTAGGTTTCCTCCCTCTGAATTTGTGTCCTTTCCTGTGGACAGATAGACATACTTCCTTGCCTATGCCATGACTCAATAAGTAATGAATTAGACATAAAGCCTAACTAAATATAATAGAAGTATGAGAATGAGGTGTAAGGAAGATAAAATGCCGAGCAGCTACGCACTGAGATTGAATAGACTATAATGAACAGGAAGGATTGTATTCCTTCCAAACCTGTCTCCAAGCTTAAACTGAGGAACAGATTTTGCATATGAGAAAGTTAGCTTAACTTTAAAATTTTATTTTTTTCCTCTGTTTTATATTCTGTGCCAGATTTATGCATAAACTGAAGCCAAAGAGCTATAATATGGCGATGGGTTTTTTTTACCACTGAATTAGTAGATCAAACCTTATTTGTATGATTTAAGGATTGCTTTTATTCT
Organism: Egretta garzetta; assembly: GCF_000687185.1. NCBI lineage: Eukaryota > Metazoa > Chordata > Aves > Pelecaniformes > Ardeidae > Egretta > Egretta garzetta. The sequence continues at coordinate 50,798 of NW_009260493.1, forward strand.
TTGTGTGGGTGCTGACTGTATGTTTCGATTCTCGGTTAAAAAGCTCCACACCAGTAATAAATCCTTGCTTCTAATGGTACCCTCTGAAACTAAATCCTTTCAGGAACTTCTCCAACAATTTACTTTAGAAAAAAGAATTTCAGTTGTAGATCATTTCGTCCAACCTGCTTCTTGAAGCAAGACCGTTGCCAACACCAGCTTAGACCAGCTGTGACTTTGTCTAACTTTCTTGAAAATCTCGAAGGGTGGAGAACACACAGCCTCTCTTGGTACCTGTCTCAGGGTTGCAGCACCCTTCTACAATCCAGCCTGAACCTTCCAAGCTGTAGTCTACAGCATTTAGTTGCCTTTTGATTTAACATTCACTGCTCCTGAGAAGACCTTTGTTATACCCTGTTTGTAATGTCCCTTCAAGCAGTTGTAGACTGCAGTTTTGTCTGTCCCCTCCCCTACACACTTTGCTTCCTTCTCACAGGACTGAACAGATCCAGTCACTCAACCCCTCCTTGTAGGCCATGCGCTGCATTTCTCTGATCATCTCCACAACAGGGGGAGACACCCAACATCCTTGTTGAGCTGAGGGGCCTGAAACTGGAGACAGGCACAGCCTGAGAAGGACCAAGTAGAGATGGGGGGGAAATAATTTCTCTTGTTCTTCTGACCCCATTCTTCCTAATATAACTTGCATGCAATTTGCCTTATCCACAAAGAGAGAATGCTGTTGGCTTATATTTTATTTGGTTTCCATTTTCCAGGAGGGCTGCTGCTCCGCCCTGTGTTTTTCCAACCTGTACTGATGCATGGGTTTATTTGGCCCTGGGTACAGAATTTTATACTTCTCCTTGTTGAACTTTGGGAGGTTTCTGTTGGTTCACTCCTCCAGGGTCCCTATAACACTGAGGTTGTGCTATGTAGTGTTATCAACCTCCCTCCAGCCCCAATTTAGTATCATTCACAAATTTGAAGGTGAATTTATTATCATCATCCAGATTATTGGTAAAGATATTAAAGAGCATTGGCTCCAGAGTCAGCCTCTGGAGTACTTATTACCTACCAGAAGCTACCTGTTGAGCCATTACTGCTACATTTCGATTCTGGTGATCCAGCCTATTTTCCACCCATGTATCTCTCTGTCTGCTCAGCCTGTACTTCCCTGGCTTACAGGTAAGAATGTTGTAAATCAAAAGCCTGACTACAGTTAAACTCTATTGCATCCACTACCTTCCTTTTGATCATTTAACTAATTGTTTCATCATAGAGTCAATCAGGGTGACGAAGCACAATCCAGTTTCCTGGATCCTCCTTGATTTCATCAAAGTTGAGTTAGCCTTCTATTTGTCAGGGACCTCTTGATTTTTTCTAAGCAATAGATAGTAGTGTAATGAATACATTGACCAACTATTTCAGCACCCTGAAATGAACCCCATTTGGCTTCAAGGATTGGAATTACTCTTCAGGGTAATTGCTAATACTCTAAGTAATTCCCTAACCTGTCAATATGCTTCTGTTGACTTTGCCAGTGAAATCTGGCACACACAAAAAAAGAAAAGATGTTGAAGGTTTCAGTCTATTCCATGTAGTCAGTTACTAGGTTTTCTCACCATTTGTCAACTCATCGTTCTCACTGAAATTTCATTTGTTGCTGCCATACTTGTAAAATCCCTTCTTGTTACCCTTTGTGTCCCTCACTAGTTTTAGGCATAAATGCTCAAACATTTGGTACTCCTCCTTTGCTGCCTGCTCTTATTTCTTTTGCCTTTTAGTTCATTAAGGGGCTTCTTGCTTAGCCAAGTGGATCTTCTGCTGAAATACCTGGTCTTCATCTGCAATGGGATGGACTTGTTCCTGAGCTCTCAATAAGTTTTCCTTAAAATATTGTCTAGTTGCCTTGACACTTTTCCCCACCATGTCTGCAAGAATATTCTGCCTATCAGTGCTACTGTGTGCAGTAGAGCAAGGGAAGTGATTATTCTGCTTTTATTTGGTGCTTGTTAGACCATATCTGGAATACCACATCCAGCTTTGTGCGCCTCATTAAAGGAAATGTGTTAATAAACTTCAGTAAACCTAATGGAGAGCCACCAAGGTGGGAGCATGTGCATTGTGGCTAGGAGAAGTGGATTTGTTCAGCCTGGAGAAGAAATGGCTTTTGAGCATGCCTAGCCTAAAATCTACAAGGAGGTTGTCAAGGCCCTTTATTAACGATGCCTGATGGGAGACTGAGAAACAGGAGTCATAAACTGAAGCAGAGGAGGCTCTGACTAGATATAGGGGAGAAAAAAAACATGATGATGAAAATAATTAGGCTGAGAAAGGTTGTGCAGTCTCCATCCTTGGAAGGTTTCAAGACCAGACTTGTGTAAAGCCTTGAGTGAGCTGACCCTGCTTTGAGAGGGAGGTTGGACTACAGACATCCCAAGTTGCTTTCCAGCTTGAATGATGCTATGATTCTGAAGACTTACTAAAGTTAATGCACATAGTACTTTTATGCAGTAACTTACTGCCTTTGATTCACATGCTTTAACTTCCCTAAACATTTCCTGATAGCCAAGTGTTAAGGATTTTTCTGAGAATACACTCTGATGCTTTGCAGTAAACAAGCTTTTATTATTTTATTTTCAGTAAGCTGAAAGTATACAAAGACAACAGCATGATGGTGGGATAAGGATAATTTTCAGATCTATTGCTTAATTTGTCCTTCAGGAAAGTTATCTAGGCCTTCCTAGATAGGCCTTCCTATCAGCTGGACATATAGCTGTGAAGATGTGATAATATTATCAGTTTATGTTAGAAAGTTAGAATGCAATTCAGGAGAACTGGAGATTCCTACCACAGATAGTTTTTGTTGGTTAACAAAGAAAATCAATGTTGTAGCCTAGATGGTAAAAACTTCTGATTAGAAGCCTGCATTTCAAAGACACTGAGCTTGTGTAGTTCCCACTGATTTCAGTGGAGCTGGATCTGCTGTCTAACTCTGAAAACAAAGCAGAAATATTTGAATTGTTGCTTGCACATATGACTACCTAAAGCTGTGTATCTAACTTAATTTAAAGCACTTAGCTCTACGTAAAGAGATACTCCTTATGGAGTAGTTTTGTATTTCTCACACAGCAGATAGCAAAGCAAATGAGATTAGAAAGTACTTGGAATCTCTTGAGTGTACATAATTTTTATTTATCATCTACTATATGAGTTCAGTTGGTGGGAAATAGACACACATGGAGATTAGACACATGGACTATGTGTGGCAGGACTAGAGATTTTTGTCCAGAGGTTGTATTTGTCAGCAAGAGGATCTTGATGCAATATTGATCTTGCAAACTACAGTCCATCGAACTATTTTTGTAAAAAGTACTCGGGAATCATTCTTACTTGTTATCAAAATGTCTTCTCCATCTTATGAGTTGCCATAAGGCATTTTAAAAGGTCTCATTTTACAGATAACATACTGTTTCTTTTTAAATTGTGGTCTTGGCTATGAAAATTTTGCAATTTGTTCGGACTGTGTAACATTTTGAAATAATTAATTAATCTTTCTCTAGATATAGGCAAAAATGTTCTATCAGAAGCAGTGGAACTTGTCCCCACTGCAAAAATTCACGTTTGTTTTACTTCCACAGGATTTAAATTTTAGCACACAAAGCAGATTTTGAGGTAACAGTAATTGTTTGTATCCTCATGCCTTGTCTTGAGTGCCTGAATTTTTTCAGATTTTATTTGACAGTGGTGTTATTAAGTACTGCTTTGCCTTTGTATATTTTATTGATGTCCAAACAGAGGAAGAATATACTTGAATCCAACCAATTCAGGTTTTAGCTTTCTTCTGCCTAAGCAGGATTTATCAGGGCAGCAAGATGATTGCTGCCAAAGAGCTCTCTGCATCCAGCACTGAACAGTGTAACTGATTGGTCATTAAATCACTGCGAACTCTCTGCCAGAGTTCAGATTCAGCCTTCAGGCAAAAGAGACAGCACTGTGAATTTCAGTAAAGTCATGTTTAGATATACAAGGCTGAGATCAGTCCTTCAGTTCAGCTCATCAGTCCAGGCATTGTAAATAAGTGTGCAAAAGGCATCACAGGCTTTACCTGGAACATAGCATTGACTCTGCCTGCCTGCCTGCTCATCTTAAAACTTAGACTTTTGTCAACAACATTTTACACTGCGCTTTTTATCATTGTGTGAGGGAACCTAACGTGACATTATCAATGTTGCTGGTCATGCCCAAAAAGCTGCTATAGTTTAAATCACCAGTTCTTCAGTGAAATTTTTAAGAGCCAGAAAAGGCCACAAAAGTTGCATTGCCAAGTGTTGCAGCTTGTGGCCAGGTGCCTGCCATGCAACGGAAATCAAGTTCTGAGCTAGGTGCTAGTGAAATGCATGGGGAGAATGAGGCACTTTTCAGGAATGCTCACCATGCAGCTGCCTGATAGCCCACAGGGACCTGAGGCAAGAAGGAGCAACCCATCCTCCTTATTAAACATACCGTTCTACTATTTCCATTCCCAAGGTCGGATCATCTCTTTCTCACAGAAAAGTCAGAGAACAAGTCCTGTTGTAACAGTGACTGGAAAACTTGCTTGGAACCCCACATTTTCAAATATTACTGTATTTTAACCAACACCCTACTGGCTGTTTTAAGGGAGTATCTCTCACTTTGTTTTCTTGATGTCGTTCTGCTTTTTTGAAATATCTCTGAAAGTAGATTAAATAACTTCTGTCATACGCCATAGTCACTGGCCCGTAGGCAGTGCTCTGGGATAAGGGAGATGTAGATTTAAGTTCAAGCACCAAATTAAGCTGAATAGGGATTTGAACTTGAAAGGAAACTGGTGCACAAGTGCTCACAGATACCCCTTCTTCTTTGGCTCAGTTTTAGGTTTAGACCTGATTGAGCAGTGCAAAGAATTTTCTAAGGCTGTAGTCAAAAAGGAAGATGATTGCTTTGTCCAAGGGTCTGGTGTGGGCTTAGCTACAGGGTCTCAAAAGCACTGAGGCAGGTGTGCATGTGCTGGTAGTCAGCACTGGTTTTGTCACAGTGAGATTAGGAGATGCTCAATCTGTGTTCGCGTTACAAATTATAGTGGAATAGCCATCTGGTCATTTGAAATTTCTTTTGCATTTTCCTATAGCAATAATATTCAAAATTTTGTTCATAAAAGCCATACCTAAAAAATAGTATATTTTTAAACAGCAGATCTGATCACTCATTAAGTCTTACGTGTTAAAATTTCACTAAGGAATTCCTAATGAAAGTAAAAGTATGTAGTCTTTGGTAAAAGGTAGCAATGTAAATCATAAAATCATAGAATAGCTTGGGTTGAATGATCTAAAATTCCATGACCAGAAAATCTGTACACTAATTTTTTATAAAAAATAATTATAATCTTCATTAATTAAATTTAAAGGTTTGGTTGAGTCAATCTCTTGTGTGCCACCACAGTAATGCCTTGGTGATGAGTTTATGAAATTGACATTTTGGGGGGGAATATGGTATTTAATTATTTATTCATTTCATGTGGGACGCTGAGAACTATGCTTTTGTAATCATACATATGCCAAATAAGCATAGAGTGGGATGTCACGGCCTAGGTAGTGAACTGATTAAATCAAACTGGCAGGGAATGATCCAGGGGGATGGAAAGTTCATGCTGCCACCAGGTTAAAGCTGTGAATATCTCCCCCTTAATGGCATTCACACAGGAATCAAGGGAAATGTGTAGAGGGCATGGTGGAAATCTTTGACATGCTGCTGGCTACTGCTGCTCGGTTCCGCATGATGAACCTTCAAGGGGAGGAATTTGTGTGCCTTAAGTCCATCATCCTACTCAACTCTGGTAAGTGGTGTGCTTTGCTGTCACTCGGGTCATTGTGGTTGCTTCTGCATGTGGTTGAATGCTGCTTGTTGGTGCTAATGATGTTTTCATTTTGAGACAGCAGCAATCAAAAGGGGGCTGTCAACATAGATGCAGGCAGAGCCACCAGGCAGGGATGGAAGCGGGCAAACCTATTCAGTGGTGTAGATGGGACCCAGCAGACTAATACAGTAAGTAGCTGGTACACTGCATACAGCTGATTGCGGAGGATGGTCAGAGCAGTGTTTTGAACTAGGTGCTGGCAGGTCTTAAAGCTCTGGTTAAAAGACACTGAAGTAGCTGGAAGCCACACTTAGCACATCCAAAGGCAATGCTTGGTTGTAAATCTACAACTCCTTTTTTGGCCATGGCAAAATAAGGGGAAGTAGTGGCCAAAATGTGGCTGAGTTTATCATGGTTTAGTTTATATTAAAGTACAGGCATCTAAAACTGATGTTGTCACCTTCCACTTCCTTTATAGTTGATGAAATAAGTATTTTTGGGCTGTAATTCTCATTCTGAAGTACAGTTCAAAAATAAGTGGCTAGATAACAAGTGGAGGTATAGATATAAATATGTAAGGTTAGCTGACTTGTATTCTGCATGAGATGGTTGACATATGTAAATTCAAGTCAAGGCATGTGAGAGAAAATTTCTGTTGCACACCAAAGGATCCTTTTCTACTTGAAATGAGAAAAAACTCCAGGAAATTTATATTTAAATGCATAAATAAGGCCCACAATGTTCTGGTGGAAATGATAGAGGTCTAAAGTAATCATATAGGCACCAACATAAAAATTTTAGACTCAATTCTCTGCTAAGTTTTTACCTAATGACTAAAGATGTCAGATTTTCCCAACCCTGAGAATTTACCATCTTGTTCTCCCCTTTTCCTGTTGGGTTTAAACTCATAGATAGTACCAAGCTCTAGACAAAACATATGTGGAGGGCTGTATGTCCTTTTTATTCAATGGTTTAACAGATCCCTTGCCCAAGCTGTATGAAATACAAATTCAGGTAATTCCCACCAAAGGCTAACTCTAAACACAACAGACTTTGCTTTATTATCAGCACTTCTTTATGGAAACTTGGACCTGATCTACTCAAAAAAAAAAAAATCAAGAAAAATGATCTATTTATACAATGAAATATAAAATGTTTCATTTATGTTCTATGAGATACTAATGTGGTTCAGGTTTTGTTGTGATTGTCACCAATTACCAAAAAGTGACATCTAAGGCAAGCACCTGGCATATTAGGAATGAAGGCCTATTGTTTTTATTTTGGATGCCAGGGTGTGACAATTGTAATTACTGCTTGACATTTTACTTTCCTTTCATTGTTCTGATAATTATAACAGAATATTTCCTAGAGTATATGTTCTTCCTGAAAAGTGATGCTCCTCCAGATTTTTAGCTAATATGTTCAAATGTAATTATCCTCTAAAATAAATTTAGAATATGTAATTGATTTATAGAAATACTGAGTTAGAAAAAAAATAGAATCAGAAGTTTGAATAAAACACATTAAATGTTCATGTCTTGAACACGAAGACTTCAAGCCGTGTTGTGAGAGTTTTTGTCCCCCTGCTGTATTTAATATTGATCCAGAAAACTAAATTTGGTATTTAGACAAAACTCTGCCAGACCAGCGAATCTCGCTACGTTAATGGGATTTTTCATTTCAAGATTCCCCTAAGGAAAAATTGTAAAAAAGAAATATAGCAAGCGAAGTCAGTGATAATCAGACAAATTTCCTTCTGCATGTAAGAGAGGTGGGACCACTGAATGAGGCTAGGAGATACTAGGTCTTCATTCCTTCAAGGTTCATATCCAGCAGGTTTGAATCAGTAGTGCTCTGTGTGGTAGAAAAATTAGGAGGCTAAACTGCATTACAGAGATAAGTAGCGTAACTTGGGGTATGTGTAATAGTTGTGTGAGCATTGTTTGGCACAGATATCCTAAAATGTCTTGTGGAGATGTTTTTCTTCATAGAATGTAGCCAGCCTCCTTAGGTAAAGTGTTGGACACAGATGAAATACTATGTGGTCTGAAGCACACGGTGTACATGATGCATATGGAGAGGCTGAGAGAGCCGGGTTTGTTCATCCTGGAAAAGGGAAGGCTAAGGGAAGGTCTAACTGCAGTGCTCAGATAGCTGATGAACAGGTTATGGACAAGCCAGGGCCAGATTATTCTTAGATGTGCAAGAGGAAAAGACAAGCTGCAATGGAGAGAAACCACAGCAAGGAAGATCCTGACTAGATGAAGAGAACAAAAAATCTTCTCAGTGAGGGGTTAAGTGCTGGAACAGGTTGGCCAGAAAAGTGGTAGGATCTCTATTCTCGTTGATACTCAAAACTCAGCTGGACAAAGCTCCGGGCAGCTTGACCTAACCCTGAAGGTACCACTATTTGAGCAGGAGGTTGAAATAGATGACCTCCAGGCCTCCCTTAATCTGATATTTTTTTTTTTTTTTTTGTGATTGCACATGTAAAGATACACAGATCTTCTATTAAAGAAACAGCAGATAAACACACAATGAATTTTTGGCCCTTATGTTATCTGTATTATATATGCGTACAATTAAAGCAGCTGATGTCAAATTATTTAAACAAGTAGAATAATTAATCAAATTGGATCAATTATGCTACATTTCATATTTAAAAGCAGTCTGCATTTGCATTCTAAAGCTTTGCATGGATTTAATTCACTGAGTGCCCACAAACATTTCTTTATTAAATCCTTGGAAATGTGTTAGTGTCTTCACATGAGGTAGTGCTGTTGGACATTTATTTTCTTTTTTTTTGGTAACAACTTTCAAGGCTGTTTAGTATCTTTACACCCCTTTTCCGTGTGATCTTGGGCAAAATGTAAGTGATTTTTTTTTTAGTTTCACTCAGTGTCTGTGGAAAAGATGGGATGTTTTGTTTATAAAGCAGAATATACATTTACGATACTTCTGAATTTTTCCTGAGATATCAAGGCGACAGCATGTCTGTAACAAGGACAACATTGTCTCTAGCTAAATAACAAACCAGAAGGTGCTCCTCTAAAGCTGCAGCAATAAATCTTTCAACTAAAAAGCAAATTTTACTTTCAAAAACCACATTCAGCTCAATAATAAAGGGCTGGTTTTTAAGATTGGAAAATAAGTACTAGAAACATGAAAGGGCAACATGATGCCACATGATTTACTTTTGAGTGTGTCTGGAAAAAGGAGTGGTGTTATGTGGCAAAGCAACAGGCTTTCATTTTGGAGATGAAGATGTAGGTCATGTCTGCCATAGCAGCTGATTTACCTAATTAGTTGGCTGGTTAGTCCATAGAGATGGGAAGATTTAGCTGCTTTTATGCATCCTGTAGACCTCCTGATACATCATTCCGTGTGACTGCTTGTTATTCTATTCTCCTGATTTTTCCAGTTCCTGTTAAATTGTGCTTTTTATTTATTTCTTTATTTTGGGTGTGGATGATTGCATGGTACAGAGCTGAATTTGCTCATAACTCAGCCTGGCTTGCTACAGATCTAGCGCAATGGGGCACAGTGGAAGGGGAAGAAAAACCTTGGGTACTGTTTTGTAAGCCTGAACTCTAAACATAAAGATAGTTTAAACTGGGGTTTATTGTGACAGAAAAGATGGAGAGGACATTGTCCTCTACGGTAATATACAAAAATATATCACTATATATAGTGACGCATATAAAATTATATCACTATATATCAACAGCTGGCACAACAGCGCTGCAGTCCCTGAGGGACCCTGTTCTGCACAAAGCTTTGTGTTATGGGCACAGACCAATAGGCTTTACTGGTTTGCAGGGTAGTGCTTTCTCTACTCTCGCTCCTATTATGTTTTACAATACTGACCTAAGGAAAGAGCTGGAAAACAATCTGGTAGCTATTCAATTTAGGCTTGCTTTCAGCTTCAGAGCTTGGAAAGACCTTTGAGACTGTTAAAACTCACTTTGCTAAGACAATTTTCTCTACTCTTGTTCCAAAGCTATGCTCGTGTGTGTATGTATGTGATGGATAGCTGGCATTTCTTTGGGGGAAATATCTGGTCATTGGCCTGGGGCAGGAGCAATCACTGGGGGCAGGGGGGCAGAAAGGAAAACCAAATGTCATTTTTCTTGGCAGTTATTGACTAGGAATTGCCTGAAGTCTCTATATTTTTGGGGGAATGCTTTTCTTGATTTACGCTTTTTAATAGCTTCTAGACTAGACCTAGGTGAGAAACAATTCCTCCTAACAGATTTTTTCTTTTGCTGGTTTCAAAGGTATGAAAGCAAGGGGTATTGCTACAAGGGCACAATAGCATCCTCTGGCTGAAGTAAGCTGCCCTGGGGGCACTATGGACTTATGAGACTAATGTTTCCTTCTAATGGACTGTGTTTTGCCAGTAATATTTAAGAATCTTGCCCCTACAGGTACCTGCTAAGCTGTAAAGCCTGGTATTGTCAGTAGGCATATGTGAGGGTTGTTAAGAGTCATTCAGCTGAGAAAAGCCCCAGGAGCTGTTTCTCTTTGGTGAATTCATTTCAGTAAAAATAATAATAATCATAAAAAGCTTTGTGAGAAAAGAGGCCATTGTACTATCTATCTGTATCAAATGCAAAGCAATATTCATGCCAAAATTGAGAGCTCTGACTGGCAGTTTTCAAAAGTTGTGTTTTGAGTTACCCTTTTGGCTTTTTTAACCAGTCTCTCTCTCTCTCACTTGCTCTCTCTTTCAGAGACACTCATGCTGACATTCACAAACACAAATTTGTATTTCTTTTTAGTACAGAAGACCCAAAGTCATAAAACCTACTTGCAGGTTACAGTAGTTCTAGGTGTTATGTCCTTGAAGTACCAAAACGATGTGAGGAGGTGAGGTGTGTCAAGAAGATGGTAAAAAAAAAAAATCTCCATTTTCCTGACTGCTAAGATATATGGAAAAATATTCTTGTCTTCAAATCCGATGGTATAGCCCCCAGGCTACAAACAGGCTAGAGTATATATATCTGTGTATGTGTGCATGTTAGTGTGTGTGTGTGTGTGTGTGTGTCTTTTTTGTCATAATATCACTAACTGCACATTGTGGTATATATATGAAGTTTTAAAGAAAAGCAAAATGAAAAGTAATTCCAGAAACCATTTTTTTCCAAGGGCAAAATCCAAATTTCTTCTTGGCTCTGTGAGCTGATACAAAAGGGCACAGGATTTGTCAAGTACGTTATAGGCACAAGACAATGAACATACCATGATCAAGCCGGTTTAATTGTACATACAACCTAAGCTTTTGCTGCCTCAGGACTGGATAATGGTGATACGACCTGTTTAGAGTTATTGGCTCAATCCAGAAGATTAAAAAACTGGTGCTGAATGCAACAGCTGTCTTTTGGCAGCACAGTGCTCCTGTGACCTGATTCACATTGGCTGTATGCTGTCGTCCAGAACAAATTAAAGATAAAAACGTGTGAGAGAGTTTAGATTTTCCCATAGAGAGAGCTGATTTGCTTCATGCACCCAGGGTTTACTACTGTCAAAAGCTCTTATGCCTGGGTTAGCATGTTTTATAGGAGCTGTAGAGGGGCTGATGGAGGGCGAGTTTGAAGGTGTTTTGATCTCTGGAAAAATTTCCTTCTCGTTCAAATCTTCAGGCTGCTCACTTTCAGCAGTAAGCAATGTAAGATGGCTAAATTGTCACAGGTTGTTTTGGTCATGTTTTTTAAAGGAGACCCGGGTTTGCAGGTGAAGGAGCACATCTTTCAAAGCTCTTGCTTGGTTGGGAGGGTTTTGTTGAGGTGTGTGCATAAACAAATGCTGATTTTGTTTGCATGTTTCATGGTATTATATTATCCAGTCCTAGATTGAGTACCAAACCACCAAATATCAAACGTTAAACAGCAGAGAAAAATGCCCAAAACTGCCAAAGGCCTGGTCTGGTCTGTAAGTATTGCAGAGCTCTCAAGGGGCAACAGCATCTCCTCAAGGGTTTGGAGCTGAGGGGCTGAGAGAAAAGTGCAGCCCCAGGGTAGGTCTAGCTGCAAGCTGCTGGTGTCACCTGCCACCTGGCCCAGATCTTGGATGGACCTGGGCAGGGAAGAGGCAACATCTTCCTCCTCCTGCTTTGCCCACAGTGACCAAATCCAAGCCCCAGGGTCATTCAAACCAGTGACCCGGCTGGCAGGCAGGAGAGCTGACACACAGTCTGCTCCTATGGTTTAACACAGCCGAAGAGGCCAGCCATGAGGCGTACCTTGGGCAAGTCTGACGCCATCAAAGTAATTTTTGTCTGTCATTTGTTTGTTTTCTTTCTCCTTCCTACTCCAGGTGTGTACACTTTTCTTTCCAGCACCTTGAAATCTTTGGAAGAAAGAGACTATATTCACCGTGTTCTGGACAAAATCACAGACACTCTGATACACTTAATGGCTAAGTCGGGTCTTTCTCTGCAGCAACAACACAGACGACTGGCTCAGCTCCTCCTCATCCTCTCTCACATCAGACACATGAGGTGAGAGCAACCACACAGTCAGCTCTCCTGTGCTGGTCCTGTGCAAGGGAGGTTTCACAAAAGCACATGCACACTTTTCCTTCAGGGGTGGGCATGCAGACTGTGTGTAGAGCCATTGCCAAAAAAAAAAAAAAAGTCTACTTTCCATAAAGATGTATGGAATGAGTGAAAAACAGTACGTTGGGTTATGGTGTGAAAGGAGTAAACTTTTTGCTCATTTGTTTCTTCTAGTTTTCTTTTCCTTTGCTTCTTGTTTTAATAGTGCTGTAAGCAGTATCTACGTTTAATGTTATGTGCATCTTGTATTCCATTTGAAAAGTACCAAGTAGAATACTAACATAGCAGCAGCCTACTTCTGCAAACTCTAGTCTCCTATAAGATAAGATTTAATAGATCACTTTTATGTAGCCACTTTTCACAAGTGGCCTGATTGCAAATCACTTTAGAAAAGAGATTAGGATCATTATGTGTATTTTATGGATGAGGATAAATGCAGACCTATTAAATCCCAATTTAGAGGACTGTGCCCTTTGCTAAGTAGAGGTGAGGTGTCTGAGGCCCTCTTGTTAGTAGTCACAGTAATGATTCTCCCAAACATAATTGCCTCTTAAAGTAGCTGCTCAGTGGCTGGAGTGTCGACAACATGACAAGTCTGTACAAAGATACAGTATAGATTTTATTTTTATGAAGGGACAAGAGATGTTGTTACACAGATTTTAATCTTCATTATTTCAGTTGATAAAATTACAGTAAGCACCACATCATGGCTACTAAAGCTGAAACATGCAGCTTTTACCTCCTGGGCTGATATACAGGTCTTCAGGAAAAAAACAAGGGGTGTGTGCATGTTGGTTTCTTTCTTTTTTTTACTTGTGTCTTTTTGGTTAATCAACCTTTTTCCTCTTAAGAAGAATTTGTATGATTAAGGGTGTTCCAGATGCACAGTAAAGTTAATTATTGTTTCTATAGTTTTGTGAGTGGATACTATTGCAGTGGGCATTTGCTAACAAATTGGCTGAGGTTATTTTCTGGGAAAAAAATCTGATATTTTAAGTTTTATTATGGGAAAACCAAGATTCATCCCATCCACTTAGTCACAGTGCCTAAATTAGGAGTCCGTGTGCTCTAGGCTACCTTTTAGGCAAAGGCGAGCAAAAGAGTCACCTTTAGAAGGCAACTTGCTCATGGGCAGTCTGAAATGTTCTCTGAAGGTGCCTCCCTCTGCTAACTGTAGCAGGAGCATACAGCAACTGTACTGTTAAGTTAGTTGTTTTGTACAAGGTGGAATTTATATGAACCTAACAAATATTATTAGCTGATAGCTTTTTTTCCCCCCTAGCATATTTAGAAAGTAACCGTTGTTTTGTTACAACCCACAGCAACAAAGGAATGGAGCACCTGTACAATATGAAGTGTAAAAACGTCGTTCCACTCTACGATCTCTTGCTGGAGATGCTGGACGCTCACCGACTGCATGCCCCTGGAGCCAGGAGTGCTGCACCCGTGGAAGAGGAGAACCGGAGCCAGCTGACAACTGCATCAGCTTCATCTCATTCCTTGCAGTCTTTTTATATAAACAGCAAAGAAGAGGAGACTATGCAGAATACAATATAAACAAAAGCCAGCATGTATAATGGTATGAGAAACCCAGCAGCGTACTACCTAGCCCGTGCTTTATTTTGTCTAGAGTGCCACCTATGTAAACACTCCAGTGACAACAGTCACCTGCATTTTCCATTTGAGTGTTTGTCAAGCGCTTGCCTAAATCAATCGTTTATCCTAAATGGAAGACATTTCGTTGCTGTGGATAGCCAGCAAGGTTTGCCAGGCTAACTTGATTTAAAATTTGCAGTGTTTTTATTTAATTTTGCATGTAAATTGGGTAAGTCCTAATCTAAACTAAACACTCATTCTACTATAAATTTATAGGCCATACCACCCATGCGTATTGGTATCTTCACGAGTGGTAGCCTTTGCTGATATCCACCCCAAATTCTGTGCTCGCTTAATCCTTTCCTTGCTTGAAACTTTGAAGCAGTTTGGTAGAGATTCTGGATGACTTTTTTGGGGGGGAGTAAATGGAAAGTTGATTGGCATCTTAGTGTGCCATAGTGAAACTGCACTGCTAGTGGCAGCCTTGGTAGTTTAGGTAGATTCCCACCTCTTTTCTTCCTACAGTAGAAAGGAACCCCTGTCTGAGAATAATACTATTTTACCTTGCTGGCTTACATCAGCAGACCACTCCTTCTCAAGCTCATACTGACCAAACGTTTAGGTTCCCTTGCCATGCCCTCTAGCCAAATTGCATTGTGTGCATTCTATCTTGTCTAATCCTACAAAGCTAAATTGTTCTGTTGCTTGGCAGTGTGTAAATCAAGGGCAAACAGCGGTAACACAGATGATAACCACTCTTAAATCAGACCAGATAATTACAAAAATCATCAGGTCTCAAAAAAAAAAAAGATCTCCACACACACACATGATCCAGCACTATTTTATAAAAAAACCCAACTCCTGTCTTTTGCTTTGTTGTGCTACAAACCAAGGGGTGAGGATGCCAGTGCAGAGTGGGATGGTCCAATCCCATTTGGTAGAGTCTGGCCTAGCCACATGTGGGAGGGCTGGCATCGCAGCCAGAGCTGTAGGCTTTGCATTGCCTTGGCTTTCGTTGGCTCTCATTGGGGCATGCTCAGAAATCCCTGTTAAGAGCCAGCTCACCTGTGACACCAGAACTGGTTAATGAGCCTCAGACATGGTGAAGACTCGGGGACTGCATGTCCAGGAAGATAAATCTGGCTTTCTTCACGCATGTGTGTAACTGTTTTTCATAAGGATTAGTCAGATTCTTCAGACCAACTGTAAATATACAAAAGGTCCACTGATGTCAACATTTTCAGCAAGATGTGAAGGAGAGAGCCTGAAGAAACCCATATCATGTGCTACTCCAAGAAATCCATACTCCGTGTTATTCAAAGTAGGAGTCGGTGCTGCTGTCTGATTGCCTCTATGCTAGAAAATTACACGTCAGGGAACGTTGCTGGGTACTGGAATGCGATTATTACACATGCCAGGGATATTTTATTAGTCTAGTGACAAACTTTGCGTGTGCTATCTGCACTTCTGGTTTACAGATGCAGTTCGGGAGTCAGCATGGACCAGGGATTATTCCAATAGCTGGTTGGAAGTGACCACCCTGCCAGTAAAGACATTTCACAGCACGTGCATAGGCTGCGCCACAGCAGCTCTCCACAGTGCTAGAGAAGGGTTCAGGGATGCTTCTTTTACTGCTATAGTTGAAACCTTTATGTTATGTTAGATTATGCTGATTGGAATATCCTGTAGTAACTAAATATAGGAAATAGCGCAACTAATGCCATACAAGAGTGCCTATGTCTAATTACGCTCCCTGTTACACAAGCAGAGCCTGTGTGCAGCGAGGTCAAGTTACATAGCAATTGTGAAGGCAGCAAGGCATAGGACGAGTTTGTGCTCCAAGTCAAGGATTCGATTCTTTAGTGAATGTACATAATGATGTCTGTAACAGTTGCATGTACATATCCGAGGATACGTGCAGTTTAGAAGCCTAAAGCTAGATGCTATCTACATTTGAGAAAATTCCTCAAAAACTCTGCAAGCCTAAACATGTGAAGCAGTCACTGTAAGTTAATAGGCCTTTTATTGATGCATATTATAGTGTCATTTTTTTTTCCTGAATGTGCTGAAGGATTTGTCTTTTTGTGTATTCAGTAAGAGTGTGTGTGTGTGTGTGTGCTTGTGTGTGTGCAAATTTGGTACCTAAAGGCTTTGGGAGGGCTCCTAGATGCCTTGAAAGAAAATGCACATTTTGTTTTGTTTAGTAGCTGTTTTTCAAATATGTTAGAAAAATCATGAATGCCCTGAAATGAGTGCAGGCTAAGATCTGAGCAGAGCACAGGAATCCCTGCAGATACACTTACGTGCTTACACCATCCTCATTCACTTGTAGCCCAGCGTGCATTAGAGCTGCTCTTTAAATACTGTACGTGCAACTTGGTGTTCTCTACAGCAGAACACACAGATCAAGCTCATAAGCTGCAAGACAAATTGGTTTAAATGAATGCCTCCCTTCCCACAGCCCAGAACAGTTCATTACATTGATTCAAGTGTAAATTTGGCCTAGAGGAAAAAAAAAAGTAGTTGGTTAATGGAGAGCAATTTACAACAGAGGGTCAGATTCTGACGGTACTTACCTAGGGCAAGTACCACTACGTTCTACAGATTTTCCCGGTGAAGCTGGATAAGCGTCATTTGAAGTGGCATGCAGCAGACAGAAGAGAATCATAATGTGTCTTGGAACAGAGGGAATAATCAGTCAGGTCACAATCTTAATTATGAACATGATGAACACCTTCCTAAGCTCACCCCTTGCAAGGAAGCAATTTAGTTTCAACCAGTCCTCCCGTGTTTGTGGTGACAAGAGGGCACCCAAGAAAAACAGTGATTCCTGGTAATACATTCATTTACCTTGGGGCAGTTTCAGGATCTGTGTCACTGACTTGTTCATGAGATTGTAACTGAAGCAGCACCTTAAAGAAGATGGTAAACCTTCCCATAGTTATCTATGAAGATGATTGTCCACATATCAGGCAGCTGAATGTGATACAAAAATGGAAATTGTTTTCATTTGTAATTCTGAATATGCTCTTGTATGCAAACAATTGTGCCTGACATTTGGTCATTGTTATTTCACAGGATGCTATTTTATGTGTGTATATATATACATATATACTTTATATTTGCAGCTGACAAACCAGTACTACCTGAATACCTGGTGCTGGATATTAAATAAAAATATATAACATGTAAAAAAAAAATTTGAAAGAAAACTATTCAAGGCAGCTAATTATGCTTTTACCAAAACATTCATAGCGATGTCTCTGGACAACTAATGAAACAATTATTTTATAATGTTTATATGTGGATTTTTTAAAAAAAAAAAAATCAAAAACCAAAAAAAACCCCTAGAACTATAGGCAATGTAATACCAGCACAAGCCAAACAGAAATAGGCCAGATGGATTTGCTTTGTGTGAAAATATGGTTGCTACTGAATTATTACAAAAAGCTTGGGAGGCAGAAGAGGAAATAGGGTGATGTGTAGCACTTAGCAGTGTCTGAGTTTCCAACAATATGTGAAAGCTACTCTGGTTTGTAGTGGTTTGCACCATGTCTCGATGTTGCAGACATGTCTCAGGTAAAACTCCCAGTTGGGGTAGTAGGATTTGTACTGGGGCAAAATAATTTAATGAGAGGTTCTTGGTGTGTGTTTGTGGTAAGTTTACTATTATGTTTCAGTGACATCTCTTGATGATTTTTCTCTTGCTGTACACTGAGGGGTTTTATAATTTTAAAATATAATTGAAGAAATAAACTCCCAAGGACATTGCAAGGACTGTCAGCAGGTCACTTGGACTTAAAATTGAAAAAAAAAAAGAGAAAACAAAAGAAAACCCAAATAAGCCCCTTCATCCAAGCCATGGTTTGCATTGGAGCTTTCATCCGTTCCAATTGATGCCAACTGATTCCTTAAGAGTTGTGCCAAAAGTTTAAAATTAAACAAGCTACCAGCAATGTAAAAATTCTGCCTCACCAGGGCCTTAATCTTATCACAGGCTTTGGCAGGAACACAGCAAGCCTCTGTTGTGTATGTAATACCCTGCTTTAAAATTAGAATGCAACCCTACCTAAAGCTAATGGGATTTTGTATATAAGGTATTCTCTGCTAAATTTCTGTGAAGTGCATTTCTTACTTTGAATAAAGAGATGGCTATTTTCAATGCTATCTGCAACTGTAATATAGCTTTACAGATAGAAATTCAACACTTGTAACAGAAGGGTCATGGTCACAACGGTCTTGTAATGCAGACCCGTCTTGCTGTCACCTGCAACTATAACATAATCTCAAATTGATGTGAGAATTTTTTTAAATTAATATTTCCCCGATATGAACATCCTACCCTTTCCACTCGCAATTCCCTTTCATCTTTCAAATGTAGATAGCCTTATATCCTGAAAGTTGTTTTCAAAGTGATTGTTGCCCATAAGGGTATTCGGTTTTGCACTGTGTTAAAAAAAAAAAAACAAAAAACCAAAAAAAACAAACACTTGCATTCAAATGTGCCTAAAGAAACAAACAAAAAAAAATTTTAAAAAAAGTATATGCTGCCATCTTGCAAATTAGTATGCTTTGTACTCCTGTGTGCCTATAATTAGAAGTCTGTTTCTTCAGAAAGTGCCCATCGGAAAATGAAGGGATAGACTGCTGGTCATGAGACTCACATTAACAAGCCACTTTATGTATCACTTTATTGTATATACTATAAAACTAATGCTTTTGTGTGCACTATGTAGTCTGTCAATGGAAAGTCCTTTCTTTGGTATAGGCTCAGCTGCCATAATGTATTTGTTGAAGTATTCTGTTCTTTCACTGATGCATATAAAATTATTGATGTCTTTGTTTTGGTGAGGTTTTTTTTCTTTGTTTTGCACCTAAAAAGTTCTAAAGAAGTCTAAATGAAAAACCTGGTAGGCAACCTGGTTGGTGCAAGATTTTTATCAATGTATTTGATGTTGAAATAAAGAATTAACCAGAGCACTTTTTTCACTAGTTATCTTTTGCAAAAATATGCTTCTCCGCTTATTGTTTTCCAGTAGCCGGTGGAACGGTACATTATTTTTTACAGAAACAGAATGTGTCTGTTTCTGTGCATCTCAGTGAAAATTGTTTCTGTATTAGTTTATTCACCTTCCGCAAAAAGCATCAGAGAGTGGCCATATCTAAAGCCAACAATGTGTTAGGCCTAGTCTCTAGCGTGCCTAATGACACCAGGGAAGTCACCTAAGTACTTAGTACTTTATATGCTTTACTGTGCTTAGTATTTCATACACTTTACATTCCTTATTTTGGCTAGCAAAACAGATTATGGTGGAAGAGACAAATCATGTGCATTTAGCCTTCTGTAGTTGACTGCCACTCACCACGAGTTAGCTAGTATCAGGTAAAATAGCACTTCTTTCCCAAGTGAAAGCTAGTCTTCGGGGAAAAAAATTGTCTTGAGTAAGCTGTCAGGAAGGGGATAAAAATAAGATACTTTTATTGACATAAAAAGGAAAGATACTTTTATTGACATAAAACCACTTTGAATTTAACCCTATCCTGTAAAATACTCTCAAAATTATATTTGGTCTTTGCAAAGAATCAAACTAGTAATCTATAGCATGTACATACTGTAGGTATTTCAATACTTGCAAATTATCAGTATCTATCAGTAATATAGAGAGAATATAGTCCCTTTATTTATTTTTTTCATCTGTTTTCTGTTCTGTTCTGGTTCCGAGTGGGACTATTGGCTCATAGGCTCTTCTCTTTTCCTACATGAAAAAGCTCTTTGTTTTTATTTACGTAAGTTATAAGGAAAAAAATTGTAAGGTTATTATTACCTTAATTCTAACCATCATCTCAATGATTAAGACAAGACAGGCAATATACCTTGTCCATGTGAAATGTCACCCTATAGCTTGTCAAACATGAAAGCAAATAGCCTATTCAGGCTCCAAAAGAAAGCTGGGGCCTGTTGGCATTTGAAAGTGCTGAGTAGAACTGAACAATGGTTCCAAATCATCTGACTGTTTTGCAGCATCCTTTCACAACAAAGAGCTTGATTGAGAGCTGCTACTTTGGCCACAAAGGGTGGGCCAGAGAAATATGAACTGATTGCACACGTGCTCAAAATAATGAAATTGTTTTTCAATGCTGCCTCAAAATCTGACAATATTCAATGGCTTTATACAATTTTTTACCCACAGTACCAAATGAGCACTGAGGTCAAATGCTCTTATGGTTCATGGAGAACTGGCTTAAGATGATAGCTGCTACATGATATTGAACTTAATCAAAAAAACGTAGCTAGACAGCAAAATACTCAGCTAAAGTCTGAACATACCTACACCTGCACAAATTGTAACAATTTGAATGGACAAAGAATTGTACAATACCTGAGATTAGGCAGCCTTTTGCCCATCTCTTTCTGGAGCACAACGTGACCACACAGTATCACAGTATGGCTGAGCTGGGAAGGCACCTCTGGAGGTTCTCTAGTCCAATTCCTACCTCAGAGCTGGGTCACCTACAGAACATTGCTCAGGGCCATGTCCAATTGAGTTTTGAATAGCCACGAAAGGAGACTCTACTGCCTCTCTGGGCAACCTGTCCCAGTGTTTGACCACCCTCATGGCAAAAATGTTTTCCTGCACTTGAATGGAATTTCATGTGGTTTAATTTGTGTCTATTGCATGTGTCGGTGGGCACAACTGAAAAGAGTCTGCCTCCCTGTTCTTCATTCCCTCCCATCATGTGTCTGCTGTAAAGGGAGAGGGTGGATGAGATGTCACCTTGAGATGTCACCTTGCTCAGACCCCTGGAGGAAAACCCACCAGGAAAAGGGTCTCTACAGCCAGGCACTGGGCACATTTCCACAGCCAGGAGCCAGCTGGGACTCCCGCTCTGTTCCTGATTTCTTACATCTGTTGGCTGAAGTAACTTGAGAAATCATACAGCAAGGCCATATCTTTTTCGCTGCAGAGCTCTTGCAGCTGAAACTCCTGGCTCACCTTTGCTGGGCCCATCACTCTCGCTTCCCTCACTACGTAGACAACGCCTTGCAGAGCAGCTGCCTACTCCCTTGGAGGAGCCCATATCCTTGCTGGGATGCATTGGGCTCTCCCCACTTCCCCCTCACCCCCCA